>NC_136059.1:1483260152-1483768021 GCF_964261635.1 Lissotriton helveticus | reverse complement strand
TCATCTCACTCTATGCCTGAGCCATCTCACTCTCTGCCTGCATCATGTCTCTCTCCACCAGCGCCATTTCTCTCTTTACGTGTGTCATCTCACTCTTTGCCTGCGCCATCTCATCTTCTACCTGCATCATGTCTCCCTCCACTTGCGTCATCTCACTCTCTGCCAGCATCATCTCTCTCTTTGCGTGTCTCATCTCACTCTCTGCCTGTGCCATCTCAGCCTCTGCCTGCATCATGTCTCTCTCCACCAGCGTCATCTCTCTCTTTGCGTGTGTCATCTCACTCTCTGCCTGCGCCATCTCACCCTCTGCCTGCATCATGTCTCTCCACCAGCGTCATCTCTCTCTTTGCGTGTGTCATCTCACTCTCTGCCTGCGCCATCTCACTCTCTGCCTGCGCCATCTCACTCTCTGCCTGCATCATCTCACCTTCTACCTGCATCATGTCTCCCTCCACTTGCGTCATCTCACTCTCTGCCTGCGTCATCTCTCTCTTTGCGTGTGTCATCTCACTCTCTGCCTGCGCCATCTCATCTTCTACCTGCATCATGTCTCCCTCCACTTGCGTCATCTCACTCTCTGCCTGCGTCATCTCTCTCTTTGCGTGTGTCATCTCACTCTCTACCTGCGCCATCTCACTCTCTGCCTGCATCATCTCACCCTCTTCCTGCATCATTTCTCCCTCCACCTGCGTCATCTCTCTCTTTGCGTAGGTCATCTCACTCTCTGCCTGCGCCATCTCACCCTCTGCCTGCATCACGTCTCTCTCCACCAGCGTCATCTCTCTCTTTCCGTGTGTCATATCACTCTCTGCCTGCGCCATCTCACCTTCTACCTGCATCATGTCTCCCTCCACTTGCGTCATCTCACTCTCTGACTGCGTCATCTCTCTCTTTGCGTGTGTCATCTCACTCTCTGCCTGCGCCATCTCACTCTCTGCCTGCGCCATCTCACTCTCTGCCTGCATCATCTCACCTTTTACCTGCATCATGTCTCCCTCCACTTGCGTCATCTCACTCTCTGCCTGCGTCATCTCTCTCTTTGCGTGTGTCATCTCACTCTCTGCCTGCGCCATCTTACCTTCTACCTGCATCATGTCTCCCTCCACTTGTGTCATCTCACCCTCTGCCTGCATCATGTCTCCCTCCACCTGCGTCATCTCTCTCTTTGAGTGTGTCATCTCACTCTCTGCCTGCGCCATCTCACCCTCTGCCTGCATCATGTCTCTCTCCACCAGCGTCATGTGGACTTTCTGCCTGCTCCATCTCACCCTCTGCCTACTGGCACAGACAAAGAGTGAGATGGCACAGGCAGAAGGAGAAATGATGCAAGAAGAGAGTTACACAGCAGAGGGTGAAATGGTACAGGCAGAGGGAGAGGGCCTGTGCAGTCAGAAAATACATTCCAATGTACAACACTATCTCTATACCAGCATTGAATGAAAGCATGAGAAACAATCTAAAAACAAAAGAGTACCCTATAAGTAAAAAGAGATACAAACTGTGAGGAGACACAGGTGACATTATAGAAAAAGGTGCAAATATAGTTCTTTAATTTACACAGACACTCAGTGTGATCCTAGTCAAAAATGTTAAAGCCATACATTTTACCACAAAACATTTAGCATAGTAAATCGTTTAAGACACAGAGCACAGCCCATATAAATGACCACTACTTTACAATGCAGAAACCTGACTCATTTCCAAAATACATTTCCAATATGCACCATTCGTTTTTTGCCAGCATTACATACACACATGAGACACAATGCAAAAAGAAACAGTACCCTATAAGCAAACAGATGCAAATTGTGAGGAGACATTATAAAAAAATGTCCAAATATAATTCTTTAATTTACACGGACACTCCGTGTGATCCTTGTTAAAAATGTTAAAAACAATCATTTTACATAAAAACATGTACCACAATAAATCATTTAAAAGACAGAGCACAGCCCATATAAATAAGCACTACATTACAGTGCAGAAACCTGACTCCTTTCCAAAATACATTTCCAATATGCACCATTATTTTTTTACCAGCCTTACAAAAAACATGAGACACAATGCAAGAATAAAGAAGCGCAATATTCTTGTTAATCTCATTGAATGAAAGCATGATAAACAATCTAAAAAAAAAAGAGTACCCTTTAAGCAAAGAGATGCAAACTGTGAGGAGACACAGGTGACATTATAGAAAAAGGTGCAAATATAATTCTTTAACTTACACAGACACTCAGTGTGATCCTAGTCTAAAATGTTAAAGCCATACATTTTACCAAAAAACATATAGCATAGTAACTCGTTTAAGACACAGAGCACAGCCCATATAAATGACCACTACTTTACAATGCAGAAACCTGACTCATTTCCAAAATACATTTCCAATATGCACCATTCGTTTTTTGCCAGCATTACATACAAACATGAGACACAATGCAAAAAGAAACAGTACCCTACAAGCAAACAGATGCAAATTGTGATGAGACATTATAAAAAAAGTCCAAATATAATTCTTTAATTTACACAGACATTCAGTGTGATCCTAGTTAAAAATGTTAAAAACAATCATTTTACCTAAAAACATGTACCACAATAAATCATTTAAAAGACAGAGCACAGCCCATATAAATAAGCACTACATTACAGTGCAGAAACCTGACTCATTTCCAAAATACATTTCCAATATGCACCATTATTTTTTTACCAGCCTTACAAAAAAACATGAGACACATTGCTAGAATAAAGAAGCACAATATGCTTGTTAATCTTCCCCATAGTGCATACAACACTCTATATTAAATGAATCATTACTCACCTTTAAAAATGCTTTTGAAGATTTAGAACGGTGTCAGTCACACACACCAGATTTCCGTAAGCAGAATCTCTGAATAATGCTTCTGTCACTGCAGCCTCGGAATAATGGAACAGATTCCCTCTCATTTCAGACCCATATTCTTGTACATAACCAATCAAATTTCCTCCCACACAAATTCAAAACCAAACTAACATTTTAATTGGTTCTACATTTCAACACTTTGAAACTCACACAATATTCACCCATCCCCCTACTGCTCTTTCTGCCTGTCACCTCCACACATCACCTAACTGAGCAAACAGGTGAAAAGATCATCATACTATGTTGCAAATGAACCCAGCAAGGATGTTTGACTTCTCAATATAGCAGCTTATCCTGTGCAATGTTTCTTTCAATGACTTTTTCTCAACCATTAGAATTACTTCTTTCAAAAAACAGAAGCATGCACCCTAATTTTCAGTGTTGAATTTTAAGAAACCACCAATCATTTTGTCTTTTTCAAGTGCACTGAATCTCAACCACTTTTTTTTCTAAACTCCAACTTTCAAACTGTCATTTCATTTCCACAACTCATCTGAGTACAACCACATCTGCCTTCAAGATTCCTAAAGTCTGGATTGTGGGACATAGCTATGTTCACTGGAGTGAAAAGTATACAGCAAACAAAGGTATTCCCAGCCTTGATTTACCAAATGTGGATATTATGTGGATTGGCCAGAGAGGATTGAGATGTCACCAATTGATACCGTTGGTAAAATCCTTTATGCATCTACCACACCCTGATCTCATCATTGTGCACTGTGGTGGCAATGACCTGGGCACTTTGACTGGGGTAGGTCTGGAAATGCTTTTAAAGGACACCTTTGGGCAATTGATGTCACTTTTTCCAAAAAACTGCCTTGGTATATTCTAATATATGCCAAAGGCAAAAATGGAACTTGTCCAACAAATTTTGTCCACAGATTGAGAAAGCAAGGAAACATGTGAATACATCTGTTTCACCTTTCCTCAGAGACTATGGTATGGGTTCTATATACCACAACAACTTGCGTTACAACATGCAAGGCATCTATAGGAGAGGTGGTGTACATTTTACAGATGAGGGGAATAGAGTTTTCATTTTGAATTTTAGACTCTGCATCGGTACCTACTTGTAGGTACTTAAATCACCTACATAACACAACGGCTCGTTTCAGAGCTACCCTACCTCTAAGCACTCTAAATTCTTATTTTACTCTAATTTAATTTTTTTCACTGTTTTTTCCCGTGGTGTGCTCAGGGTACGCGTACCTGTAAACGGCCATGTACGCACACCCTGAGCTTACTCCGCGAAATTTAAAAAAAAAAGAATAGTTTTTTTGTCCTCCTAGGCCTCCCTGAGAAAACCTAGGGGGTCAGGGGGTCTCTACCCTGCCCCCTTTTAAAGTTTTCCCCTTTTGTTTTTCACCTCTTGTGTCTCGGTTCTACCGAGACACAAGATGGCGGACTCTCTGGACTGTTTGGAATGTTCACAGACACCTGATAGCCAATCAGCTTTTCGCTCGTGCACTTCCATGGCACGCCGGGTGCGCTTACAGGTACGCGTACCCAAAGCGCTCAAAGCGCGCATATAGATATATACATTTTTTTAAAGTTAATTTTCATAAAAAACACTTGAGCGATTTTCACCAAATATGGAAAATGCCCTACTGCGTACCAGTCCCTACCATTTTGCCAAGTTTGGTGTAATTCCGTTCAGCGGTTCGGGCTGTAGCCGTGTCTAAACGTCCTATGGAAATTAACATGGGGAAAACATGTTTTAGACCCCCCTTTTTTCTCGGCCCCCGCTTCACGAATCTCCCCGACACTTTCAGGGAAGGAGCGGAGCGTAACGGGCCATCTTATTTGAGAAATTCACAAAGATTCATCCACCGACACCAAAGTTATTCCCAATAGAATGTTGCGGATTTCCTATGGAAACTAGGTCCTAACTATAACTACCTACTGGCAGTCGCCAGAAGGTAATTATAGTTAGGACCTATTATCCATAGGAAAACAGCAACATTCTTTTGCCAATAACTTTGGCGTTGATTGATGAATCTTTTTGATATTTTCCAAACTTTTGGCCAGCTCAGTTCTGCTCTTCCCTGAAAGTTTGGGAGTGATTGGTGAAGTGGGGGCAGAGAAAAAAGGGGTCCCAAAACACATTTTCCCCATGCAATTTCCCATAGGACCTTTAGCCACAGCTACAGCTCGAACTACGGAACGGAATTACACCAAATTTGGCAGAGAGGTAGTCCTCAGTTCCGACTTGTGCCTTTGGCATATCTGGTGTCAATCTGTTCAGTAGTTTCTTTGAAAATTATTGTTAAAGTTATTTATATCTTTGGGTGCGGAGGATACGTGGATTGTGCGAGGATTGGCCTCGTAGGATAAGCGGACCATCCCGATCACGCACTGAATTCTAATTGGCTGTCAAGCGGTTGTAAACATTCTAAACCAGGAACTGTTGGCAGCCATTTTGTGCCTCGGTAGAAGCGAGGGTGAAGAAGTCTGTGAAATATGTTGGCAAAACGTGAACAGGGGTATGTTAGACACACCCTGACCCCCTAGGCCTGCTGAGGGGGTGACATAGGGACCAGTATGGCAAAAAAAGTAAGAACATTTTTTACAAAAAATGTCGCGAGATGCACGTATGATCCGCACATTTGGTCGCTGAAAAAAACGAAGCATGTATTCATGAGATATATATCAGGCTTATGTGTATAGATGTTGGGTGGCTCTACAAAGTTTCAAGTTTTTCCCTCAGAACAGCGGGTTCAGAATATTCAGGATTTGCTTCTGATCTATCAGCTTTTATCCCGGGTCTCAGTCTGGTTGACGCTGCTGATCCTGTGGCTGAAGGCCTCCTGCATCCTACTGGTGCATCGCACAAGGTGGCATGTGAATAAATATAAACATAGGCCATGCAGTTTACCTCCGATAATACACACATTTCAGATGGTGGTGGTTCCCGTGGCTTGAGGGAGGTTGTTGTAATGTTGTGGGGGGGTTGGAAGCAAAAGTGGTACAAGGGGGTTACAAATCTGGTACACAGTGTTTTGTTTTACTTTGCTTTCCTTTCTGTGATGTAGAAGATCCTGGGTAAATATAACAGTTTTTGTACAGCCAGTAACTTTTAACCCTACCTCCAAATGGCTTTCTGCCTGTTACCATAGTAACAGTTCATGGAACACTTACGTGAACACAGACGTTAGAAGTTCACCACACTATGTTGCTATTGAGTTAGCCTCAGAATTATACTTCAAATTATAAATATCATTTCTATTGATGACTGCTACCCCCACAAAAAAACCAGACGTATGTTCTTTTTTAATTAACTTTTATTAAAACAACTAGCAGCCCGTCCCGACATTGTCCAGGGATGAAATAGAATGTCTGCAATGCTTTCAATTTGCAAGGCAATTTATTTTTAAAACTTACTCTGAATCACCCCATCACCGGGCTCTGGCCTCGTGTTTTTTTTAAAACGTACTCAGAATCACCCCATCACCTGGCTCAGGCCCCGCTTTAAAAAAAAAACTTACTCTGAATCGCCCCATCACCCGGCTCAGTCCCCGGGTTTTTTAAAAAACTTACTTTGAATCGCCTCATCACCCGGCTCAGGCCCCGCGACTCAGAATCGCCTCATCACCCGGCTCAGCCCCCGCCGAAGAATGCGTCCACTGTGAAGCCGTGTCCTCAATGCAATATGGGAACGTTTGTGTTCGCTGCAGACGCGAACATGTTTGTGCGCTCCACCTGATGCTCCACTCCAGCCGACGGCAATTAGACGCCCCACATAGCGTCAACGTGCAACGCCCACAACAATGGTAAATGCAACGACCACTCGTATTGGGATGGCTCTGCTCCATCCGACGGAAATTAAACGCCCCACATTGCGTCAACGGCCAACGCCCACAACAATGGTAAATGCAACGCCCCCTCTTAGTCCCAGCAGCCCATCGCTCTATGCACACGTCAATGCACACGCCCAAATGGTAAATGCAACTCCCCCTCATGTCGGGACGGCAGTCCCAGCATGACGCGCACATCGCTCTATGCACACGCCCACGCACACGCCCATGGCTTTCCAGCGGAACGCCCACGCCCACAATGTACTACTTTTCCCCTAACGTTCTTTCCCCCTTATAATGTATATGGTGGCCAGCTGTATAGCCTATGAACATCTGCTGCAACGGTCCTTTCCAATGCTGTATTGGGTGCTATGATTGGCGCTGTGGTTCCTGAGATTACCTGCATCAAAGGTTTGGGCTATCTCTTTATTATATTAGTATAGATAACTGGAACTATAACTAAAAGATAACAATACAATAAATAACTAGAACCATAACTAACACAACAATATAATAAACAGTACATAATATGGACTCCAAAAGAAGTACTGTAGTTAATCAGCAAAACAAAAAACTAAATTAGTGTTTAAAATTAGATTGATGTGACCAAATGCGGTCAAACATTACAAGTCAAAGTAACACTTGACGATATTTATATATTTTTAAATATTTGCAGTGTGCCTGATAGATTTCATTTATCTTAAAGGCATGAATTGAAATGGTGTTTGTATAGATATGCCTACTGCATCATATTTATATAACAGATGAACAAGTCTTTAATTCAGAGATGAGACAGAATTAGGTGAGAGATCACGTTATTATGCAGGACAATATTTTTTCGGGGTTATTTACAAAACTCTTGTGCCACTTTTGTGTTACTTTCCTCATTTTGAAAGTGATGCAAAAGTGGCACAATGGGTTTGTAAATAAGCTCTTTTATTTCTAATGCATTTATTCAGAGGCATTGTATATCTAGGCCGCTCTGCTTACTTTGTGTAAACACTCTGAACAACAGAGTTCACAACTTCAACTCAGCTTTAGTTCTACACGTCAGAGTGGACAGCAGCGTCCATAACTTTAAAAGAGAAAGAGAAATGATGTGAGAGAGAGAAGGAGAGAGAAAACGACATTAAAAATGTGATAGAAAGTTATAGATGGAGCAGATATACAAACCAAGCCTTCACCACCCATGGACCTTCCTCCCCGTTGTTGCCACTTCCTTTGCCATGCCTTATCAATCAAATCTCTTCACTTGACCTTGGACTCACTCTCAAAATGCTTCCACTGGCATTGTACATGCAGACTTTAGTCCACCCTTTTTATCAAGTTTTGCAGTTTGAGATATAACGTCCTACATCTGTTATTCATCTCCTACTTTCTCCTTTCAAATTATCTTGTAAAGACCTTATCAACAATTAAAGGGAACATTTTATGCATATTCTTAATAAAGCATTTGACACTATGCATAGTGACATCGTATTTATTGAATGTTTTGAAATTAATTTTCACAAGTCTAAAAAAAGGTTAATGCAAGAAAATTTACTTGCCGCATATGCAAGACTGCTTTCAAGAGGAGACCACAATAAAGATGACTGGTGTGGAACTTCAAGTATGCGGAATCACTTGCAGACTAAGAATCCTGTCAACTTTGCAAGGGAAGAGTTAAGGAGATTAAGAGAGGCTCCTCCTGCTTTATTAGGAGGCCCAAGTACCAGTGGAGCAACACCGTCAACCTCTAATGCACAGCCTAAAATTTTTCCCCAATTTGGAACCCTTTAAGAAAAAAAGTCAGAAGTTTGGGAGCTCTGTATGCCATCCTAATACCTATTCATCCATCAGTTATACAGAGATCTACCCTGTATCACACCCATCCGTACAAGTGTGAATTGGAGATTATCTGCCACCGAAACCCCTCAAGTACTTATATCCGTTACTTTTTAACTTCGTCGAGTAGTCGTATTGTGAGTATTTACCTTAAAGTTGTCCGTAAAAAATTTGGGACTCTCTCTCGCTTCACACAACTAGTTCATGCCATATTTGAGACATCGGTGAAATGAACTGGAACAGGAGGATATACGTTCTTCAATGTTGGTAACTTCCTGCTGACTTATGTAACATTGTGGTAACTGAAAAAAGAGTTACAAATGTATATGTTGTTCATATGTCCTAGCTTAATTTTAATGTTCATAAAAACAATTGTTCTCAATAGTATGGGGATGGAAAGTAATCATCAGAGGTTATATTTGGACAGCAAAATGGGAAATAGTATTGCATTATACAAATGTTAGGCCAAGATTGGTCACTCACTTCATTCGCATACTCCTGGGCTTGATCTGATAGAACCCTTTTTGGATTTCCATGATCTAGAAATTGAGAAATAAATATTAAGGAAAATTAAAAGACAAGTTTTCAACAAAAAAAAATTAAAAACAACATTTTTACTTTGTATCTGAAGTACAGGCTGAAAACGTGTAACAAGCATTTAAATGAGAAATGGGTTTCAGAAAGAAACGTCTATAAGACTATCACAATGCAGATTTATATTTTATAAAAATATTTATAGAAGCAAGAAAAATTATATCTCATACATTGCTCAATTTTAAATCACATATTTGGGCAAATAAATTGGGAGGACATGTTTTTTTAGGTTTGGTTGATTTCAGAATGCCTACTAATTCTAGTAAAACATGAAAATAACACAGTTATCTGTCTGCAAACACATGAAATACACAAGTGCTTATCTCAGAATTGTTTTCTATCATAAAATGTTGAAGTCAAACCTGATAACTACATTAGGTCCATTGCAATTTTCGGCTGATAACATATGGAGAGCAGTCAGTGGATCTGGTGTGTCGGGTTGTTCACCACCACGTGGTATGGTGTATGGGCAGGACTGTTTGTGGCGACCAGTACGTCTCATGGTTGAGATATCTGTATAATGAGATAGAACAGGGACAAATGAAGTTTAAGGTTATTAAAAAACATGGAGAGCGTGCTAAAATACAACATTGACCAATCGATTACATGTGCAGTGCATGGGGAAGAAGCAGCACGTGATGCACTACTTAAAAAATTATATGCGGCAGGATTACGTGATTTTCCCAGAAACATCGCCTACAAAGGCAGGCTATTTGAGTTATAAGAGCTGGAAACCATGCTAAAATACACTTTTGCTGAAAAAAATTACTTTTGCAATGCATAGGGGGACCTTGATGCACTACTTACACGAGAAAAACTACATCGCATTATTTTGAACAGCACGTGGCAGACTGCTGCAGGACGGCCATGTGGCACTTGGTAAATTAAACAAATGCAGCAGGATTAAGTGATTTGCACAGAACAAAGGATAGCAAATCAAGTTTGACGTTATTAAAAAATATGGAGAACATGCTAAAATACAACTTTGACCAATGGATTACATGTGCAGTGTATGGGGAGGAAGCTGCACGTGGCACACTAATTAAATAATGAAAGGCGGAAGGATTAAGTGATTTGCCCAGAAATATCTCCTACTAAGGCAAAATATTTGACGTATAAGAGCTGGAAACTGTGATAAAATACACTATTGCCGAAAACATTACTTTTGCAATACATGGGGCACGTGACGCACTATTTACATGAGAACAACTACATTGCATTCACTTGAACAGCACGTAGCACACTGCTGTAGGAGTGGCCATGTGGTGCACCAGGATTAAGTGATTTGCCCAGAAACAAAAGTTACAAAGTCAACTTTAAAGATATAAAAAAGCAGGAAAGCGGGCTTAAAATAACATTGTCAAATCGAACATAAATTTGCATTTACTCGGTGTTAGACCTGTCAGCCTTTGGGTGGTCTCACCTATCTTTTGTTTTTTTTGGTCCCCTTCCTGCCTCCTACATTTATTTTCCCTTTTTGTCCACCATACATTTTATTTTTCTTGTGATGTCCCTAGAGCTCTGGGTGCCTCATTATTTTTCTCTCTTTATCTCTCTTGCTTCTTTCTGCATTTCTCTTGCTTCTTTCTCCTCCTATCCTGCTACTTTCTGCACCCCTCTTGCTACTTTTTGTCACTTGTCTTGCCTATTTCTGCACTTCACTTGCCTCTTTCAGCACTTCTCTTGCCTCTTTATACACATGTCTTCCTCTTTTTGTACCTCTCTTGCTTCTTTCATCACATCTCTTGCCGCTTTTTTACCACTCTTGCCACTTTCTGTACTCTCTTGGCTCTTTCTGCACTTCTCTTGCCTCTTTATGCATGTTTCTTCCTTTTTTTGCACTTATCTTGCCTCTTTACAGGGCTGTTGTAGTTAGGAATTATCATTTAAAAAACCTTAGAAATTCACTGAAAAAAACACAGGATTTAGGGACATTATAGTCAGAAATTAGCATTTAAAAAACCTTATCAATTCACTGAAACAAATAGGTTTTAGGGCTGTTATAGTTTGGAATTAGCATTTAAAAATCCTTAAATATACACTGAAAAAAACAAAGGTTACAGGGTTGTTATTGTTAGGCTGACATTTCACTCGCACACAACCAGAGAAATTCAGCTGTTATAGTTAGCTGAGCTAACTATAACTCGCACCTGCCACTACATTGGGAACACTTGCCATGCCTGTTTGCTGAAATCCAGCCTGCTAGCAAGCTAGCAACCTTGCTGCCATTTCTGCCCGCTAGCAACCTTGCCGCCACCACCGCTGCCGCCAGGACTACATCACCTGGCAGCACTTGCGGCGAGCACACCGCCACCACGTAAGGAAGCACCAGGAGGTGCTCATAAGGTTTGCAGGGCTCCGGTGGAGCGGGAGCCCTGCTGCAACATTGGGAGCACTGCCTTGCCTGTTTGCTGCAATCCAGGCTGCTAGAAACCTTGCTGCCATTTCTACCCGCTAGCAACCTTGCCGCCACCGCCGCTGCCACCAGGACTACATCCCCCAGGAGCACTTGTGGCGAGCACGCTGCCATCACGTTCAGGTAGCACCAGGTGGTGCTCATAAGGGTCGCAGGGCTTCCGGTGGAACAGGAGCCCTGCCGTTACATTGGGAGCACTTGCTCTGCCTGTTTGCTACAATCCAGCCCGCTAGCAACCTTGCTTCCATTTCTGCCCACTAGCAACCTTGCCGCCACCGCCACTGCCGCCAGGGCTACATCCCCCAGGAGCACTTGTGGTGAGCACGCTGCCATCGCATTCAGGAAGCGCCAGGAGGTGCTCATAAGGGTCGCAGGGCTCCGGTGGAGCGGGAGCCCTGTTGCTACATTGGGAACACTCGCCCTGCCTGTTTGCTGCAATCCAGCCCACTAGCAACCTTGCTGCCATCGCGTTCAGGAAGCACCAGGAGGTGCTCATAAGGGCCGCCAGGCTCCCACGTCGTAGGATGCATGCGGGCAGCACCGGGTCAAGCCCGGGCCAAGGGTGGGCCCGTCCTTGACTGTCACTGGCCAGAAGAGGCCGGGCTGGGCCATGAATTTTGGATCTATCTTTTTCCAGTTGAACTTATCTCAACTCTTCCAATTACTGGTAACTATTGTCAATCTTAACAAAATCTTAACTCTGAGCCTAGGCTCCTAGAAATCCGGGACATACAAATTGTTGGTCATTGTGCTGTCGACTGCTAGGGGGTCCGGGACTAATTCACTGAAAGGTATTGATATCCTATGAACGTGTAGTTGTATTCATAGATCTACTGTGACTCTAACTAAGGATTATACCCTTCGCCAACATTTGCATTGAAAGAAAGGGCCTTTTGTTTGTTAGCCAAGCTTTGCTATTCAGGAAGTTACGAAGGAGTAGCCTTGCACCCCCTTATCAGGATAGGTGTCACACAGGGGGTACGTAATGGGGAAAAGAAAATTGCATATCAGTCCACATGGCCAAAAAATGAACAAGGTTAAATATTCTAGTACATCCCTCGTGAAATATTTGACTGGGGCGGTGGGAGACTAGAAAAACAAATCTCTAATGTTGAGGAGTAGCTGAATAAAGAGTCGTCCGGTTGACCGGTACTAGCTTAAATAATCCTCCCTCCCAGGGACAACTTGGTTAAGTTGTAAAACAACATCAAACGAGACATTAGTTGATTTACAAAATGGCTGTGTACAGTTAGGAAGTGACGATATATCTGTAATTGATTTTGAGGGGCACTCTTACCCCCCATAAAAGAGTATGTGTACCTAAGAAATCTGTTCTTACAGCATTACCCCCACAGATCCTTGAAGCTCCCTGGACACCAAAAAATGTAAAGGCCAAGCATAGCACTCTATCAGGAAAGAGTTTATAGTGAAAAACACTGTTAAAAATAGAGCAAAAGTATGTGCAAAAAGTATAAATAACCAAAGCACAAATAAAGGCCAAAACAGCTTCGACTTTGGTAAAATTACAAAATGTATAGCAAACTTAACTCTTTTTTATTAAAGATGCAATAGCCACCCTGAGGAACAAACTTGGCTTAATAGAGTCTAGTCTGGTTTCACTCTCTGGGCATATGAAGGACGCAAGCAGACAACAACCTGAGCCAGGTCGGGGCAGGGGGACAGACATAAACAACAGAGAGTCCATATTAGATTGTGCCCCTATCAATGGCAAACAGATAAATAGTGGGGTAAGAGTTAGTTGCATGGGGGATCAGGGCCAGAGAAATTAACATCCCCAAATGTCCAGGTGTCAAGGATGGCAATAGAGATGGGGGTATTAATGAGTCGAATAGAACATGCAGTTACAATTCTTTTCCTACAGATAACTGTACCAGACTCGAAAACAGAACGACTCATAATCAGGCCCACAGTAATATTCCCACCAGCTTGAACCTTCCACCAGCAGCAGCCCTGTATACCCTGGTTTTGGCCAATGTCCCTTCATCTAATGAGGGAGATAGGGAAAGTTGGGTAACGCTGAGAAATAAATCCCTACATTTCTTAGGACTTAAGACTGGCTTGACACAAGAGATGATTTATTCTTTTTAAATGGTGAGACGTGTAAGGTGGCTAAGTCCTAGTAAAAAATCTTTTAAAGGGGATTGTATAGTTCTATTACTAGGTTCCCCACCTCTAGTACAAGAAATCCTGACCCGGTTAAGTTCTAACAGATTGGTGGTAGAGGGGATAATCGTGCTTCCTCTTGGTTTTTTGTATCGGCCTAACATGTTTGACAAACATAATTTAACCCTGACTGGTATTCCTCCTAACAATTTAATGAGATATAACTTAGAAGTGTCTAACAGGTTTGGCCCGTTATACTCACTGGAGGATGTGGATTGACAAATACAAGCTAGAGCTGCCCGAAAGTCAATAATTAGTGATGGCCACACAGCCCTCCACAGCCCTGATGAACGGGCACCCGATGGGGAATTTATGAAAAATTATCCCAGGACACTGACTGAGGTCTCTGCGTGCCTGTTGGTCCATGCTAGTACGAGCTTAAAGAATTGTTTGGCTACACATAAAATGGGTGACATTTCGATCATAGGTATAGTAGAACAGGAGCAAAATGCCCAAATGACCAAGACGACACAAAATGAGCCGGTAATAGTTGGAAGCCATGATAGAAGAGCGTCCGACTACCATGAGTCAAGGAAAGGTGAAAACGGGGAGGGGAGAGACTCGGCGATAGGAATTCAATCTAAGTATGTCCAGGGGCAGGTGAGGGTAGTTTACTGGAACATCTCTGGGCTTCAATCAAAGGTCAACAACCCGATATGGGTAGATTTTGCTACGAATTTTGATATTCTGTGCCTGCTGGAGACCTGGCTATTGGATGAACTACACCTTGATGGTTTTAAAATGTTTCGTATTCCTTCATGTCGTTCTAATCACGGGAGGCATAAAGGGGGGTTTTGTGTGTATATTTCAAATTTATCCGGGGTGTTGTGGATAAAAACGGTAAAATCTACTAGCTATTATCATATTGTTGTCAATAATCTCTCATTATCGGTGGAGTTAGTGGTTATTAATTTCTACAACATTACAGATAGGGGTAGCATCACCGATATGCTATATGGCCTTAACGAGGAAATTAAGAAGTTAAGTGATGCATCAGGGAAGGATTCCATCATTATATAGGGTGGGGACCTTAATACTAACATTTGCACCCAGTCCTCGTGTGGCTTTGGGGTTCTGGAGGATGAGAACTTAGGTCAAATGGCTCACTTCCCTCACTCAAATAGGGGTGAAAGTTTTAACAAAGTCATGGCAACTCATTACCTTGGATTCGCTAATAAGTTGTGTTACCCACCTGTTGAATTTAGCCCCATGTTTGTAGGTCGGGGCCATTGCACATTGATCGATTTTATTATTCTTCCAAATCGCTATGCAACATGAGTGGAGGAATTCATCACACACCCAATTGAGATTAGTGATCACCTTCCACTAAGCATTAATATCCTATTCCCCCATAAGAGTACCCGCTCCGTGGTTCAGAGTCTAGCCTGGACTCAATGCTGTGTGCTGGAATGACAGAACGGATATTCACTACATTGGGCCAAGAGTGACCCGGAGGTCATGAATTTGAAAATAATGCTACAGGCAAAAATCCCTATAATTGAGTGTCTGCAGGAAGAGACCTCCCATACTGAGATATTGAGTGCTTTATCCTAAATCACCGGTTTTGTGCAAGTGACATGTCAACCTCCCTATAACGCCCCTGAAACCTTTGTTTTTTTAGTGAATAGCTAAGTTTTTTTAATGATAGTTCCTAACCATAATGTCCCTAAAACCTGTGGTTTTTATACACACATTTATACATATATGTCTTTTTAATACCACCTAAAACCCCAAATTACCCTTAGTGCCCAATAACCCTACCCACCTAAAATCCTAAAATTACCCTTGCAACCCCAATAACCATAGTGCCCAAAACCCATACCCACTCTGAACCCGAAATTTACCCTTTGCATCCCAAAACCCTAACCCACCCAGAACCCTAAAATTACCCTCAGTATCCCAAAACCCATACCCACCCTAAACCCTAAAATTACCCTTGGCACCCCAAAACATAAACCCAGCCTGAACCCTAAAACTATTTTTGGCACCCCAAAACCTAAACACATCCGGAACCCTAAAATTACCCCAGCCACCCCAAAGCCCAACCCCCCTAAAATTACAACTACAACCTAAAACCCTTCAACACACTGAATCCCAAAAGTAGCCCTACACCCGAAAACCCATAATCACCCTGAAACCTAAAATTACCCCAGGCACCCCAAATCCCAACCTCACCCTAAACCCTAAAATTAACCCTATACTCCAAAACCAATACCCACCCTGAACTCTAAAATAACCCCTACATCCCAAAACCAATGCCCACACTGAACCCTAAAATTACCCTTGGCACCTCAAAACCCAAACCCACCCTGAACCCTAAAATTACCCACACACCACAAAACCCATACCCACCCTGAACCCTAAAATTACCCCTACACCCCAAAACCCATTACCACCCTGACCCCTAAAATTACCCTTGGCACACCCAAACCCAAACACACCATGAACCCTAAAATTACCCGGGGCATCACAAAACCCAAACCCACCCTGAACCATACAATTACCCCTACACCCCAAAACCCATACCCATCCTGAACCCTAAAATTACCTCAACATCCCAAAACCCAAACCCACCCTATACTTACATCACACTTACATGTAACACACACGTCTTTACCATTCATGCCTTTACAACGGAATTTGTTGTAAAGGCATGCTTGGTAAAGTCATATATGCGTTGTAAAGCCATGCATTGTAATGGCATTGCAATGTGATCATAGTTGCATTGTGATGTCATGCGTTCTAATGGAATTCGTTGTACTGAATTTGTTGTAATGGATGTTTCCCAGCACAGCAGCGTTCGCTCTGCAATCGGTTTAAAAACGAGCAGAGATGAGAGAGGGAGGGGGGAAGGGTCATGCAGTGAAGCAGGAGGGGTTTGGGGGATGGGCATGCGACACCTGGACAATAATTTAAAAAAATCCTCTGATTGAGTGAAAGAAAAATAAACAGGTGCCCTCAGAAAACAGTGGGTTTTTTAACCTCAGTCTTTGAATGCACAGCAAATGTGATGAGATTAGAAGAAGATGTACAGGCCTGTTTACAGAAAGAGTGCTTTGAGCAAGTGAAAACATGAGCACTTGTGTGAAGTGCTAGTAAACAAAGTTAAAAGTGATTCCTAAAATAGTTCCTAAAATGGAAACAGGGGATAGATATCAGTAATTGGTCCATGCTCTCGGGGACGATGGAGCCAGCAAGAGGGAAGCCCATGGGTTGGATGAAGCCCACATATTGAATATGTTCTCTAACCGAGAACTAAACACATCCATCTCACTGTGCTTCTCTCTCATTTCGGTGTCAATAGCATGCATCTAAATATAATACATGAGGGTCCGAGGGAAGTTTTAAGACCTAAATGGATTCAATCCCCCTTACTCTAATATTAAAAAACAAATAGAATCCAAAGGACTGAATGAAAAAAAAGGTATTTTAACATATACCTCTAAAGACCAATATAGAGGCTATCACAACTCTCTATGTTGTTGAGTGTACGTTAGAGAAGAAAGCAAAAGAAACACCAAAGAAACAGAACTCAGTATCGCCTCAGGATAATTGATATCCCATTAATACACAACCATGTCCCCAGTGTCATCATCTGGGATCCCAGACAGTCCTCTACTGTCTCTCTTATTTATCAGAGAGAACAGAAAGAGAGCTGTAGCCTTCTGTGCGATTCTGTTCAGAAGGAAAAACAAATAGGATTGTGTTTCTAGAAAATGGGTAATTTGAGGTCATCTCTAGAGTGCAGTGCAAATAATACTGTGCAAAAAGTGTTTAAAAAGGTTTAACTAATGAGATGGTCTACTACCCTCTCTACTGATAATCCTATCAGTCACTGTCATGATCTGCCAATCGCGCCTGCAAGACTTCAAGTCTCAGAAGGCTCAGTGCTTGGGAGGAGCCACAATCAACATATAGGAAGGACACAGCACGACGCAAGCTGTACGTGATTCTTTGTATCCTGACCCGAGTTGATCCTGTTTGAATCCTGGTACTGTGTCAACACAGCGTTCTCAGCTGAGGCGCTGTGATTGCTGTTCAAGCTCCCGTTTTCCGTGTGTCTCCATTGGCGGCTGCTGTGGAGTTTTTCCTGATCGTGTTCTCGGCTGAGACACGTGAATCAGCTGTTGAGGAGTTCTGGAGCTCATGTTTATTTGGTGCGGAACGTTCGGCGGCTGCCGGACGTTATCCTTCTGGCATTTTGGATCCTGCTAGTTCGCTGCTGCTGCAGAATTGCCTAATCATGCTCTCGGAAGAGACAAGAGCCTTCATAGCAGCGAGTGAGTACCCGCGTTCTCGACTGAGATGCGCCTCATTGTATTTCTGGATTGTATGCTCCATTTGCGGGACATTGTGGTGACAGTATTCCTGGATAAGATCTGTTGGAAGTTTCTGCTGCCATAAACATTGTACATTGTGGCTTTTGACTTTTAGGGTGGGGGCAAGCCTCTAATTAGGTCCTAGACTCTTTCTTTGTTTTTCCTGGATATTATATGTGGAGGACAAACAACTAGTTCCTTTTATTCATGGATGTATCGTTATTTTTTTTGTGCAAGACATTGGAGAGTGAGTGCAGTTACTGATTCTTTCTTAGTCTTAATGGACAATCCTTTAAAACGGTTATTGGAGAAGGGTTGTTTAATCTTTATTTTCTTGGTGGGAAGACTGGAAGGTATGTTTGGAAAACGGTGCGCTTGACATTATGTTAACCGTGTGGAGAAAGTATGAAAGGTCATTAATCTGTGATTTTGTATAACGTGTGATAGGTATAGAGAGACGGATCTGCTACCTACCACAAAGGGAAAAGGACAGCCAAAGACATTTGCTTTTGGTATGTGTTCTACTAGCAAGACTCTATGAGAATAGTTAGAGTTGTATGAACTTACCCTTGTGTATTTTCTCGTTTCAGCTATCCTTTCCCATTCCAGACCCTTCCTTGCCTCTCCCTGGCTTTCTTCAGGACCAAAAATTATCTTGTCACTGCATTCACAATAAAGAAAAAAAGATCATAAGTAAAGTATTACTGATGTGATAATCGTATTCCAACCCTTGACATAAGCATGATGACAGGACTGCATCTAGCATGAATAAACAAAACATCTCTTTGTGTACCATTGCTTTCTAATGTCATTATACCTCAGTACAACTCACGTTGAATTAATCACTAGTAACTTTATTGACAAAAAGCTTACCATTGCTTCTCAAGAGGTAAGCCTCACCTTAGTCGGCACCAGCTCAAGTTAATGTTTTATGAGGCCCCGCTCTACAAAGAAAAACCGTCCAACAACGCTTGTTTGTATGAACCAATATGACATTCCTTGATCATCAATACAGGATAAATATAACCATAACAAAAAACATAACAAGCTGTTAAAAAACCTTGTTACCATCACAAGTGCAGTCGTTAGCTGAATCTTGATGTTACTGTATCATGTATAAAAATACTATTCTAGATATATATATTCGTTTAATATTTTCTGAATTTGTGCCTCCAAAAGGGAGGATATTCATTCGAATATGTGAGAACAAGGGTCAAGAAGCCCTGTCCATCTAAATGTGTCCCATCAATTATGCCCAGAATAGGTAGTGTAAGGGCCACATGTCGGAATAAATTCTGCTTTACATCTTATGGGTGTATATAAACAAACATTGTGCGCACAGCATAACCTTCTCATTAGAACATGATGTTGGCTGTACATCAGCATCCCATCATTTGGGCAAATAAATGAAGAACCACAGTCATGGCACTTCAATAGTCTGACGCTTTGCCTAATAGCAAAACATTGTACATTGATAGTATATATGTGGTAGACAGAAAAACCAAACTCGATTTCTGTGCCTGAAAACAATATATCCCAATCATTAGAAAGGGCCAAAACTGAAGTCCCAGTTACCTAAATGCAGACTTACTCTTACTGCAGGGAGAATTGTATATAACGTGAGTGCGTTCACAGAAACAGAGGTAATGCTTTCTTACCACCACACATCCTGTAGACTTGAAATAATTGACAAAGCCAGAAAGAAGTAGAACGCCTACCTATAGGTAGGTGCCCCAAGTCGGGAACTTCACTGGAGTGGAGGTACCCGGGCATTTGACGAACCGCCATTTTATCCAGGTAGTGAGGGCGTATCTTAATTGCGCATGCCGATGACGTGTCAATAACATAACTTAAAATAAATAAAAAAAATATATATATATAGAAAAAAAAAAGATAAACATAAACTTGAGGTGGTGCCGAGTGAGGTGAGCCTTACCCCTTAAGTAAGCAATGGTAAGCTTTTTGTCGATACAGTTACTAGTGATTAATTCAATGTGAGTTGTACTGAGGTATAATGACATTAGAAAGCAATGGTACACAAAGAGAGGTTTTGTTTATTCACCCTAGATGCATTCCAGTCATCATGCTTACGCCAAGGATTGGAATACGATTATCACATCAGTAATACTGTATTTATGATCTTTTTTTCTTTATTGTGAATGCAGTGACAAGATGATTTTTGGCCCCGAAGAAAGCCAGGGAGAGTATTCCTAAGTGGCTAAAACATGTTGACCGTGTGAGCAGTGATTAATTTCAAACTATTCTGTATATTTTCCTCACTTTCACGTTGATTTTAAATAGGAAAACTATGGGAGACTGCTAGGATTATCAGTAGAGATGTTTTAGGAAACCTTATATTTCTTGCCTTGTTTCCCACGTGGAAAGCTGGGTGATCAGTTCCTCCTTCATCTTCATACAATGGTAGATGAATATCGAGGGCAAGTATAGCAAAAAATAATAGAAGACTGTGAAGTGTTTTTTCCAGAATGTAATTTTCATAAACTGCCAACTGGTAATGCATGCAGATTTATATATGACATAATAATCGTCTGAGCCCAGGAGGAGGCTGGGCTGGGCCCGCCCTCTTTCAAATGCTAATTGAGTCATAACATGCTGTTGTTTTCATCTCATTTGTTGGAGTTGCAACACTAATATTTAATAAACTTATTGTTGAACTTCGCTCCTCAAACCTGGGAAACCACATTTGAAGATTAAAATGAGTAAAGGGAAGATTTTAAAGGAAAAGCAAGGGGCAGGACATGTTGGGACCCGTGATGCATTTTTGACGAGGGCTGAGTCTGTCTTTGCCCATGAAATAGAATTAACAGCGCTAAGGCTCTCTCTGGACTCTCTTATTGCTCAAAAACGTTCCACCCTAGGTGGAAGACCCTTAACCACTGAATACTCGATTTTTGTGAAAAACATAGGTGAAGCAAGCACTACTATAGTCACATTGCTGATTATAGCTTCACCCTCTGATGTAACATCTGTAACACTTGAACACTCTAAAATTACAAAGGAACAGTTACCGACTTTCCAGGCCAAAACTAATCATACAGATCGAAGGATTAGGAAAAGAAAGTGAGGTGGTTCATTGAATCAAAATACATTGAAAAGAGCTGACACAGAGAGACCGACTGTAAGCGAGGAATTGCATTCAAGACTCCCCTTACACTCTAGATCTACTAGATCTACAAAGCAGAAATATGTCACTATTAACAAAGCAGATTTGGGGAATGATCTTGATTTTCTGAAAATAAATGAGACTATTATGACTGTACGTTTAAATCCTACAATGCATAAGTTAACTCAAATGGAGGGGAAATTATCTTCTTTGGAGGCAGCCTACTTATTGAATCAAGTATCTCAAAATATTGCTGACCCGATAGATGATGCGAGGCTTGTCCCCCAGTCAGGTAGGATGCGAACTATGGTGTCTCTAGTGGCACCCGACGTGGCACCCGATAAAACAGGAAGTCGTAACCTTAGACAAGGGAGGGTCATTTACCAACTTATAGGGTTCTGCATGTGACTCAGCAAATAAGTTGAGAGTTAGTTCACATAATAGTAATCACCATGTTCCAACCCAATATGCCATAGCAAGTTCTGGCACTACCAGACTTAATATTGAGCCAAAATGTTCTAATGGGGCTAAAAATTCCCACCCTCATGCTAATCAGTCCACTATCCCTTCCCTTTTAGAGGTAGGAGCTATGGCACCCAGCAGGGGGAGGGGGTCTTCTCACCTGCAAGCAGCAGGTGAGAAACCTAAGGAAAGGCTAGATGCTCATCCAGCAGCCTCTCCATATGTCATAATTCTAGCTAACGTCCCTGAACTAAAGACAAACTTAGCAGAATCTACTGAACAGCTAATTCATAAGTCTCAGCATTGGTTATCCAATAGTGTAGGTGCAAACTCTAATGTGCAAAAACATATTATTATGGCTAGGAGGATTAACTGGGTAGGAAGAGCTCCTAAGACTATCAAAGGTGATTGAATTGTACTAAATTTTCATAACCAACATAGCGTGGGTGAGCTGTTAATTATGTTACTGAGTACTCCATCACTCTATTCTGAAATCTGGCCCTACCACTATGTTTCTTTTATAAACCTTATTGCTCACCTCACCCTCCTTGGCCTATAGCCCCCATGCTCGGAACCCCTTTTATTTTCAGTCAAATCAGTCTCCTTCCCTTGGTTTCACCTTTACTTCTTAGTAATAGGTTTGCTTTACTGGAAGGCATTCCTAAATGTGATTGACTTGTTGAACAGAGTCCTCTAGTCAATGGTGATGGTGATATTCAATTGCTAAATGGATCATTTATGACTACTACTCCAGCTGTAATTTTGCAAGAACAAATAAGTATACATATAGGTAGTCCAAATCTGTCCCTAACATCAATGCAAAAAGAGAATACTTCAGGTTCTGCTGTGGGAATGACATGGAATGTTGAATGGTTCTCCTCACTTACATATAAAGATATAGCATGTTTACAAGAGACATGGGAACTTGAACCAATATATTTGAATGGGTGTCGCTCCTTTCAAATTCCTGCTATATCTTCACCAGCTGGTTGTGCCAAGGGCAGGCTACTGACCCTACTTTCTAATGCTTTCCCTCTCAAAGTGAAGTCTTTTTTTAAACACATCGCCATACTATCACATTATTTTACTAGAATATCATGCAGATCAGTATGGCTCCTCATTAATTTTTATAACAATAACTTAGACCCATCGTTTCAGATTGGCCGAGGAAGATGGCGGCCAGCTAAGAGGTCCGGTCGGGAGCTCCATGCTCGCCGAAATATACAGACTACAAAATGTACCTTATGGCTAAATAACGGAGCAATAACCCCCGCAGCTGACAAAAAAAAGGAAGAAGGAAAGAGCTCTAAACACTGGCACTCACCCACGGAGCGAATACTTTTTGGCAACTTTGGCGACTTGGCGATCCCAGCCTCAGATTAACCTCAACAGAATTTTTGGAGAAACTACAAAACTCCTCAAGGTATGGGATGGGCTACCATTAAGCTTCCTGGGTAGATCAAACATAATAAAAATGTACATCTTACCCAAATTCACCTACCTTTTCAACACTATACCTCTGGAATTCAAGAGTGACGCATTTAAAAAAAATTAGGGGGAAATAACGAGTTTCATCTGGTCATCCAAAGGAACTGGAATCACATGGAGTAAACTAAGGAGGAAAAAAGAACAAGGGGGAATAGCCAGTCCTGACCTTTTTGAATACTACAGGGCATTTCAATTAAAAAACGTGAGACCTCTCCTGAAGAGTTTGCCAATACTACCCTAAATTCTTACAAAATATGACAGGAAGAACAGATCATTTCCTATATAAATTTTAAAACCCCAAATTCTTCAAAAAGATAAAACTAAAGATCCTAATCAACGCAGCAAAATTGTGGTACCAAATAAGAAACACGCTAAACATACCATACTACAGCACCTTGGCCCCCATATGGGAATCTCGGGGCACACCAGACTGCCTAAAAGACTGCAAGGCCTCCCCGCTGAAAGTAGCAGGAATTATAGAATGGGGCCAACTGATTATAGAAAACTCGATATTTTCTTGGGATCGCTTAATCATAATTACTAACTCAGCACTATCTAAATTCAAATACTACCAACTTACAAGTTGGGCTAAATTACTAACTGATTAAAAAAGAGGAAATGAAGATCTAGAGAAAGAGATGATGAAAGTTTCTCCCATAAAGAAAGAAATATCTAAATGGTATTGGGCCCTCATAACTGCTGGGGAAGAAGACTTTTTGATCCCAGAAATAATATGGAAGAAAGAAAGATATACCAGAGCTAGACTTACAAAACATTTGGCACAGATCCCTGGAAATGTGCTGGTCCATAATAAAACCGGTTGCCTTAAAGAGGAATCACCTATTCACAATACATAGGGCCTACTGGACGCCCAAAAGGCTATCCAAATTCAAGGGAGACAATATAAAGACCTGCCCGAAATGCGGAATTGAGAAGGCAAACGATCTACACATGTTCCAAGAGTGCCCACTCCTCGACAGCTTCTGGCGGGAAGTCGGTAAGACGATAAGTCTGGTATTTAACCGCTTCCATGCGGCGCCGTAGCCGCGCCCTGTGCTGGACATTCCAGAACAGGGCGCGGTCGTGACGGAACCGTTCCGTCATCAGCACAGCTCAGCCGTAACTGATGACGGAACGGTTCCGTCACCAGCATCGAAGGGGTTAAAAAACAACTGACAGTAAGTATAAACCTTATCTTATTTGGGATTAACACCACGGATGATTCGGGTAAGCTAACAAAAAAACAAGAAAACCTTCTGTTTGTTTTAATATTACTAGCAAGGAGGGAAATATGCATAAACTGGGTTAAACTAGTACCACCACTACATAGGGACTGGCTGAACTCCATTGTTAAAATAAACAAACTTGACAGGAAAGGAAAACCCAGGAATAAATATAGTTTTGGGGAAATTTGGGAAGTCCACTATCAATCAGGCGGATGTATGACATTACAACACATGCTTTTACCACGCATGCCTTTACAACGCGGTTTTTACAACGTATGCCTTTACAACGCATAGTGCTTTGGGGCGCTGGATAGTGAATTGTTTAATTTACTATTCCAACTCCAGTCCCCGTGGATAGTAGGGAAGGTGTTGGATAGTAAATTAAACCTATTCCCTATCCTAGAGCGCCCCCCAGCACAATGCGTTGTAATGGTTTGCGTTGTAAATGTTGAGTCGTAAAGGCACTGCGTGGTAAAAGTTGCGTTGTAAAGGATGTTTCCCCAATCAGGCACTTAATGTACCAGGGAGGCTCCGGTAAATCAAATCCAAATCCAATGATTAAGCAGTGACAATAATTCAGACGGGAAACATTCCCCCCGAGTAGCCAGGAGGGCTATCTCCCCCACGTCCAAAGGAAATTATTGATTATGATAAAGGACCAAGGAGACCCCAAACTAAAACCACAGCTAAAGGGAAACTCCCCACCCAGGAAGTCCACCATGGGGCAGTGAAGGTACAGACGTAGTAGCGATGGGCTTCCAATAACTCCTTACACATAAAATCGCAAAATGAGGATAAAAAAAACCCAAAAAACAATAACTTTGGAAGCAACCAACTAGCAGTACTAGTCCCCCCCTAGAAAGAGATATCGAATTTTTGCAAAATAACTGTACTAAACCTTGCAATATAATTTGGCTTGGGGACTTTAACACTCACCCTTGTGATAAGATGAATTCCCTAGTATGTGGAATGTTGGATGACGATGAAGAGAGTGTATCCCATATTAGTCACTCGGAGTATGGTAATGCTATAAATAGATTATTAATGATGAATAATCTTGTATTTTTGAATGTGTCTGAAAGTCAAACTGGTCAGTTAGGATATACTGTTTTAAATTGTTCTTCTTCCTCTACCCTCGATTATGTCTTGGTTTCTGATCCAATAAGAGGGCTATTTTCTCATTTCGAGATTAACTTTAATTCTTTTAGTGACCATGCTGATATAACTTTCTTATCCCCTTCCTAATGAAAATGAACCTACTTTCAAATTACATGTTACCCTTGTATTTGCATGGAAGAATGGAATTGCTTTAAATTGGGAGAAAGTAGATACTGGGAGGTTTCTGCGGAACCTAGTTTCCAGTAGATTTGAGGCGATAATGATTTGTTTAGATTCTATTCCTAACAATAACATGGTCTCAGCTCTTGAGCTGATTTTATCAGAAGCAAAAAATAACTTAATTTGTGTTATACGCAAGGGTCAGTCCAAGAAACATAGTTGGTTTTGTAAGGACTGCGATGAATCTCTAAAAAATATCCATATGGCCTTGACATCTAAACCCTGTAACTTACCTTTGGTTAGGTTATTGTGACAGGCATATAAAAAAGCGAGGTTACTGAGACTCTAGTCCCTAATGGAAGAGTGGTGGGAAAATTTGCAAACGGCTGCTTTATTAAAAATGTTGCAAGCCTTTTGGTCTGTTATTAATGCACCTTTTGCAAGAGATGAACATTCTATTTCAGGAGATACCCATGTTGAACAGGAGGAATGGCTGACACATTCTGAAAATGTCTTTAGATCTAATGAGAAGATAATTTCTCATTCTACCTCTGCTACCTTAACTGGGTCAAGCACCATTGTTAATTTTACACTGGAAGAAACGATGGGCCATATTACCAAGAACTGCGATAATATTATCGCCGCTTTAGCTGCAGGAAACTGCCGCTAAAGTGGTGATAAGGGGCTTGATAATATGCCCTTGTGAATTCTTATAGAAGCCCAGGTTCACACCAGAACCTGGGCTTCTATGGGAATTCACATGGGCATATTATCAAGCCCCTTATCGCTGCTTTAGCGGCAATAATGTTAGCGCCGTTCTTGATAATATGGCCCTAAGTGTGCTTTAAACCAGTGGAAATGTGCAAAAGCACCGGGAACTGATGGTGCCCCAATTGATCTGTTTCTGAATAATCAGGAACTCTGGGCCCCACTTCTAACAATTTTTTTAAATGAAATTGCCCATACTGGTGCTCCCCCATCATGGAAAACAACAGTCATGGTGCCTATCTACAAAAAGGGGGATAGGTCAATCCCGAAAAATTATAGATCTATATCTTTGATAGATTTCACTGCAAAACTACTGGGATGCCAGCTTTAAAATAGGCTTGAGGAATGGGCCCTGGAAAAAAATATTATAATCCCCTGTCAGTTTGACTTCAGAAAAGGGAAAGGCACTGTTGATCAGTGCCTGAAGCTAAGTTTAATAATAGCAAAATACACTGCTGCCAAAAAAGATCATTTGTATCTTGCCTTCATGGATCTGTCAGCAGCCTTTGACTGCGTCATACAGTCTAGGCTCCGGCAGATCATGGAGGAAATGGGGATTGACGTACAACTGATTAATATTATCCGCCATCTATACTCAGCCTGTTTCTGTTATGGAAAGGGAGGTGAATGCACTACGCAATTTAAAATTGCTAGAGGGGTGAGACAGGGGTGAATTTTGATGCCCTTCTTATTTGCACTATTCACTAATAATGTTGAATCCACACTTCTGGGAACCACTCCGGATGTTCTCTACATTAATTCATTACAAGTGCCAATACTACTATATGCGGATGACGCAGTTATTATAGCCCGTACCAGCAATGCGCTGCGCCGCCTAGTAATGGAATATACACAATTTATGAACAAGCTGGACATGAACATGAACTACTGAAAGTCGTTTGTCCTAGTGGCAGGCACGAAGCAGCGGAAACAACCCCAAATCACTGTTGAAGGAAGCAAACTGGGAGTTGTGAACTCTTTTAATTATTTAGGGATTATGTTTGATCGCCAAAACAACTGGCTAAGTATGGTCGTAAACAGGGGGTTGTAGATGGAAAAGAATATTGGGGCGCCTTTTAAATTTATAAAAAACACTGGCTCAAAACCCATTAAGCAATAAAGACAGTTTATGAGGCAAAAACGGTATCTACTGCCACTTATGGAGCAGCTGTCTGGGGCATTATAGACTGTTCTCAACTGCAATGTACAGAAGATAACTTTCTAAAAAAGCTAGTCTCATTACCAAAGTCATGCTCTGATTTTAACTGTCATATGGAATTAAATGTCCCCTATATAGCTGACAAAATCTGTATGGCGCCAATCCTAATGTGGCAATCGGTATGGCAGAAAGAGACTCTCTCTTTCACAAGAGATATTATAAATGATGTTTTGAAACTAGATGGTGTAGGTAGTGTTTGTTGGCTACGTTATGTTGAATATACATTAAAAGCATCAGCCTTATACCATCTCTTTGTTGACCCTATATTGTGCCAGTCTATTTCTAAAAAATATCTAAAAACTCACTTGTTGTATAGTTTGCAAGCAAGAAGGAATTTTACAAATACAAAGTTATCAACATTCCTGACGGCCCGAGCATCTTGCAAATAGATATGAATTCAACGTATTTATTGTTCGTAACTAATTTACAACACAGGTATATATTGGTGAGATTTCAGCTAAATTACATCCCTTTGATGTTGGGCATCTCACGAAATATCTATGCAGCCTCTGATTTCCCATTTTGTACGTGTGAATCCATCTATTCAGAATGATTTGCACTTTCAGTTTTTCTGAAAATACTACTGTGAAGAAAGAAAAAGGTTTATTATACCCCTGTTGTGTAAAATGAATTTTAAACAGTGTTGTGTGGCCCTTTACTTTTTACAGTCATTATCCGACCCCTTTATTTGATTTTTAGTAGTGTCTTTATTTTTATCAGCTTTAAAAAAGAGACGTTTAGTCCAATGAAGTTTACACTTAATATAAGAATGATCTCTTGAATTGCCACAATAACTTCATTTGTTTATGAATGATATGTTTCTACCTTTTTAATGAGACCATTGTATCTTATCATGTACTAGCTGTACCCGGCCACGTGTCGCTGTGGTTCAGTCTGGTTAACTCCTCCCCCCTTCCCCTCCCTCCACCCACTTCCCAGTCTGCCATCCTGACACCAACTGTCCATCCTAATATATGTAGACTATTGTCTCTATGTGTCCCTTCTTAATGTTGCAAAGTGAACCAACTCCTCCCTCCACCCAATTCCCGGTCTGCCATCCAGACACCAGCTGTCCATCCTAATATATGTAGACTATTGTCTCTATGCGTCCCTTCTTAATATTACAAAGTGAACAAACTCCTCCCCCCTCCCTCCACTCACTTCCCGGTCTGCCATCCTGACACCAACTGTCCATCCTAATATATGTAGACTATTATCTCTATGCGTCCCTTGTAGTTGTTGCGCAGCAACCAAATCGATAGGGTCAGTTTGGCGTATTGGACACGCGCGTATTCAAATCGAATGTTGTGTATATGTAAACACGCGCTTGATCGAATCCAACGTTGTGTCAAAATTTCAAAGCAATGGGTGAAGAACTTTCAGAGATTTAAGATTTTGAACAAACAAACATTTGTCTGTTCGGGCTTTTGATTAAAAACACGTGCGAATTCGACACGCGCGTATTCAAATCCAACGTTGTGTCAAAATGTCAAAGGAAGCGGTGAAGATCTTTTGGAGATTTACTATTTTGAACAAACGGACATTTACAGTTATATTTATATATATATATAGATATGCTGCTGGAAATCTGTAATTTTTGTATTTTAAGCTTATTGCAATATTGAAATGTTTTATGTGTAGTATACTTTTTAGGCCTTCATTGTGATGACAAAATTAAGTTATTCTGACTGACTGACATGATCATCATGCAAATGGTTTGTGGATTTTTTTTGTCAACTGCTTCCTTGTTTACAGTGTAATTGAAGTATTATGATAGTCTGTGTTTTTTGGCTCTACACAGCCCTGCTTTATAGCACTAAACAGAATAAGCCATGCGAGGCCTGGTAAATGTAATATAGAGCTCAGAAAGCAGGCTCCAATGGCTGCTACGGCCTGTGCCACTTCATTGTCTCACATGCTTTTTTACTAAATGCATCTTCACGGGTGCGCATAGCAGTGCAGCAGAGTTCAATGGACAAAGTTAACTCCCTACATATTATGTTATGCAGGTTTTTTGTCCAGATGCTTCTGTTGCTCCAAGGCTATTTTGTAGCACGAAGTTTACAATTTCTTTTTTTCTGTCACGCGGATCATTTCTTCACTTTTATGTATAAAAAGAATATCCAAATTCCCTTTTAGCTTATTTCTCAGTTTGTAACTATTATTCCACTTTTTCTTAACTTTGTGACAGTATACTTTAATAAAAATTCTCATAGCTGTACTGGCATTAAAGTGACCTCATTTAAAGATTGCCACCTTTGCAGGGCCATACAGTCACGGTAAAGTAGCCCAGTGTTTTTTTTAAATTAATTTTATTATACTGTTTGCGTGTGCAATTCATCGTAGTGCCCACTCCCATTTCGCCAAATGATAGCAGATCTTTGCCCCACTCTCTTTTCTCACTGCTCAAGGTCTGCTGTTGCAAGAATTAGGTAAACAATTCAGGGCCAATACGAAACCTTCTCAGTTATGCAAAGGTTGCATGCCCTTCAAAATGTTTGGTGACAATGCAAGCTGGGCCTCATGTTTGTAATGAACTGACACCAACCAACATGGTGTTTATATGCATTGAAGACTCGGATCATATAGAGGTTGTTGTAAACTTTTAACAATATGTGTTGTGATTATTTGATTTAAATTGTGTCTTTGTCTTGTTTTTAATTAAAGATACATATGAATTGCGTCTAAAAGAATTTTTATGCAAGAGACAAATATTGGAAACGTTTTAAGAAGGTGGTGCAATATCTGGCCGCACACCAAAACACGTCGACGCATTTGTTTTTAAATTCGGGCAACTATTTAGTCAGTAGTCATTTGTGTGATTGCGACCCAATTGTCACAATAGATTCAATCGAATTAATGTTCTTTTGATGACTTTTATTATGTCACTTATTGTTGTCTCTTCTTGATTGTTTGTTTTTATGAATGTCTTTTTAAACAATTTTTAAATTTGTGTGTAATTCTTTGATAACAATTGAAAATCAATAAATTCATGCAATATCTTCTGTATTAGGGATTTGATTACTTTTTATAAATGTGTCTATCTCTTTACAATTGTGTTGTTTTCTCCCTTTATTGGCACATAGAATTAAGAAGTGTTATATGATTGATGTATGCCAGTTTTGTGGATCCTGTTTGTTCCAAGGGAAATATTAATGTAATTACAGTCATGGTACCCTGTCACTTGGATAGCTCGGCCACTCCTGTGTTTTCTCAAATTATGGTGTTTAAGACAGCATAAATAAGTAATTGTAAACAGTTCACGCTAGCAGTTTATATACCAATCGCATGCTTGCATCAGCAAAAAGAGGATATGTTTCCCCCCAGGCTATCATATTATGGACAGTAAATGGGTGCATTGGTTAGAAAGTTTTGTCTCTTCTATAACCTTGTCCATAAAAGTTGTGGTGTGTTGAAGACGTTCTATACATGTTTGTGTTGCTGCTCATGGAGTAGTAGAGGAATGAGTATACTACTTGCCTTGTGTCGGGGATCTAGGGGGCAGATTGACAAGGAACTAATGCTTCTGCATAGATGCGTCAGTTGCCCTGCGGCAGAGTCAAATGTCCTTGCGCCACCATGGATGCGCTGTATTTACAATACAGTGCTCCATGTTGCAGGTATTAACAGATGCGTCAAAAAATTCTGACACATCTGCTGGCCCAAAATACACTCATTGCTGGCGTTGTGTCACAAGCGCGACGTAACTCCAGCAATGTATGTTGAGGCCTATACTTACTTTAGTGCATCACTCCTTTCGCCTGCTTCAAGCAGGCATAAGATATTGATGCAGTGGCATCCTAAAAGTGGCGCAGTGACATCTGGTAGATATCACTGCTTCACTTTTACGAGGCCTTCCTGCGTGGTAACGCCCACCCTGCATACATTATTCCCGAAGCAGGCTTTACACTGTGACACATCTCCCTAGATCAGGGGTACTCAAAGTACGGCCCGCGGGCCGTTGGCGCCCGCCTGGGCTTCCGTGGCGGCCCGCGGAACCTTGTTTCCATTATACAAACGTTTTTACCAGGAAGTTAGTACACCGAGAAGATGGCCGCAGGTACATACGTAGTGAATACGTATACAATACCTATTCACTACGTTTGCGACTGCGGCCATCTTCTCTGCTTCCTGCCTGCGTCTAATTGGCCTGCCTCTGTGACGTCACATGCGGCACCCGGCCGGCGCGAAGCACAGGGCCTTTAAAAGTCAGCTGTAACTAGCGCTTTACAGCTGACTTTTAAAGGACCTTTGGGGAGCTTCCTGTATCCATGGTGACGACGTCCTTCAAGCCTGCAGCCCCGGAGAATCTTTGCCACTTCACTTTTCTGCCTGCAGCCCCGGAGAATCTTTGCCACTTCACTTTTCTGCCTGCAGCCCCGGAGAATCTTTGCCGCTTCACTTTTCTGCCTGCAGCCCCGGAGAATCTTTGCCACTTCACTTTTCTGCCCGCAGCACCGGAGAATCTTTGCCGCTTCACTTTTCTGCCTGCAGCCCCGGAGAATCTTTGCCACTTCACTTTTCTGCCCGCAGCACCGGAGAATCTTTGCCGCTTCACTTTTCTGCCTGCAGCCCCGGAGAATCTTTGCCGCTTCAACCTTTCAGCCGCAGCCCCGGAGATTCTTTGCAGCAGCCTTCTACGCCGGAGGATATTCAGTCCTGCAGGAATGTGCTCCGAGTCTTGCCGCCCGCCATGCTTCTGATCCCGCATGTTCTGTGTTTCCATTCTTGGTCCCCATGTTTACACCTCCCCACCCACACTCACTATCATTAGCGGTGTTGGGAAAACAAATTGTGAGCATGGAGGCGTCTGTTTCGAGGCATGAGCCAGCCCTCGCCTGGGTGCAAGGTCAATCAATCAATCAGCACAGTCTTTCTACAGAGGTCGCGAGGGCCTGGCTCGTGCCTCAAAACAGACACCTCCATGCTCACAATTTGTTTTCCTAACCTGCAGGTACTGTCCTGAGTCTTGCCGTCCGCCATGCTTGTGTCCCCGCATATTACGTGTTTCCCTCCTCCGTCCCCTTGTATCCACCTGTGCTACCGAGGAAAATAGAGGAGATCCAGGGTTATCACGGGTACTCTGCTTCAGTGAAACGGTGCTGAGCGGTAAGCAGGGGCCGAAAAACAGCCTCAGATTGTCGTTTTATATATGGTCAGTTAGGGCAGGCACAGAACGTAAACAATAGGATGAAGGTACTATAAACACAATGTATGTGCAAGTCAAGCAGAAGTAGCCATGCAAGGTTTGTGGACCTATTCCCCAAAAAATGTCTTCTCGAAATATTTGACGATTTGGCCGAATAAATTCCCAGTGAGAGCTAAGTATGGCCATTAAATGATATTAGCAAATGTTCTTATTTCCAGGAAAAACGAAACCGTTTATTTCTAACAGATTGTATTCAGTTACTTGGGTAAACATTGTGCATTGTTCTCTTCCCTCGAACAAAGGTACGCAGCTGATATAGACATTTAGACATTTAGCAGGTTTGTTTGGCCTACCACTTGCCCCTTCTTCAATACTTCACATAAAGGGGGAGTTTCCAGATTAAAATAAATAGGCAAACAAATAAAGGTTTACTTCTAGGTGCCTTGAAATTTTCAATGTTGAAACGAATGTGTTCGAGTCTTTTGTCCTTTTTTTTATTCATATAAAATGTATGAGTTCAAACTCTTCCATGTCCTTTCTGGAAAGAAATAGAAAGATTTAACTTTTACCAGTTGTTTCTTGAGTTAATGTCTGACCTAAAGCTAGCTGATGTCTATAACCGAAATAGTATGAAAGTGAGTACTGGGGTGGGCAGTGGAGGAGTGGTAGTGGGGGTATGTGGTAGGGGTGTGGGGTGAATGAAGAATCCATTTCCAATTGCAGTATAACTATGCTTCTGAGGCCACCATTTCCACACTGAATAACCAATATAATAAACCTGATGCTCAAGTAGAACTGCTGCAAATAGGTGCAGGTTTCATTTCTTCAATAGATAGTAGGCTAAAGGCATTGAGTACCCTACTAACAGCAATTAATATGGATTACATTTTAATCCATATTAATTGCCATTTTACCTAGATATGGTTGTTTTTTGTAACATTCTAGCGCTCGGACTGCGTGTATGAAATGGGCTCACTAGACTTGCCAAAACAAATTAAGGAACAATTTGCAGCTCAGTAAATGCCAAATGTTTAGTGCTTTTCCATTACATTAAATCCAATGTGTGACTGCATGTTACACCTTCTGTAAACAATGCAGTGTGTTGAAGGCTGCAATCATTGCCCAACCTGCAACTTTTACTGTTTGACCTCTGACGAAATGTTATCCAGTTACTATGGGTTGACAGCTGATTTCATCAGGGAAACTATGTGTGCTAATTCTATCTCTCATCCCTCCCTCTCTCATCCCTTTCGCATTCCTCCCTCTGTGGGAGGTGGGTTCTTTTGGCTACAGCTGGCGGTTTTTTGGTTACTCTAACCATCTGGGAATAAGACACTGCACCCTGGACACAGGCCTCCTGCACAGGAGGGGGGTGTTGCTCTGTTTTCCACACGGTCCCGTTGTATTCGTGCTTGCATGAAATTCCGATTGCATTAATGCCTGGCAGTACATTTGTTGTAATGTGTTCCATTGTGTCAACACAAATTGGTTATAAAAATGCTATCCTTCACAGACAGAGGTCAAAGTCAGGCTGTGTTTGGTGACCAGTTGCAGCTTGTTCTTTAACATCTCATCCCTCCCTCTCCCCCTCTCCCTCGTTCCTCCCTCCCCCCAACCCTCTGACTTTCCCCCCTCTCCCTCCCCAACCCTCTGTCTCTCCCCCTCTCTCCATATCCCTCCCTCCCTCTCTCACACCTCTCTCTCCCCCTCTCTCCTCTCTCCATGTCCCTCCCTCACACCGCTCTCTCTCTCTCACACTTATATATATATATATTCACTGAAAAAACCATAGGTTATAGACCATATATAGTTAGGAATTAGCATTTAAAAAACCTTATTTTACTCACACAAAACCATTGAAATTCCATATATAGTTAGTTAGTTGCACTAACTATATATCGCGCACCCGCAATCCACTGCTGATCATGTCACATATTACATCATTCATGACATGGTCAGTGACATCACTGATGACGTCACTGATGACATCTCAAATGACATCACTGATGACATCACTGATGACAACATCCAGTGACTGTATGTTTCTGTAAAGTTAAAATATGTCTTACATATTGAAGAATGAGTAGATGTATAAGTGTCTGGACGAAGGATTTAGTAGGTGCATGACTGAATGTATGAGTGAGTGATTAAATGTGTCTCACTGAGTGCATGGGTTAGTGACTAAACTGTCTTAATTTGTGCATCATTATGTCTTTTGTTCTGTAAACTGCTGCATGTGTTGATCAGTAGCTATATGAGTAACTATATGGGTTATTGATTGATTGCCCAAGTATTTGTATGGGAGACTGAGTGTGTGTGTGGCTGGCTGGGAGGTGTGTGACTCTGTGCAGATCAATGTGTACTTGTATCAATGATTGTATAAGAGAGTAAGTATGTGTTAGTATATGTTTGAAAATGTAAGGTGCTCTATGTTTAACTGTATAGATTAGAAAATGGAAGTGTGATTGATTCTTTACAGGACTGACTAGGTGTGTGAGTAACTCCATGGATGAGTGGCAGAGTGTGAGTGTCTGTATAGGTGTATGAGTGCATATGATAGTGTTGTAAAGATGAGTGATTGTATGTATGAATGATTGTATGGGTGAATGAGGGAGTGTTTGTGTAAACATAGGAATCAGTGAGTGCGTATGTAGTAACTAGTATTGGTGTGTCAATGGTTTAAAAAATTATACTCTGTATTTAACACTGGGTGTAACAGAGGTTATATGAAAGTGTGAGGAGATGCATTGTATTGTCACATGAATGATATCATCAGTGATGTGACCAATGATGTCAAATGAGATGTCATCAGTGATGTCATCAGTGATGTCATTTGAGATGTCATCAGTGATGTCATTTGAGATGTTATCAGTGATGTCATTTGAGATGTCATCAGTGATGTAATCAGTGATGTCATTTGAGATGTCATCAGTGATGTCATCAGTGATGTCATTTGAGATGTCATCAGTGATGTCATCAGTGATGTCACAGACCATGTCATGAATGATGTAATATGTGACATCATCAGCAGTGAATTGCGGGTGCGCGATATATAGTTAGTGCAACTAACTATATATGGAATTTCAATGGTTTTGTGTGAGTAAAATAAGGTTTTTTAAATGCTAATTTCTAACTATATATGGTCTATAACCTATGGTTTTTTCAGTGAATTTTCAAGGTTTTTTAAATGCTAATTCCTAACTATATATGGTCTCTAACCTATGGTTTTTTCAGTGAATTTCAATGGTTTTTTAATAGCAAATATCATAAGCTGTCGAATGTCAAGTACATGGTAAGTAAAAACATTTTCGTGTTTATGCACACTGATCTGCTTTGAATGCTGCCCCCCCCTCATTTCTAATTGGAGTACTCTCTCTTTGCAGATAGTGAAGGGTAGTTAACGCAGGCCTTTGCCCCCGTTGTAATCCGTCGTGCCTGCTTCTCTCTCCATTTGATTGATTGTTATCCAAGCATTTACTGTTTTAGAATTGGTTCTCTTTGGTTCATTCTCTATTTACAAACAAGCACAGAGTCGCAATACTCTGTTTAGTCTTTGCAGATAGTGAAAAATCGTGTAAAAAAACAAAAGGAATCGAGCAAAATCAGTAGGCCACTAATGGGATCTCTTTTTGACCTCGCTAAAATAGAAACATTAGGAACAACCCCTCATGAGAAATACGAAACTAGTGAGATGAACTGAGCTCCACACCATGATGGCTGCAAGACAGCTCGGCTCCGCCACCCACCCCGCCCAAAATAACGATAAACTCTATGCAAATATTACAAATATATACAACACACCAGCAAAGTAACAGGGTAAAACATTTTATTAAATAACTATTTACATAACTATTTTATACTTTTTGGTGCCCGATCCGGCTAGCTCAATCGATCGAGCATGAAACTCATGCACTCTGATAGTTCAAAGTTTTGAGGAGTGCTTGTAACACTGTCTGAAGCTTATTTGCACTTGCTACAGCTTCACTATTCTCAATGTAAGTGGGGGCCGTTTGAGGACGTGACTGCATTTGAAAACAATGTGATGCGGTGCCACCCTGAACCGCTTGACGGAGGCCCCCGAGGGACGGTGTGATGGCGCGGACTCGGAGGGGGCGCTTGGCTCCGGCCCCCTCCCCAAGTCGTGTTGCCCTGGTGTGGCCTGAGATCGCCCCCGACATAGGTGGCCGGCTCCCGGGGTCAAGCGGAACTTTTTGCCTTTTGGTGACTCTTCCATTCTTGACCTTGTTCCACAATCCGTTTCACCTAAAGACACGCTGTAGTGGGGCGCCCCTTTACCGTTTCAGTTGACATTCCGCCCGCTTTTGCTACACTGTGCCTCTTCCGCTATTCAGCTGTTTACCGCCCGCTCTTTCGACTACAGCGTCTCGCTCACCATGTAGTTGAGTTGCTCCCGCTCTTGCGGTGCAGCGATAGGCGGCTGCCACAGGACTCTCAAAATGGAGGCCGGCTCTTCAGATTTGGGCGTGGTCCACTAAAATGGCCCTGCGACACCTTGGAACTCGGACGCTTGTCTGCTAGGGCTTGGGCTCCATTCTCGAAAGCATCCCCTCAGCCTTGAAGATTCTACAAAAGTCTTGGGGGCCCCCGACTCCCAAGGCTTCTGGTGGGGAGCGGCTGCCATGATTGCTCGTGGAATGGCCACGACGGAGCTACGAGATGGTGGTGCTCTCATGCTGACGCCAGCTTCAGTCTGAAACATCCAGAAACACTGTAGACTACCAATTCGATCAGTTCCGGTAGCGCCCCAACGTGACCCGGTAGAGAAGAACTTGCCCTCCCCTCTTTGACTGATGGTTCTTGTTGCCTGTCCCTTCTGTTGTCATTTAACAGAACTATTTAGCCTGCTGAAAGGGGTTGTGTTCCGACCGCTGGTTGGTGGAGACATTTTGACTATATTCTGGACCTGCGTTGTCGCGTAATGCGTCATATGACGCGCCGCGTTAGCGCATCCAGAAGTGCTCCGGTGCGCGAAGCGCAGCTTCCTGGAAGCGATCCGGGGCGCGGCGCGCAGCGCGTAACGTAAGCATAACAGGTCATGTGACTTGTTATTAAAACTTTTCACTGGTTCATTTACTTTTCTTATTCTAATGATGAAAGGCTTGGTCATATGACCTAAAAATTACGCTTTTTATTACTTTCGAACATTATTTTTTCTTAAACATATGTTATAATGTTTCAGGCTAATGTACTTTCCCGGAAAATTTACAACTGTTCTGCAAGTAAAATATATTCCTTTTTCGAGAAAAAGGGCCTTTCTTCGTCCCATGACGGAGCCGTTGAGCAAAAGAGGCTCGGCCTGCTGTCTTAGTCGCCGATACGCCTGAATATCAGATTCTTATCGATCACTTTATGTTGCAGGAGTAGAAAACACAACAGCCCTTGACCATTTATCTTTACTGCGTTCCTGCGTATTATACCTTTTACCCTTCATGTAATTGGACTGCTTTATTTCACTTGCCTTTTACTGATTCTAAAACAGTGACTATTATTAAAAACTTTACCAATGTAAATACTTCTACCATGTTTTCTTTTAAAAACCTTTATTGTGAAAATGTCAGTATACAAATACGGGCCTATAACCACGTGGGCCGGCCACGGAGCAAACTGTAATCGTATATGATGAGTAGACATTTACACTGTAGAGGAACGTAACGGGCGGGCCATTAGGTTGCAAGAACTAAGGTGTCTAACAGTTGCGGAATCGGTGGACGTACATTTTATAATTAAAATACGACAGGGCCAGTTACAATAAAATTATCTAGATATACATTTGCGGGCAAGTACCATGGGTGACGTTAATTCGAACTTTCAATAGTACAGTAATCAATAACACATCAGAACTTAATATCAATAGGGATGTCGAAATATTCAATCAATTCTCGTCCCCGCCCGCCATGTGCTTAAAAACTGCATACGTATCTCGTGATATCAAGGTTGTGCAACCAGTACACAACAAGGAGTTACGAGTCCCATTTCCCATTTATTCCGGCGCCATTTTGGGCGAGGACGGGCAGGTCCAGGATATAGTCAAAATGTCTCCACCAACCATCGACTATGATGATGTTCATATGCTGTATTTATTAGAGTAACACTCATCTGTCCACATGAAATTAATTTGCCACAATCTAAACATGTCATTTTAATCTTTCCAAAGTTCTTCTAAATATTTGGGACCGTTTCCCTTGCCTCTGATGCTGTCAGTGCCACTTCTTTGGTGAATGTACTGGCAGATCGGGGGTTCTCCTCCAAATCTCTCTTTTGTGCAGCACTATAATTAATCGGTGTCACCTCTCCATATGACGATGCATGGTATAATTACCATAACTATATATTTTTTCGGTTCCTCTGGAGAGTACATCGTGGCAGATGAGGCAGGTAACGTACCGGGCATTTACCTTTTTTGCATGTAGAGGAAAGGAAAAAAAATTCGAGCGTCTGAGTTCTAAGGTGTCCCAGGGCCATTTTAGTGGACCAGGTCCAAATCCAAAGAACAGGCCGCCATTTTGAGAGTCCTGTTGCAGCCGCCTGTCGCTGTAGCATCAAGAGCGGCTGAAACTCAGCTGAATGGCAACTGAAACGGTAAAGGGGCGCCCCACTACAGCAGACGAGCCTCCACCTGGGGAGGCCCGTTCACGCCGCCTCCCCCCCCCTTCGGGCACCCCACGCCGTTATTCGGAGCAGCATTGTAGGATGGCCACACCAGTGCGGCAACTTGCTAGACACCACCTCGGTGCCAACCGAATCTCAGCTCCTTGTGGTGTCTTCCATTCCGAAAATATTGTTGTGCTGCCTTCGGCCTATTCGCCGCAAGTGCGCACGCAACTCAGCTGCATAGCGAGTGAAACACCAAGGGGCGCCCCACTGCAGCCGAGGAACCTTCATCTTGGGGGCGACGCACAGCATCACATTGCTTTCCAATGCAGTCAGATCCTCTAACAGCCCCCACTGACTGACGCCGCCTCACAGGCCAACGGGGCGCCCCACGCCGACTTTCGGCGCAGCATTGTAGGATGGCCACACCAGTGCGGCAACTTGCTGGACCCCACCTCGGTGCCATCCGGATCTTGGCGCGTTGCGCTGCCTTTGGCCCTATTCGCACATCGGTCCGCTACTGACGCCACCTCACAGGCCAACGGGGCGCCCCACGCCGACTTTCGGCGCAGCATTGTAGGATGGCCACACCAGTGCGGCAACTTGCTGGACACCACCTCGGTGCCATCCGGATCTTGGCGCGTTGTGCTGCCTTCGGCCTATTCGCACATCGGTCCGCTACTGACGCCGCCTCACAGGCCAACGGGGCACCCCACGCCGACTTTCGGCGCAGCATTGTAGGATGGCCACACCAGTGCGGCAACTTGCTGGACCCCACCTCGGTGCCATCCGGATCTTGGCGCGTTGTGCTGCCTTCGGCCTATTCGCACATCGGTCCGCTACTGACGCCGCCTCACAGGCCAATGGGGCGCCCCACGCCGACTTTCGGCGCAGCATTGTAGGATGGCCACACCAGTGCGGCAACTTGCTGGACCCCACCTCGGTGCCATCCGGATCTTGGCGCGTTGTGCTGCCTTCGGCCTATTTGCACGTCGGTCCGCTACTGATGCGAAATCACAGGCCAACGGGGCGCCCCACGCCGACTTTCGGCGCAGCATTGTAGGATGGCCACACCAGTGCGGCAACTTGCTGGACCCCACCTCGGTGCCATCCGGATCTTGGCCCGTTGTGCTGCCTTCGGCCTATTCGCACATCGGTCCGCTACTGACGCCGCCTCACAGGCCAACGGGGCACCCCACGCCGACTTTCGGCGCAGCATTGTAGGATGGCCACACCAGTGCGGCAACTTGGTGGACGCCACCTCGGTGCCATCCGTATCTTGACGCGTTAGGCTGCCTTCGGCCTATTCGCACATCGGTCCGCTACTGACGCCGCCTAACGTGCCAACGTATTTTCTACGCTTTTTATACCCTATGCCGCATAACAGGTCATGTGACTTGTTTATAAAACTTTTCATTGGTTCATTTTACTTTTGGTTTCCTAATGATGGAAGGCTTGATCATATGACCTAAAAATAACACTTTTCATTGGATGAAAACTTTTTTTTTTTCCCAAACGATGAAAGCCCCACCTTGTTTCTGGATGTTTCAGACTGAAGCTGGCGTCAGCATGAAAGCACCACCATCTCGTGGCTCCGTCGTGGTCATTCCGCAAGCAATCATGGCAGCCGCTCCCCACCGATAGCCTGCAGGAGTCGGGGGCCCCCAAGACTTTTGTAGAATCTTCAAGGCTGAGGGGACGCTTTCGAGAATGGGGTCCAAGACCTAGAAGACAAGCGTCCGATTTCCAAGGTGTCCCAGGGCCATTTCAGTGGACCAGGCCCAAAAAGGAAAGAGCCTGCCGCCATTTTGAGAGTCCTGTGGCAGCCGCCTATCGCTGCACCGCAAGAGTGGGCGCAACTTAGCTGAATGGCGGATTTTGGCACAGTGTACCAAAAGCGGGCGGAATGGCATCTGAAACGGTAAAGGGGCGCCCCACTACAGCAGACGAGCCTCCACCTGGGGAGGCCCGTTCACGCCGCCTCACCCCCCCCCCCCCGGGGCACCCCACGCCGTTATTCGGAGCAGCATTGTAGGATACCAAAACCAGTGCGGCAACTTACTTGACATCACCTGGGTGCCATCCACATCTCAGCGCGTTCTGCTGCCTTGGGACTATTCGCACAACAGACCGCTACTGACGAGCCACCCCCCGGGACGCCCCACGCCGTTATTCGGAGCAGCATTGTAGGATACCAAAACCAGTGCGGCAACTTACTGGACATCACCTGGGTGCCATCCACATCTCAGCGCGTTCTGCTGCCTTGGGACTATTCGCACAACAGACCGCTACTGACGAGGCCACCCCGCGGGACGCCCCACGCCGTTTTTCGGAGCTGCATTGTAGGATACCCAAAACCAGTGCGGCACCCAGGCAACATCACCTGGGTGCCGTCCAGAACTCAGCACGTTGTGCTGCCTTGGGACTATTCGCACAAAACACAGCTACTGACCATTGTTGCTTCTTTTTTCCTAAAAATGTTTAAATGTTTTTACTGTTTTTGTTGCGTTGTATATATTTATAAGTTATTAAAGTTTTATAATCCTACTACTTTGTTGGAGTGCTATATATTTTTAATGTGACACATAATTGTAAAAACTTTGATGTACAAAGAGGCATCCCTCGAATCTTCCGCTTCAGGCTCGGTCCCCTCCCCAATCACAATACAGGATGGTTTTCAGATAGTAGGAACGCGTGTGGTGTGATGGATCTCATCGGGTGGGGGCCTTGATCTACTGTAACTCCTTTGAAGAGGGGTGATTCTTTACAGCTGGGGCCATAAACTACATCTGCAGGGCTTGGTGATAGCCTGGGACCGGCCTGGACAATCGGACACAGAGGAAGAGGAGTTTCAGAGGGTGCGGTAGTGAATAGGGCGAAAGGGAGGTGTCGGGCGGGCACAGGGTGTGATTCTCAGGGAAGAGCAGCGCAGATGGGGGAGGTTTATTGCCCATGCATAAGACAGAGAGCGAAGGTGACCAGTGCCTGGGGGAGATGCTTGCGAGGGTGGGGAGCCATGCTAAGGATCGACAGCGTGCAGAGAGTGGGTCTGGTCAAGGCATCTACAATGGCTGCCGTGCACGACAAAAGTGTGGCATTTGAAAAAAGGCAAGATGGCGCAGACAATGTTTATCAACACTTCCTGATTTCCTTCGAATCGAACGTTAACAGACGTTATCTCTCCCACACTACCGGTCCCCCTCGGCTTAAACGCCGAGATGGTAGGTACTGCATCCCGTGGAGATAGGCCGAGACGTCACTCAGCAGAAAAAAAAGACAAAAAAAAGTCTATAAACATACAATAAGTTAAAAGTCAATCATTCTTGTTTCCTTGTAGTACGCTCCCCAGTCCGCTTCCCGTTACGCGAACCGGGCGCACCCCACGAAAAAAAAACGTTTTTTTTTGTTGTTTTTTTTTGCCCTGCGGAGCCCTTTTAAAGCCTCCACATCAAACCTAGGGGGTCAGGGAGGATCTACTATGCCCCCTTATGATCATTTGCCCCTTCGCTTTGGCCTCCTCTTGTCTCTCGATCCTACCGAGAGACAAGATGGCGGCCGCTCCGTACTGTTTGGAATGTTTACAGACACCGGAGAGCCAATCAGCTTCGCTTCGCAAAGCTCCGTAACGCGAAAAGTACGCGAAACGGAGCGCTACCCGGGACGCTGTCACAGATATATATCTTTTTTTAAACGTTAATTTCTCAAAATCCACTGGAGCACATATATTGAGACCCAGCAAAGGCACATCGGGCTACCGGTCCCTACAATTTGGCAAGTTTCATGCAAATCCATTCAGCCGTTCGATTTTTTTTTTTTTTTGCCCCGCGGGGCCCTTTCAAAACCTCCACATCAAACCTAGGGGGTCAGGGAGGATCTACTATGCCCCCTTATGGTCATTTGCCCCTTCGCTTTGGCCTCCTCTTGTCTCTCAATCCTACCGAGAGACAAGATGGCGGCCGCTACGGACTGTTTGGAATGTTTACAGACACCGGAGAGCCAATCAGCTTTGCTTCGCAAAGCTCCGTAACGCGAAAAGTACGCAAAACGGAGCGCTACCCGGGACGCTGTCACAGATATATATCTTTTTTTGAACGTTAATTTCTCAAAATCCACTGGAGCACATATATTGAGACCTAGCAAAGGCACATTGGGCTACCAGTCCCTACAATTTTGCCAAGTTTCGTGCAAATCCATTCAGCCGTTCGGGCTAAAAGTGAGGCCAACCGCCCTATGGAAATTAACATGGGAAAAACGCGTTTTGGGACCCCCCTTTTTTCTCGGCCCCCCCTTGACGAACCCCCCCCAAATTTTCAGGGGCTGCTCAGAAACAAAATGTTCCATTTTCATGAAAATTTCAGCCAATTCCGTCCACAAACGCCAAAGTTATTAGACATAGAATTTTCAAAAATCCCATAGAGAAAAAATCCTAACTATATATACCTACTGGCGACCGCCAGTAGGTAATATATATATATATATATATAGATATATAGATATATATATATATATTCACTGAAAAAACCATAGGTTATAGACCATATATAGTTAGGAATTAGCATTTACAAAACCTTGAAAATTCACTGAAAAAACCATAGGTTATAGACCATATATAGTTAGGAATTAGCATTTAAAAAACCTTGTCTTGAGGTCCTTCTTAGTGTCCTATAAATATGAGATACTGGTTGACGGCCTCCGGTTAAAGTCACAAGGGCCTGAAGAGTGGCAATAATAGGCAGTTCCTCTGGAACCATCGGCCATATACAGTTCTAGAGGGGGCTGTGGCCAGTTTCGATCATTGGATCAGTCAGGGAGTTAGATCCTGCGCAAATGGCAAATGGAGTAACAGCCGGCGCTCTCTTCCTTCGCAACCATGGTACTCATACACTCTTAGGGATTTGAAACAGGGCTGCAAGAGGCTGGAGCTCTGTTGGCGTCAGAACTATTGTGCAACTGCAAAGGTGACCCTACGATTAGCCCAGAGAGAATATTACACAGCCATTAGAAAGGCTAAGAGCGACTATTTCGCCGGGAGGATTATGTTGGCCCGGAATAACAGCAAGGAAATCTTTGCGATTGTGCGGAGTTTTCTCTCCCCCTGTGCGGAACAAAGCACACTACCTATATCTAATGAGTGGTGTGAAGAGCTCTCTTCCTTTTTCATTGATAAAATCACCAAGATTCAAGTGAGATTGTGCCCTGCTGCTAGGCCCACTGAGATTCCCTTCTCGAATCCCTTTGCAAACCCTTGAGTAGGCTCTGCCGTGTTTTCGTAATTTTTACCCACTACTGAGTCGGATGTACTGGCCCTCTTGAGGGCCCTTAAGTCTGGCTCCCCAGCAGACCCCTGCTCTGTGCGGGTCCTAGCGGGCGTAGCTGAGGTAGTCTGCCCAGCACTAGTGGGTATGGTCAATCTTTCTCTTCAGTTGGGATACGTTCCCGCCAAATGGAAGCATGCTAAACTTCTTCCCCTCCTGAAGAAACCTACTCTCGACCCCCTGCAGCCGGCCAATTATCGACCCATTTCTCTTCTTCCAGGCCCAAAAAGGAAAGAGCCTGCCGCCATTTTGAGAGTCCTGTGGCAGCCGCCTATCGCTGCACCGCAAGAGTGGGCGCAACTTAGCTGAATGGCGGATTTTGGCACAGTGTACCAAAAGCGGGCGGAATGGCAACTGAAACGGTAAAGGGGCGCCCCACTACAGCAGACGAGCATCCACCTGGGGAGGCCCGTTCACGCCGCCTCACCCCCCCCCCCGGGGCGCCCCACGCCGTTATTCGGAGCAGCATTGTAGGATACCAAAACCAGTGCGGCAACTTACTTGACATCACCTGGGTGCCATCCACATCTCAGCGCGTTCTGCTGCCTTGGGACTATTCGCACAACAGACCGCTACTGACGAGCCACCCCCCGGGACGCCCCACGCCGTTATTCGGAGCAGCATTGTAGGATACCAAAACCAGTGCGGCAACTTACTGGACATCACCTGGGTGCCATCCACATCTCAGCGTGTTCTGCTGCCTTGGGACTATTCGCACAACAGACCGCTACTGACGAGGCCACCCCGCGGGACGCCCCACGCCGTTTTTCGGAGCTGCATTGTAGGATACCCAAAACCAGTGCGGCACCCAGGCAACATCACCTGGGTGCCGTCCAGAACTCAGCACGTTGTGCTGCCTTGGGACTATTCGCACAAAACACAGCTACTGACCATTGTTGCTTCTTTTTTCCTAAAAATGTTTAAATGTTTTTACTGTTTTTGTTGCGTTGTATATATTTATAAGTTATTAAAGTTTTATAATCCTACTACTTTGTTGGAGTGCTATATATTTTTAATGTGACACATAATTATAAAAACTTTGATGTACAAAGAGGCATCCCTCGAATCTTCCGCTTCAGGCTCGGTCCCCTCCCCAATCACAATACAGGATGGTTTTCAGATAGTAGGAACGCGTGTGGTGTGATGGATCTCATCGGGTGGGGGCCTTGATCTACTGTAACTCCTTTGAAGAGGGGTGATTCTTTACAGCTGGGGCCATAAACTACATCTGCAGGGCTTGGTGATAGCCTGGGACCGGCCTGGACAATCGGACACAGAGGAAGAGGAGTTTCAGAGGGTGCGGTAGTGAATAGGGCGAAAGGGAGGTGTCGGGCGGGCACAGGGTGTGATTCTCAGGGAAGAGCAGCGCAGATGGGGGAGGTTTATTGCCCATGCATAAGACAGAGAGCGAAGGTGACCAGTGCCTGGGGGAGATGCTTGCGAGGGTGGGGAGCCATGCTAAGGATCGACAGCGTGCAGAGAGTGGGTCTGGTCAAGGCATCTACAATGGCTGCCGTGCACGACAAAAGTGTGGCATTTGAAAAAAGGCAAGATGGCGCAGACAATGTTTATCAACACTTCCTGATTTCCTTCGAATCGAACGTTAACAGACGTTATCTCTCCCACACTACCGGTCCCCCTCGGCTTAAACGCCGAGATGGTAGGTACTGCATCCCGTGGAGATAGGCCGAGACGTCACTCAGCAGAAAAAAAAGACAAAAAAATTCTATAAACATACAATAAGTTAAAAGTCAATCATTCTTGTTTCCTTGTAGTACGCTCCCCAGTCCGCTTCCCGTTACGCGAACCGGGCGCACCCCACGAAAAAAAAATGTTTTTTTTTTTGTTTTTTTTTGCCCCGCGGAGCCCTTTTAAAGCCTCCACATCAAACCTAGGGGGTCAGGGAGGATCTACTATGCCCCCTTATGATCATTTGCCCCTTCGCTTTGGCCTCCTCTTGTCTCTCGATCCTACCGAGAGACAAGATGGCGGCCGCTCCGTACTGTTTGGAATGTTTACAGACACCGGAGAGCCAATCAGCTTCGCTTCGCAAAGCTCCGTAACGCGAAAAGTACGCGAAACGGAGCGCTACCCGGGACGCTGTCACAGATATATATCTTTTTTTAAACGTTAATTTCTCAAAATCCACTGGAGCACATATATTGAGACCCAGCAAAGGCACATCGGGCTACCGGTCCCTACAATTTGGCAAGTTTCATGCAAATCCATTCAGCCGTTCGATTTTTTTTTTTTTTTGCCCCGCGGGGCCCTTTCAAAACCTCCACATCAAACCTAGGGGGTCAGGGAGGATCTACTATGCCCCCTTATGGTCATTTGCCCCTTCGCTTTGGCCTCCTCTTGTCTCTCGATCCTACCGAGAGACAAGATGGCGGCCGCTACGGACTGTTTGGAATGTTTACAGACACCGGAGAGCCAATCAGCTTCGCTTCGCAAAGCTCCGTAACGCGAAAAGTACGCAAAACGGAGCGCTACCCGGGACGCTGTCACAGATATATATCTTTTTTTGAACGTTAATTTCTCAAAATCCACTGGAGCACATATATTGAGACCTAGCAAAGGCACATTGGGCTACCAGTCCCTACAATTTTGCCAAGTTTCGTGCAAATCCATTCAGCCGTTCGGGCTAAAAGTGAGGCCAACCGCCCTATGGAAATTAACATGGGAAAAACGCGTTTTGGGACCCCCCTTTTTTCTCGGCCCCCCCTTGACGAACCCCCCCCAAATTTTCAGGGGCTGCTCAGAAACAAAATGTTCCATTTTCATGAAAATTTCAGCCAATTCCGTCCACAAACGCCAAAGTTATTAGACATAGAATTTTCAAAAATCCCATAGAGAAAAAATCCTAACTATATATACCTACTGGCGACCGCCAGTAGGTAATATATATATATATATATATAGATATATATATATATATATATATATATATATTAACTGAAAAAACCATAGGTTATAGACCATATATAGTTAGGAATTAGCATTTACAAAACCTTGAAAATTCACTGAAAAAACCATAGGTTATAGACCATATATAGTTAGGAATTAGCATTTAAAAAACCTTATTTTACTCACACAAAACCATTGAAATTCCATATATAGTTAGTTGCACTAACTATATATCGCGCACCCGCAATCCACTGCTGATCATGTCACATATTACATCATTCATGACATGGTCAGTGACATCACTGATGACATCACTGATGACATCTCAAATGACATCACTTATGACATCACTGATGACAACATCCAGTGACTGTATGTTTTTGTAAAGTTAAAATATGTCTTACATATTGAAGAATGAGTGGATGTATAAGTGTCTGGATGAAGGATTTAGTAGGTGCGTGACTGACTGTATGAGTGAGTGATTAAATGTGTCTCACTGAATGCATGGGTTAGTGACTAAACTGTCTTAATTTGTGCATCATTATGTCTGTTGTTCTGTAAACTGCTGCATGTGTTGATCATTAGCTATACGAGAGGCTATATGTGTTATTAATTGGTTGCCCAAGTATTTATATGGGAGATTGAGTTTGTGTGGGGGTGGCTGGAAGGTGTGTGACTCTATGCATAGATGTGTGAGCAGTTTATTCACTAGGTGTATGAGTTCAAGAGTGCATGTGGAAACAGCTACATAGGCAGTTGACTGTGTGCATGAGTGAATGGATATCTCAATGCTACATGTCATAGTAAGTACATATGTAAAACACAGTACATGTGAGAGTTGGCATATATAAATAACTGTGCATGAGAGCCACTGAATGAGTGAGTGGTTGTATCGATCATTGTGAACTTGTATCAGGGATTGTATAAGAGAGTAAATATGTGTTAGTATATGTTTCAATAAGTAAGGTGTGTTTAACTGTATAGTTGAAGAAATGGAGGTGAGATTGTTTCTTTGCATGACTGACTGGGTGTGTGAGTAACTCCATGGATGAGTGGCAGTGTGTGAGTGTCTGTATACACTGAGTGTATCTAAGGTTATATTAGAGTCTGAAGAGGTTTATCGTATTAGCACAAGAATGATGTCATTTGAGATGTCATCATTGATGTCACTGACCATGTCATGAATGATGTAATATGTGACATGATCAGCAGTGGATTGCGGGTGCGCGATATATAGTTAGTGCAACTAACTATATATGGAATTTCAATGGTTTTGTGTGAGTAAAATAAGGTTTTTTAAATGCTAATTCCTAACTATATATGGTCTATAACCTATGTTTTTTTCAGTGAATTTTCAAGGTTTTGTAAATGCTAATTCCTAACTATATATGGTCTATAACCTATGGTTTTTTCAGTGAATTTCAATGGTTTTTTAATAGCAAATATCATAAGCTGTCGAATGTCAAGTACGTGGTAAGTGAAAACATTTTCGCGTTTATGCACACTGATCTGCTTTGAATGGTGCCCCCCCCCCTCATTTCTATTAGGAGTACTCTCTCTTTGCAGATAGTGAAAGGTAGTTAACGCAGGCTTTTGCCCCCGTTGTAATCCGTCGTGCCTGCTTCTCTCTCCATTTGATTGATTGGTATCCAAGTATTTACTGTTTTAGAATTAGTTCTCTTTGGTTCATTCTCTATTTACAAACAAACACAGAGTCGCAATACTCTGTTTAGTCTTTGCAGATAACGAAAAATCGTGTAAAAAAAAAGAAAAGGAATCGAGCAAAATCAGTAGGCCACTAATGGGATCTCTTTTTGACCTCGCTAAAATAGAAACATTAGGAACAACCCCTCATGACAAATACAAAACTAGTGAGATGAACTGAACTCCACACAATGATGGCTGCAAAACAGCTCGGCTCCGCCACCCACCCCGCCCAAAATAACGATAAAGAACGGCTGCCATGATTGGTTGCGGAATGACCACGACGGAGCTACAAAATGGTGCTGCTCTCATGCTAACCCCAGCTTCAGTCTGAAACATCCAGAAACACTGTAGACTACCAATTCGATCAGTTCCGGTAGCGCCCCAATGTAACCCGGTAGAGAAGAACTAGCCCTCCCCTCTTTGACTGATGGTTCTTGTTGCCTGTCCCTTCTGTTGTCATTTAACAGAACTATTTAGCCTGCTGAAAGGGGTTGTGTTCCGACCGCTGGTTGGTGGAGACATTTTGACTATATTCTGTACCTGCGTTGTCGCGTAATGCGTCATATGACGCGCCGCGTTAGCGCATCCGGAAGTCATCCGGGGCGCGCAGCGCGTAACGTAAGCATAACAAGTCATGTGACTTGTTAATAAAACTTTTCATTGGTTCATTTTACTTTTCTTATTGTAATGATGAAAGGCTTGGTCATATGACCTAAAAATTACGCTTTTCATTACTTCCGAACATTATTTTTTCTTAAATATATGTTATAATGTTCCAGGCTAATGTACTTTCCCGGAAATTTTACAACTGTCCTGCAAGTAAAATATATTCTTTTTTCGAGAAAAAGAGCGTTTCTTCGTCCCATGACGGAGCCGTTGAGCAAAAGAGGGTCGACCTGCTGTCTTAGTCGCCGATACGCCTGAATATGAGATTCTTATCGATCACTTTATGTTGCAGGAATAGAAAACACAACAGCCCTTGACCATTTATCTTTACTGCGTTCCTTCGTATTATACCTTTTACCCTTCATGTAATTGGTCTGCTTTATTTCACTTGCCTTTTAATGATTCTAAAACAGTCACTATTATTAAAAACTTTACCAATGAATATACTACTACCATGTTTTCTTTTAAAAACCTTTATTGTGAAAATTTCATTATACAAATACTTGCCTATAACCACGTGGGCCTGCCACAGAGCAAACTGTAATCGTATATGATGAATAGACATTTACACTGTAGAGGAACGTAACGGGCGGGCCATTAGGTTGCAAGAACTAAGGTGTCTAACAGTTACGGAATCGGTGGACGTACATTTTATAATTAAAATACGACAGGGCCAGTTACAATAAAATTATCTAGATATACATTTGCGGGCAAGTACCATGGGTGACGTTAATTCGAACTTTCAACAGTACAGTAATCAATAACACATCAGAACTTAATATCAATAGGGATGTCGAAATATTCAATCAATTCTCGTCCCCGCCCGCCATGTGCTTCAAAACTGCATACGTATCTCGTGATTTCAAGGTTCTGCAACCAGTACACAACAAGGAGTTACGAGTCCCATTTATTCCGGCGCCATTTTGGGCGAGGACGGGCAGGTCCAGGATATAGTCAAAATGTCTCTACCAACCATCGACTATGATGATGTTCATATGCTGTATTTATTAGAGTAACACTCATCTGTCCACATGAAATTAATTTGCCACAATCTAAACATGTCATTTTAATCTTTCCAAAGTTCTTCTAAATATTTGGGACCGTTTCCCTTGCCTCTGAAGCTCTCAGTGCCACTTCTTTGATGAATGTACTAGCAGGTCAGGGGTTCTCCTCCAAATCTCTCTTTTATGCAGCACTATAATTAATTGGTGCCACCTCTCCATATGACGATGCATGTTATAGTTACCACAACTATATTTTTTTTCGGTTCCTCTGGAGAGTTCATCGTGGCAGATGAAGCGTGTAACGTACCGGGCATTTACCTTTTTTTGCATGTACAGGAAAGGAAAAAAAAATCGAGCGTCCGAGTTCTAAGGTGTCCCAGGGCCATTTTAGTGGACCAGGCCCAAATCCAAAGAACAGGCCGCCATTTTGAGAGTCCTCTTGCAGCCGCCTGTCGCTGTAGCATCAAGAGCAGCCAAAACTCAGCTGAATGGCAACTGAAACGGTAAAGGGGCGCCCCACTACAGCAGACAAGCCTCCACCTAGGAAGGCACATTCACGCCGGCTCCCCCCCCTTCGGGCACCCCACGCCGTTATTCGGAGCAGTATTGTAGGATGGCCACACCAGTGCGGCAACTTGCTAGACATCACCTCGGTGGTAACCGAATCTCAACGTCTTGTGGTGTCTTCTATTCAGAAAACATTGTTATGCTGCCTTCGACCTATTCTCCGCAAGTGCGCACACAACTCAACTGCATAGCTTGCTAGACACCACCTCGGTGCCAACCGGATCTTGGAATGTCAGCACCTTTTGGTGTCTTCTCTTCAGAAAATATTGTTGCGCTGCCTTTGGCCCCATTCGCACATCAGTCCGCTACTGACGCCATCTCACAGGCTAATGGGGCGCCCCACGCCGACTTTCAGCATTGTAGAATGACCACACCAGTACAGCAACTTGCTAGACATCACCTCGGTGCCATCCGGATCTCGGCGCCCCACTGCAGATGAAGTGCCTCTCAACTATGAAACCACCACGGTGACATCCGGATCTTGGCGCGTTGTGCTGCCTTCGGCCTATTCGCACATCGGTCCACTACTGACGCCATCTCACAGGCTAATGGGGCGACCCACGCCGAGTTTCAGCATTGTAGGATGACCACACCAGTACAGCAACTTGCTAGACATCACCTCGGTGCCATCCGAATCTTGGCATCTCAACGCCTAGTGGTATCTTCCATACAAAAAATATTGTTACGCTGCCTTTGGCCCCATTCGCACATCAGTCCGCAACTTAGACATCACCTCGGTGCCATCCGGATCTCGGCGCCCCACTGCAGATGAAGTGCCTCTCAACTATGAAACCACCACGGTGACATCCGGATCTTGGCGCGTTGTGCTGCCTTCGGCCTATTCGCACATCGGTCCGCTACTGACGCCATCTCACAGGCTAATGGGGCGCCCCACGCCGACTTTCAGCATTGTAGAATGACCACACCAGTACAGCAACTTGCTAGACATCACCTCGGTGCCATCCGGATCTCGGCGCCCCACTGCAGATGAAGTGCCTCTCAACTATGAAACAACCACGGTGACATCCGGATCTTGGCGCGTTGTGCTGCCTTCGGCCTATTCGCACATCGGTCCGCTACTGACGCCATCTCACAGGCTAATGGGGCGACCCACGCCGAGTTTCAGCATTGTAGGATGACCACACCAGTACAGCAACTTGCTAGACATCACCTCGGTGCCATCCGAATCTTGGCATCTCAACGCCTAGTGGTATCTTCCATACAAAAAATATTGTTACGCTGCCTTTGGCCCCATTCGCACATCAGTCTGCAACTTAGACATCACCTCGGTGCCATCCGGATCTTGGCATCTCAGCGCCCTGTGGTGTCTTCTACTCCGAAAATATTGTAGAAAATATTGTTGCGCTGCCTTTGGCCCCATTCGCACATCAGTCCGCTACTGACACCATCTCACAGGCCAACAGGGCGCCCCACGCCGACTTTTACCATTGTAGGATGGCCACACCAGTGCCACAACTTGCTAGACACCACCTCGGTGCCATCCGGATCTTGGCATCTCAGCGCCTTGTGGTGTCAGTCAGAAAATATTGTTGCGCTGCCTTTGGCCCCATTCGCACATCGGTCCGCTACTGACGCCATCTCACAGGCCAACGGGGCGCCCCACGCCGACTTTCAACATTGTAGGATGGCCACACCAGTGCGGCAACTTACTAGACACCACCTCGGTGCCATCCGGATCTTGGCGCGTTGTGCTGCCTTCGGCCTATTCGCACATCGGTCCGCTACTGACGCAAACTCACAGGCCAACGGGGCGCCCCACGCCGACTTTCAGCATTGTAGGATGGCCACACCAGTGCTGCAACTTGCTGGACACCACCTCGGTGCCATCCGGATCTTGACGCGTTGTATTGCCTTCGGCCTATTCGCACATCGGTCCGCTACTGACGCCGCCTGACGTGCCAACGTATTTTCTCCACATTTTATACCCTATGCCGCATAACAGGTCATGTGACTTGTTTATAAAACTTTTCATTGGTTCATTTTACTTTTGGTTTCCTAATGATGGAAGGCTTGATCATATGACCTAAAAACAACACTTTTCATTGGATGAAAACTTTTTTTTTTCCCCAAACGATGAAAGCCCCACCTTGTTTCTGGATGTTTCAGACTAAACTGGCGTCAGCATGAGAGCACCACCATCTCGTAGCTCCGTCGTGGTCATTCCGCGAGCAATCATGGCAGCTGCTCCCCACCAGAAGCCTGCAGGAGTCGGGGCCCCCAAAACTTTTGATGAATTCTCAAGGCGGAGGGGACGCTTTCGAGAATGGGGTCCAAGACCTAGCAGACAAGCGTCCGATTTCCAAGGTGTCCCAGGGCCATTTCAGTGCACCAGGCCCAAAAAGGAAAGAGCCTGCCGCCATTTTGAGAGTCCTGTGACAGCCGCCTATCGCTGCACCGCAAGAGTGGGCGCAACTCAGCTGAATTGCGGCTTTTGACACAGTGGACCAAAAACGGACGGAATGGCAACTGAAACGGTAAAGGGGTGCCCCACTACAACAGATGAGACTCCACCTGGAGAGGCCCGTTCACGCCGCCTCCCCCGGGGCGCCCCACGCCGTTATTCGGAGCAGCATTGTAGGATACCAAAACCAGTGCGGCAACTTACTGGACATCACCTTGGTGCCATCGTTCTGCTGCCTTGGAACTATTCGCACAACAGTTTGCTACTGATGACCCACCCCCCGCAACGCCCCACGCCGTTATTTGCTGGGTGGCAACTTACTAGACATCACTTTCGTGTCATCTAGATTTCGGCGCGTTCTGCTGCCTTGGAACTATTCGCACAACAGTTTGCTACTGATGACCCACCCCCCGCGACGCCCCACGCCGGAAATCTGGACGTTGTGCTGCGTTGGGACTATTCGCACAGCCGACCGCTACTTCGTTGTTTTTCCCTAAAAATGTTTATATGTTATTACTATTTTTGTTTTCTTGTATATATTTATAAATTATTAAAGTTTTATAATCTTACTACTTTGTCGGAGTGCTATATATTTTTAATGTGACACATAATTGTAAAAATTTTGATGTACAAAGAGTCATCCCTGGAATCTTCCGCTTCACGCTCGGTCCCCTCCCCAATCACAATACAGGATGGTTTTCAGATAATAGCAACGCTTCTGCTGTGACGGATCTCATCGAGTGTGGACCTTGATCTACTATAACTCCTTTGAAGAGGGGTGATTCTTTACAGCTGTGGCCATAAACTACATCTGCAGGGCTAGCTGATAGCCTAGGACCGGCCTGGACAATCGGACACAGAGGAAAAGGAGTGTCAGAGGGTGCGGTAGTGAATAGGGCGAAAGGGAGGTGTCGGGCGGGCACAGGGTGTGATTCTCAGGGAAGAGCAGCGCAGATGGGGGAGGTTTATTACCCATGCATAACACAGACAGCGGGGGTGACCACTGCCTGGGTGAGATGCTTGCGAGGGTGGGGAGCCATGCTAAGGATCGACAGCGTGCACAGAGTGGGTCTGGTCAAGGCATCTAAAATGGCTGCCGTGCACGACAAAAGTGTGGCATTTGAAAAAAGACAAGATGGCGCAGACAATGTTTTTCAACACTTCCTGATTTCCTTCGAATCGAACGTTAACAGACGTTGGGGCATATTACCAAAGTTAAACGATATTTATCCCTAACGATGCATTGCAAAGATTTTTTTACCGTCAGAAATTATCGCAGATAAGCCTTGCTATTATCAAGGTTTATCGCAAATACGATAAAAAACGACCGCAATGCATTAATATCGCTGAAAACTCCGCGATATTCATGCATTACCGAGCTAATGCTCTTAGCCATGTTATCCACCTCCCATTGGATAACATGGCTAAGAACTGCTCAGGGCAGCTGTTACTTTTTGGAGATATTCGCGCTTATCTCGAATATTTCCAAAAGTTGATAATAGGAGATAGCGATGTTAGCGACTGTTTCCAGTCGCTAACATCTTGGCATGCCCACTTTGCATGTCATTAGTGATAAACATCACTCACATGCAAAGTGGGGCCCAAGATGGTCGCTATCTCCTACTAGCCATCGCTAACTGGTGTTAGCAACAGCTAGGTAATACAGATATAATTTTATCTCCGCGAAGCGGAGCGCTGTTACAGATATATATCTTGTTTTTGAACGTTAATTTCTCAAAATGCACTGAAGCACATATATTGAGACCTAGCAAAGGCACATCGGGCTACCAGTCCCTAATATTTTACCAAGTTTCGTGCAAATCCATTCAGCCGTTCGATTATTATTATTATTTATTTTTTTTGCCCCGCGGGGCCCTTTTAAAACCTCCACATCAAACTTAGGAGGTCAGCGAGGATCTACTATGCCCCCTTATGGTCATTTGCCCCTTCGCTTTGGCCTCCTCTTGTCTCTCGATCCTACCGAGAGACAAGATGGCGGCCGCTACGTACTGTTTGGAATGTTTACAGACACCGGAGAGCCAATCAGCTTCGCTTCGCAAAGCTCCGTAACGCGAAAAGTACGCGAAGCGGTGCGCTGTTACAGATATATATCTTTTTTTGAACGTTAATTTCTCAAAATCCACTGAAGCACATATATTGAGACCTAGCAAAGGCACATCGGGCTACCAGTCCCTACAATTTTGCCAAGTTTCGTGCAAATCCATTCAGCCATTCGATTATTATTATTATTTATTTTTTTTGCCCCGCGGGGCACTTTTAAAACCTCCACATCAAACCTACGGGGTCAGCGAGGATCTACTATTCCCCCTTATGGTCATTTGCCCCTTCGCTTTGGCCTCCTCTTGTCTCTCGATCCTACCGAGAGACAAGATGGCGGCCGCTACGGACTGTTTGGAATGTTGACAGACGCCAGAGAACCAATCAGCTTCGCTTCACAAAGCTCCGTTGCGCGAAAAGTACGCGTCCTGGAGCGCTGCCCGGTCCGCTGTTACAGATATATATCTTTTTTTAAACGTTAATTTCTCAAAATCCACTGTAGCACATATATTGAGACCTACAAAAGGCACATCGGGCTACCAGTCCCTACAATTTTGCCAAGTTTCATGCAAATCCATTCAGCCGTTCGGGCTAAAAGTGAGGCCAACCGCCCTATGGAAAACTCAATGTTAAAAACACGTTTTGGGACCCCCCTTTTTTCTCAGCCCCCCCTTGACGAACACCCCCCAAATTTTCAAGGGCTGCTCAGAAACAAAATGTTCCATTTTCCTGAAAATTTCAGCCAATTCCGTCCACAAACGCCAAAGTTATTAGACATAGAATTTTCAAAAATCCCATAGAGAAAAAATCCTAACTATATATACCTACTGGCGACCGCCAGTAGGTAATATATATATACACACACACTAAGGTTTCTTATCGAATACCTGTCAGTGATTTCAAAGACAAGAGGTCTAACTCTGTATTAATATTATTTCCCATAATTCACAATAAGCAGCAGATGATGTATTATGTGTCTCACCCATCCCCTCTCTACAGGCTTGCCGTTTCCAACTTGGTACCAGATTACAGAAAACTAATTGGTGACATGAAATGTAAAATAAGTTCATAGTGTTTGTGTTTAACATATCTATTTTTGGGACTCTGAAGCCTGTGCTGCACTGGGCATGTGCTGAATATCCGGTTGCTGCAAATTGCCATTCAATCCCACTTAAGATTGCCCTTGTCTGCTAATAAAAAAAATATTATAAACATGTGCTGCATGTAGTTACATCTGCTTTGGAAATACAGCATTGTCTAGTAATGTTTTGAAACGGGAGATTTTTTTTTTACCCCCTCTAGCCCCGCCCCCAATGACCCCGCCCCCCCAAATGACCCCGCCCCCACCTGTGCGGCCCTCGGCCACAAACCACACTGTAAATTCGGCCCCCGAGAGAAAGTTTGTGAGTACCCATGCCCTAGATCAAAAGAAGGGACAAGGGGCTTGTAAATCTGCCCCTAGGTTTTCTATAAAATAGTTCAGAAACTTGTTGATCATGTATAAGGATTTATGCAGTAATTCAGCAATGCCGTCTAGATTCTTCTTAAGATCATGGATTTCTTAGAACATGCCACACATCCACTCCTCACACAATTATTCAGTTAACAACAATCACTTTCTTGGTTCATTTCACTAGCAGACTACTTAGAGCGTGTCTTTTTTCATATAAGCGAGGCTGAGGCCTGATGTCAAGCAATACGTTCTGTAGATAACATTTTATTACTGACATGGAAGGCCCCTATATCTGATCAAAAAAATGCCCCTCATCAATGTATTCTCTCTTACATTTGTTTGGCTATTTTTAGTAAGTACCCTGTTCTAAGTATAAAAGGAATAATGAAACAGTGTGCACTCCCAAGCCGGACATTAGTTTGAGAGTACAGTGAACACTACAAGCTAAAAACAGAATACAAATGAAAGTAGTCACTACATTTAGTGACTGACTGATAGTAGAATTCGATTAGATATTGGCTTTAGGTTGGAGACCAGTCAGAAGAAAAACATGCATAAGCTTGTAACTCTCGCTTATGAATTTTCTTTTAGGTGCTGATGAGACTTGATGGTGAATCTGAAGAAACGTAAGTATTGCATATTCCTGTAATGCTGTTTATGGTTTCATATACTCTTTCTTGGCTGGTGACATTTTAACATGGTGAGATGAAAACCACTGCGCTGAATTTGACGGAATGAGCTTTCTCGACTCGTTAAATGGTGGCTCAGCAGTTCATAATCTGTAGGAATGCAAGTGTCGGTGCCCTAATTATTTCTCGGGAGGCCACCATGGTTGATCCTACCCACTATCCTTGTCAGCACTATCAAATACTAAGCATCACACAATAAAAGTGGGATTTTGGGATTATTCCCTGTCACCTCAAGTTGAAGGGATGGCCTGGACTGGTAATTTTATTTTTAGTTTTGGACGTACTTTACACTATTTAGTTATGAGCAGTGCTCAAATATAGAAAGAGAATGACACCATGGGGTGGATGTACTACCATTTTGTGCTAGGTTAGCCTCACAAAAGTGACACTAACCAGGACAAAATATTTTTTTCCAAATTTACTTTCCAATGCAAAGCCTGTTTTGCGCTGCAAAGTACCCTGAAAGTAACACAAAGCAGCTGTGCTTTGCGTTATTTAGTGCCAGGGGGCAATACAGGGGTGGTGCATGGGCGTTCCCATGCTACCACCTATGCCTTTTGATGCAAACCCCTATCTATAAGCAACAGTAGGCAGGGTGAAGCGCCAAAAGTTAACACCATTTAAAAGGAGGCATTAAGGGAGAAATGTTTTTATTTTGCCTTTCTTTTACGGCTTTGTGTGTGTCCTGCACTGTGCAGCCCCTTTGCAAAATAGAGAAAGTTGCAAAGTGTGTCTACGTGTAGTATTTTGCACTGGAAGGGTACCGTTTTGGTACAAAACCTATGGTACACTCGGGCACGCACCCTAGCATTATGGTGCTATGGTGTGTGACTGGCGCACAACAGCTGAAATCAGAGCTGGAACTAGTGAGATGGGAGGAGAGTGCAATATCTCTGTAGATATGGTGCTCTCCTCCTCCCTCCCTGTCACGTAATGCAGCACAGCATTTTTGGCTGATATGCTGCGTTTTGTAAACCTTTTGTAACTATATGCCGAAGTGTTTTAAATAGGTACTGTTTTTTATGAATAAGTGCTGGTGCTAAGCATTGGCAAGCACTGGCACAAATTAAGGGGCCTATTAGGATGGCGGACGGACCTGCGTCTGTCCGCCACCCCAGAGGAGGAGGGACCGTCCGCAGGGGCAGCGGAGGTCCCTCCGTGCTAATTAGGATGTGTCCGCAACCCTGGCGGTCACATCCTGTATCCTTAACATTGCGGTGGGTGTAGCTTGAAGCAGCACAAGCCGCAATCTTTAAAAAAATGCATGTTTACCTTTGCATGCACAAAGCTGCAGACACCGCGTGGTGCCTGTCGCTTCGTGCACGCAAAGGCAGGGGGTACCATAGGTACCCCCTATGTGCACCCCCCACTCCCCCTTCACCCCTGGGGGCCCGCAACGGGCCCCCGAAGACAACACCATATGCCTTTCCACGGCAGAAATGCCGCCGTGGAAAGGCATATGACCGCAGCTATCCTAATATGGCTGGCGGTGTCTGATAGACACCGCCAGCCATGTTAGTGCTTTTCCGCCGCGGTCGGAAGGCGACCACGGCTGAAAAGCGATGGACGGAAAATAGATCCCCCAGCCATCCTAATCTGGCAAGGGGTCTTTTTCCAGTTCGCAGCGGATAATCCGCATCCTCTGGGCCGGCGGTGGATTCCGCTGGCCCGGAGGATGCGGATTATCCGCAATCATAATCAGCCCCTAAGTACTGTGGTCAGGATGCTTCTGCAACCACATTTTTTTTTTGAAAAATAGGTTTCAAAATGCTGCATTTTACTTTACAGCTTAGATCCCCCAGCCATCCTAATCTGGCGGGGGGTCTTTTTCCAGTCCGTAGCGGATAATCCGCATCCTCCGGGCCGGCGGTGGATTCCGCCGGCCCGGAGGATGCGGATTATCCGCAATCATAATCGGCCCCTAAGTACTGTGGTCAGGATGCTTCTGCAACCAAATTTTTTTTTTTAAAAACAGGTTTCAAAATGCTGCATTTTACTTTACAGCTTCTCAAATAAAGTGGATAAAAAGCTATACTTTGCTAAATCAATTATGAATGGGTACCATTCAAAGTTTCAGATTCTTAGAAGTGCACCCTAGCATATTTTTGCAGTTATCAGTAAACATCCCATGTACAATTGTATACACATTGACAGGTTTGCTTAGTACTCCAAGCAATGTTTTTACTACCTACATACATGCCAGATGCAGCACAGGATTCCACCATTTCGTTTTGGCATTTCTTTGTTTCTCATCAAAAGGGTCATTACACAATGAAGGGCAGCTATTGAAGCATGGTCAATTGAGAAAGAAAATGCACAGCTCACATTACCAGCTGGAAAGATGCATATGTCTTAAATAAACAATCTGCAGTTTGCATGTCTCTTAAAGTGCGGTTAAACAAAACGTTGTGTCTGAACTTAGGTGGAGATTTACCGAAACCCCATACAACGCAGCGCAGTCTCCCATGAGGCTGTGCTGCATTGCTTGACAGAGAAGTAGCAGGAGAGCACCATATTTTCAAAGGTATGCTTATCTCCTTTTTCTCTTATGTCGGCGCTGATTACAGCTGCCGGGTGCCACACACCACCTTAGCATCATAGCGTTACGGTGTGTGTGTGAGTCTGAAGGGCAGTATGCATGAAAAGTCGGAAAAGGAAGGAGAAATGAAAGCATTTCTCCTTCCTTTCGCCTAGCTTAGAAGGGCACAGTTTTCTTAAGCTAAACCCAATCTTCTGTGTTTATTAAATTGGGTTTAGTGTGAGAAACAATGGGTGTTTGCATGGGAACGCCCATGCACCACCCTTCGCACGCCCCCATGGCGCAAAGTAATGGAAAGCAGTGCTATCTGTTGCTTCGCATTACTTTTACGTTATTTCCAGCTCTACACAAACTTAGCGATGGAAAGTAAATTAGAAAAAAATAGATTTTGTGATGTTTTGCATCACTTTTGTGATGCAAACACAGCACAAAATCTTAGTAATTCACCCCCCTACTTTGTGCCCAGAGTGTAAGTGTAAATCATGGCGGGGTAGCATAGTATGACCCACGAGTCTGTCTGTGATTGTTGGTAGACGGAAAAGCAACAGGCTGAGCTACTTGCTTTGCCTATTTGCACTGAACCGATATGGTCAGGGAAACAGGTACTTGCCAAAAACAGAGCTAAATACACCTGAAATGTTAGATTTTTTCTTTTTAAGTAATAATTATTGAGATTTTAAATCTTTCAAACTCATTATAACAGTACAGTTATATCATAATTCCCAATACAGTGCAATTAATCAGAATGACAATACAGTATAGTCTCAGCAGTTTCCACTTATATCAAATATTCGCATTCAAAAAAAGAAAATTTAATTGTGGAAAAACAATGCCTTTCTGTCTGGGAAAGAGTATATGAACAGCAGATAGCTTTACTAATACTCGATGCAGTACTTTGGTTTGGATTAAAGATTCTCAATAAATAAACTATAACAAATAAAACTCTATTAACGAATCCCATCTCCCCCCGGCCACTCATTTGTAGATTCACTGTCTCTGCCATGTACCACTTCATCTGACTACTTCTAAGACTAGGGTTAGTATCCTGTTTCCAGGTGGAGAGCGTCATATTGCTGCACCTCCCCTCCAGATATAACTTGGTCAGTTTGCGTTCCCCCTAACCCCAGCGAGGTGGGGGCCTTCCCCACGGGGACCTCTGAGATCAACATACACCAGGTTCTTGCATCCTCTTCTAACTTTTCATCTCTCCTTACTCTCTTTATTCTAATTAGTTCCTCTGTCACTCATTCCCTCAGATCCCTGGCCCAGATGTCTACCATGGGAGGTTCGGAGCCCCTCCAACTAATCGCCAGCCTTCTCTTGGCCAGTACCAGTCCCAGTTCGAGAAATCTATGGGTAAGTTTCTTCCCTTAGGGTTGGGAATGAGACCCCAAAATATCTCCCTAATGGACTGAGGTAACGTCCATCCCGTTACTTGGTGTAAGCGCTCTAGTATTGAGCCTCAAAAGGGTCTGAGCATCGGGCATTCCCATAACATGTGTAAGAATGGGACTTCATTATATCTGCACTTGGGGCAGCAGGCAGAGAGTTCCGGATATATTTTATGAAGTTTAAATCTGGTATGGGAACTGATCTCTTTAACTCCCTCATGTACCCTTTTCCATTTGGAGTCAGTCAAGGGCTCTTCTAATACTGCATCCCACTTGGTTTGAACCGGAAGCGGGCTTGTCTTGAGGTCCTTCTTAGTGTCCTATAAATATGAGATACTGGTTGACGGCCTCCGGTTAAAGTCACAAGGGCCTGAAGAGTGGCAATAATAGGCAGTTCCTCTGGAACCATCGGCCATATACCCTGCTCCACCGTCAAGATCTTCACATACGGGAGGTATTGACCTCTGCCCAAGTCAAACACTGATTCTATTTTCTCTCTGTTTAGAAACTGCTGTCCCATATACAGACCGCCCATCAGTCGACAACCGTGTTCCACTCACTTTGCAATGGACATAGTTTGGCTTATATCGTCCAAAGAGGACTACCGCCCACAGTGGCGCTTCAGGGGCATAGGGCGCTCTGCACACCGTTACCTTGATCGCTGATTCCCAAATATAGGCCACATGCCTAACAATATACAGGATCTGTTCTGGTACCCGCGATCCCAACATAAGGAGATCCAGGAGAGGAATCCCTCGATGAGTGCCTAACAGTACCTGTTTTCCCGAGTTGTTGTTCTTGTCGAACCACTGTACAGCATGCTGGAGCTGTGTTGCCATATAATAGAAATCCCACCTAGGAATCTCCAGTTCTCCCCGTTCCCACGGTCTCTGCATTGCAGTCAACTTTACCTTTTTCCTTTTGGTCCCCCACAATAGATCAACTAACAAACGATCCAACAGGAAGAAGTACCTCCATGGTACACGGTAGAGCGAGTTCAGCATTATATACAAGCACTGAGAGAGGACCACCATTTTTAGTAGGGCAACTCGGCCCATCAGAAACTTCACATGCCTTAGCACCCTCTGCCACTGAACAATCAGGGCCTGAATCCTGCTGCCAACTGCCGTCCAACCCCTTTGTTGCATATGGTCTTTGGTTGTCCATAGTGTGGGATGTTAGGGAGGTTGGCTGCAGTGCCTGGCCTGGGGCCAACACCCTGGTTGCCACTGGAAAATGAAAAGTTTAAGTGTTGTTTTAGTTAGGTGTTCAAACAAGATAAAAACGTAAATAAAATAGAAAAGCATGAAATTCACTATTTATGGTTTAGTGAACTAGCACCCCTGTCAAGCACTGCCTGAGACCACAAATTTTGCAGCATTCATGACGTTAAATGATAATATTGATGACATCATTGTTTTTAAAAAAAAAATGATTTGCATTTTGTCAAGTACAAGATGCATTGCATAAATCAGCGATCATATTAGTCATAGTCTCCAACGTTAACAAGTCTTGTCACCAAGCATTTGAATGCTCAGAGGAAACAAAAGAGTTACAAAAGTGTGTTACATAATAAAAAAAAGTAAACTTCGAGTAAGCATACGTGTAGGGTAGAATAACCGTCTGGAAAAGTGTAGAAAAGATACTTGGCCTAGCAATGTTAAGAACAATCATTGGAACAAATGCAACAACTTTCTCCACGGTTGACACGCACCTGGTTACACATGACAGAGGTAACCAGGTAACTCCATAGGCAATGTGGTGACTTGTGGTGCAAGGGATGCATTGTGAAGGCAGTGGTGGGAAATAGTTCCAGGTCAGCCTCAGTGGTGGGCCATCACAGATGCCTCTCTGGGAGTATCATCAGTTCCACCCACATATTGATGACAGTAACGTCGCCATTGTGTCATGCTCCCTACTGCAAGGAAGACAACCACACCCATGGCTGCTGTTTGAATTAGAAAACTCTGAATTATCAGTCTCTGGGCCCAAGCACCCCTGCACCTGGTGTACTAATTGATGCTACACCCCTGCTAAATATATCATTCAGTCATTGTGGCAGCCTCTATTAGGGTCGTGGACACAAAGTAATTCCACACGCTACACCTGTGGCCAATTCACTATGACCAGTCATGTGAAAATAGGCAAAACAGTCGACCACATGGTGGACACATAGCATATCCATCAAGTCAACTACATTGGGTGGGTGTTACCTTCTTTTTATTGATATTTGCTCACCTTAGAAACAAAATACCTCCAGGTCTTTAATGGGGCCTCCCCTTTTTAAACTCTGCGCACCCTGCAAAAAAGAGTTCATCCTAATGTGTCACCCTCGTAATGTCTTCACATGAACCGCAATATAAAGTAAAGAGGGTGATAGGTATGCTTTTGCCACTGAAAATACACTTTCTGCTTGGCCATATAGACAACCCTGTGTATTTTGGTAAAATATACTACACATTACCCAGATGGACAAAATAGCATTACAACACCAGTGTGAGGCACACAACCTCTAAGTGGTACACCACTACATTATACATTTATCAATATTATGCAGTCCCTCAAAATCTTCAGGGAAGTTCTGAAAATGCACATTTGTATATTTATTTGCACCCCAGTTTTTGAGCAAGGCTGTGAAACTTCCAAGAACAACCTTCAATGTCAAGGACTGGCCAATCTGGGTAGCAGGTGCAGTTCTGTTTTGTTACAATTAACTTTTTTAGTGATCAGTACGTCTCTGTTGTAATGAGGCACATTACATTTGTGTATGTGTGCTGTTCAACCTCTTTTTAGGTCTGGCTTGCCAACAAAGCTATCCACTAGAAGAATTGTCAGCAATTATTAAAAAATATATTTGCAGTGGTGTTGGAAAAAGGCCCACTGAGCAGGGTCACCTCCAAACTTTTTGTCTTCCTCTCCCACTAGTTGGTGAACCTACTTTTGTTGATAGACCGCCCTTGGCTCTTCCGTATGCTTACTCCTTTTTAGCTGGATTTAAGTGTTCTTTATAACCTACAATTGGGGTATATGTTGTCTACCAAGTTTCTTGTAATAACAGTACTCGTAAGTTGGTGGCAGCACTTACGGGGTCCCGCTTGAGCATTTGGGGGCCGACTGCGAGCCTTGCTGGAGGTGTGTAGCTCTTCTGCCACCCGCCATACTGCTAATCCTTTTTACGCTTTTTATAACATTTTTTAACAGCTTCTGTAAAATTTGCCTAATTTTAACTGGGAAGTAGCTGTGGTGATTAACATCTTGTACCTGCGCTGAGGTGTGCTTCCCTGCCCTGTTCCACCGCGGCTGTCGTGCCGATTGAGTGGAGGGCGGGCGCCATCTTGGGTGAGGACCCGGATCCCGGTGGGGCCGTTCGCTGCGGTCTAGCTGGGGGTGGGGCTAAGTTATTTATTGGCCAACAGTGTGAGGCGCTTTGCGGTACTCGTAAGTTGGTGGCAGCACTTACAGGGTCCCGCTTGAGCATTTGGGGGCAGACTGCAAGTCTTGCTGGAGGTGGGTAACTCTTCTGCCACCTGCCATACTGCTAATCCTTTTTACGCTTTTTATAACATTTTTTAACAGCTTCTGTAAAATGTGCCTAATTTTAACTGGGAAGTAGCTCTGCTGATTAACATCTTGTACCTGCGCTGAGGTGTGCTTCCCTGCCTGTTCCACCACGGCTGTCGTGCCGATTGAGTGAAGGGTGGGCGCCATCTTGGGTGAGGACCCGGATCCCGGTGGGGCCGTTCGCTGCGGTCTAGCTGGGGGTGGGGCTAAGCTATTTATTGCAAATGGCTGGCCGGTCGCGCAGCGGACGCGCGAAGGGGGCGTGCCACCGGCGTGCCGAAGGGGCGCCAAAGGCAAGCCCGTCTGCGCCCGTCCGTGCCCGAGTAGCACCCAGCGCCAGGCATGCTGGCCTATTGCTGCCAGTTACGGCCAATAGAAAGCTGGCTTACTCGCGGGATGATCTGCTCGCTGTCCGAGATTCCAGTGGCAAGGCAAGAGGACACTGGGTTGATCCAGCTAATCCCGCTAAGAAATGTCCGGTTTGTGATTTTTGTCTGGTAACCCCTCTTCCCATACCAAGGGCGACTTGAGAATTCAGTCAGCACTTATCAACGCATGCTCTATGGTCAAGCATTCGGCGGATATCTTTGAGCTACTAGCAGATGATATGCTGGATGTTCTGTTTATCACGGAGACTTGGCTTAGTGAATCAAGCGGCCCAGTAGTGGAATTCTCTATACCTAGAGGTTATAAAATTATTAGGGCTGATAGGGGAGACGGCAGAGGAGGCGGGATTGCGGTGGTGCTTAGGGTATCGTGGTGCTTCACCAGTGAAGCTATAAGAGGTGGGGCGGAGGGAGAGGCACTCTATTTTGTCCTGACCATCTCTCCCCACTTTACATTAGGGGGGACTCTGGTGTATCGCCCCCCCAGGTCCTCCGGGAGCTTTTCTGAAAACACTTGAGGACATCATTGTCCCATGTTCCCTTCGCTACCCCAAATACCTCCTATTAGGAGATTTTAATATTCATCTTGATACCCCGAGTACTCCGGAGGCCAGGGCCCTTTTGGAGGCCCTGCACCTCGCCCAGCTCACTCAACACGTGCTACTCCCGTCCCATTCGGGAGGCCACCTTATTGATCTGGTCTGCTCCAATTTCCCCATATCACTCATAGATCCCGAGCCCACAACTTGGACTGACCACTTCCTGCTTAGGTTTTCATGGGAGGATATTCGGTCTGGTAGATATGCTACTCTCCCCTCCGGTCCACAGGCCAAGAAGGTAAATCTCCCTGCATTCTCGGAGTTCTTGGGTCAGTCCCTCCCTACACCTGCTACAGTTCTAGAGGGGGCTGTGGCCAGTTTCGATCATTGGATCAGTCAGGGAGTTAGATCCTGCGCAAATGGCAAATGGAGTAACAGCCCGCGCTCTCTTCCTTCGCAACCATGGTACTCATACACTCTTAGGGATTTGAAACAGGGCTGCAAGAGGCTGGAGCTCTGTTGGCGTCAGACCTATTGTGCAACTGCAAAGGTGACCCTACGATTAGCCCAGAGAGAATATTACACAGCCATTAGAAAGGCTAAGAGCGACTATTTCGCCGGGAGGATTATGTTGGCCCGGAATAACAGCAAGGAAATCTTTGCGATTGTGCGGAGTTTTCTCTCCCCCTGTGCAGAACAAAGCACACTACCTATATCTAATGAGTGGTGTGAAGAGCTCTCTTCCTTTTTCATTGATAAAATCACCAAGATTCAAGTGAGATTGTGCCCTGCTGCTAGGCCCACTGAGATTCCCTTCTCGAATCCCTTTGCAAACCCTTGAGTAGGCTCTGCCGTGTTTTCGTAATTTTTACCCACTACTGAGTCGGATGTACTGGCCCTCTTGAGGGCCCTTAAGTCTGGCTCCCCAGCAGACCCCTGCTCTGTGCGGGTCCTAGCGGGCGTAGCTGAGGTAGTCTGCCCAGCACTAGTGGGTATGGTCAATCTTTCTCTTCAGTTGGGATACGTTCCCGCCAAATGGAAGCATGCTAAACTTCTTCCCCTCCTGAAGAAACCTACTCTCGACCCCCTGCAGCCGGCCAATTATCGACCCATTTCTCTTCTTCCTGCACTTGCTAAAGTATGTGAAAAAGTGGTCTTCCGGCAGCTTGAGGCTTTCGTGGAATCATCGGGGGCACTCCACCGAGCCCAATAAGGAATTTGATTCTCCTACAGCACGGAGACTGCCCTGTTAGAGATGTTGGAGGCTATCAGAGAGTGTCTGGACGGGGGCGGCAGAGCTGCCCTGATCTTACTCGACCTCTCTGCCGCCTTCGATACGGTGCCCCACCAGTGGCTTCTGGACAGACTTTCTGCTGTAGGAATTTCGGGACTGGACTGGCAATGGATTAAATCCTTTCTGGAATCCTGCTCACAACAGGTTTGCATGGCCTCATGCTCTTCCTCTGTCAGGAATCTGGAGATTGGGGTGCCACAGGGGTCGACCCTCAGCCCCCTTCTCTTTAATATCTACCTGACACCGCTTGTCTGAGAAGTTGGGGGCTAAGGTGATCACGTACGCAGATGATACGCAGCTGCTCTTCACCTGGGATGATGCTAACCTGAACACCGATATGACTCAGAAATGCCTAGCCTCGGTTTTTCAATGGCTGGCCAAGGCTTCCCTCAAATGTTATAAGGACAAATCGGAGGTCCTTCACTACGGCCAGTTTCCGGAGGATTTCAGGACTCGTGTGTGGCCCCGGGGATTCCCTTGCCCAGTATCCAAATCAGGGCCAGCAAAGAATCTGGGCATCTGGTTTAGCGAGGACCTCAGTTTCTCCGACCACATAAAAAAACTTGCGGGAATCGGTTTTGGCACCCTCAAAACTTTTAGGAAATGTTTCCTTCTGCTCCCTAGGGCAGCGAAAGAGATGGTCACCCGCGCCCTGATAGTGTCAAGACTGGACTACGCCAATGCCCTGTTCGTGGGGCTGCCAGCTTATCTGCTGCACAGGCTTCAAATTATTCAAAACGCTGCAGCTAGGCTTCTTTTCTAGCCCCAATGCGATCTAACGCGCGCCAGTACCTACGTGAGCTGCACTGGCTTCCGGTAGCTCAGAGGGTGCAGTTCAAAGCAATTACTCTGGCCCACAGAGAGCTTCACGGTCTGGGCCCCATCTATCTTAGGAAGCGTTTCGCTTTCTATGTGCCTAAACGCCATCTGCGTTTCAGTGGCACAACGCCGGATGGTTGTCCCTTGCTTATGCAGAGTCCGACTGGGAGGCAAATCTATCTCTGTTAAAGCGGCGGAAGCCGGGGAGTGCAAGAACGGGCTCTGCTAGAATGTGCGCATCCCACAAGAAGGGCAGGTGTGACCTTGGGTTTCCCTAAGCTACAAGCTAGCAAGCGGAGCAAATAGCTAAACCAGCCACCACGGTTTCGTGCAGAAAGCTTAATCACGTGGTTTCAGGGAAACAGTACTTGAAACGGAGAAACTAAACAGTCATGGCTCCTGTCACGTCAATAGGTTTAAGCAGTACAGGCTTACGGAGTGCCAGTATCATGTGGTGCTAGACCCCACAATACGCCTCACGTATTTCCGAGGTGTCTTTATAGCCTCATGCATTTCTGAGGTGCTATTATAGCATATTGGTGTTACGATACACCAGTCAGACAATAGTGTGATTTACGATTGGTATTTACTCCACGTGCTGCAATTATCAGAGCAGGACGTTTTCGGTAGTTTACCCTGTTCCATTTATACTTCTCTTGCCCGATTCTGGAAACAAATTATTTAATTATTGAGTTCCTTTATACATCAACCCCTAATTACTTTGTGTGGTGTCAGTTACGTGGTTTTCATCAGGATAAATCCACCATACTCATAATATTGAATAAATGGTGAGAAACCCCTACTGATTTTTCACCAGTTGTGTACCTTCGATCCACTTTTTCGGGCGACTTGGACTTGGCTTTTGTCCAGACTGCAATTTTTTCAGCACCGTCCACGTGACCCGGCTATATATATGCTGTTATAATTTACTTCATTGGCCTTGAAAAAGTCCTTGTACTTATTCATAGTACGGACGAAACACGTGTCGGCTGTCGTTTTATCATTTGGAAACTCACCTTTAAGAATCAATAAAAGGTAAATATGATACAAAATATGAACTCTATCCATCCATTTGTCCTGCAGACCATGATAATTTGTTGATTTGACTTGGATTTACTATTGTTCAGACTTTGCACTGCACTAGTCTTGTATATACTTTCATTGTAGGATTGTGCTCTCTTGACCATTTTTGCTCACAAGTGAATCATTCACAGATACAATAATACAATGATATAATGCAATGCTAACGCGTGGTTATAAGGTTATATTGTATATACTAGGCCAATATCATGTATTTATCATATTTATATCCCATCAGTCTCATTGCCCGCACTGCCCCCCATACTTGTACTTCTTGGCTTCTTTTGCCTCTTTTGCTTCCTTTGCTTCCTTGGCTGCTTTGTGGGCCTTTTGCTTTCCCGGGGATAAACTGCAGCATACTTTTGAAAAGTCAGTAATGAGAGCCCGCTTGTTGGTTTTGGTTTTAATTTTGCCGGGGGAGCAAGTGGCGATAGTAAGTGTGTAGTTGTCTTCTTGGATGTTGTCTATTTCTGTTTTGCTCTCCCTGTCTTTCTCTTGATCATGGTCTGGTTCTGAATCCAGTTCATGCTCCATATCCCATAGCGTACTGAAGTTTCCCAATTATGTTTGGTCCTCTCCCTCCTCTTTGAGTTTTCGTTGCTGGTCGCCCGGTACCCTTCTAATTTTCCCTGATCTCCTGGTGGATTATTTGAGCGGCTAGGAGCGAATTTTATTCAGTTTTTTTATTCCCCGTGGGCAGAAAGACTTGCTTGGATGGAATTGCCTTACTCTTGTTGCTCTTATTGAGTTACTTAGTCCAAGCACCTAGGCACCTCTGAGTCCCGGGGCCAGGTGTTCTTGTGGAGCTGGGGTGTTGCTGTTACCGTTTACTTTGAATACTTCAATACCTTCAAGTGCTCCTAGTTTTGGTCTTTTGTACACTCCCAGGGTAAAGACCGTTGCACTTTGACTTCTTACTTGACTTTTTAAAAAATGGTTTCTTTATCTGCTTGTGTTCTTGCTAGGTAGAAGAGCTACAGAGGAGTGGGATCGAGAGTATAGGAATTGAGGAATAGCTGGAATGGCTGGAGTGGGTCGGGTGAAAGGAGCAAAAGCGAAGGCAAGCGGGGGCACACAGGACGAGGTGGCGACTGATCGTGCCTCCAACTCTACCGTGAGCTCACACTAACTGCGGGTGCCTACTGTGGTGGACGCCCTTGCCACTTACCGTTGACACCCCCCACGAAGCACTCCTGCGTTTCGCCTCCGTCTTCCCAACTTCCTCCCGGCTTCATGGCTGCCGCTCTCTTCAGACTGCAGACTCACGGGGAGACAAGGATGCAGCAACATTTTTTGGTGGCGGAAGCTGATGCTGCAGGTATGGGGCTGAGGCGATCTTTCTGTGCTCCCGTGTACCCCACGCTCGACAAAACAGACTCTGGCCCTCGCTGTGTCAAGATCTGCGAGGGGGGCGCGGGAGCCACGGAGGAGCTGCGAGGCGGATCATGGCTGGCGTCTTCCTTGCTGTGCTCGCTGCAATCAATGGACTAGACTTCGCCAAAACTATGAAGGACCTATTGTAGAATCACAGGACTTCCCTGTCAGGTATACCTCCTTGTAATCCCGCTGTAGTGTAGTTCCTATATTCCCAATTGGAATAATATATCCTATAGATTTGACGTAGGACTTAGGTCAGTAGGTCTCTATCGAATATTCTAAACTTAATTGTGAGTGCCAGCTAGCTCAGAGGTCACTAGAAACTTTCTTGAATACACAAGAAGGGATTTGTTTCTGACAACCGCATAAACATGACAACTTTGTTTCCCTAGGACTTGAATAACTACCTTCAGAGTCACGGAAACAATAGATAAGTATTTCACTTAGTCAATCGTGCATGCTTCGTTTCTACAGAGAGTGCACAAAAATAGAGAGACAAGCTTTTTCAATAAAAAGGGTTTATTGAACAGTCTTCTTTCTCATGCAAGAGAGGTGAACTGCTACAATCGTTAGACAGATTGCAAAGTATAATGCGTACAGCGTAAACGGTAATATGAAATAATACTGTAAGAGCATTGTATGGTTTCTAAGCCATATAAAAATATATACATAAATAACACAGGCTAAAATACTCAGCTCATGCTTCTAAAATACGCCTACCCCACTGTACCTAACCTAGTTCTTGTACGAGGGAAGAGGTAAGTATGGTCTTCAGCATAGGTTTAGTTTTGCCAAGAATCTACCAAAGGTTTCTCTAGGCTCTAATCAGCTCCATACCTTTAGAATGAAGGAGGTCTGGTATCTCTGTCTTGGGAATCGATTTCCCAACACCCCGCAAGGGGAGTCAGAAACACTGGAGCTGGATTTCTCAGCAGATGAGGGCAGCTTCCTGATCAGTGCGTCAGTTGGAGAGCCGGCTTCCTTCGGCACTTGCTGTAGCGAGCTGCATCGGGCAAGTAGGTCATCGAACTGCTCCGAACCACCGTACTTTTCTATAGCGACTGAAGGTATATTTATCCCTTGAAGGTGTTTGGGAATGCCAGTATTGACGTAAAGTTGGGCATATGAACGTCATGAATGAACCCCTAGGGAATAGTTGTTCATTGTAAAGTAACTGAGTTCTTGGAGAAATCAATATTCAAGCAAAGGGAAGTCCCTTACGGCTTAAGCTGGTTTTCCAAGAAATCGTTGTGATGTTTGCTGAACAGATGGAAATAGCCATGTCTGTATTTGGGTAGCATGGGCTATGCCTAAATAAGGGCTTGATTTTGAATCCTATATAAGGGTAACGTGAATTGTATCTATATAAGGGCATGAATCGGGAAAATCCATTCGGAATCTAAAACGCCATACAGCATCCACTCCACTTTCTTATGTACAACATTACTAAAATACTAAGTTCTAAACACCTATAAACCTATCTAAAATCTATCTATACAACAAATGTTTAAAGCCCACCCAAAATATAAAAATGCATTGGTACTGGCTGTACACGAAAAAAGCATTTGTGCTGTACGCATTTCAAAGCAATGTTTCATTCAAAGCATATAGTTGAAATTGGAAATGCTAACTGAATGAATCACAAAAGTACATTTATGAAATGACTCATAAATTCAGAAAAATAATGCCGAAACCATTTAATGTCAGAATACATAAAACTGTTTGTATTAGGACAAGGTCAAATATTGTCTCTGGAAGTTTATCAAAGAATTCTAGTTTTCTATGAATAGTTCTACTTTAAGCAGATTAAGTTGTGCCAAAAACAAAAAATACAAATTTGGAAAAAAATGATTATAGAAAAAAAGAGTTCCAAAGTTAGAACCTTGTTTTGAAAAAATGAAGGTCGAATTCAAAGTCTCTCAGAACAATGTGTGTCAAATCAAAAGTCAGTGTTGGTATTTAGAGAAAACATCAAATTGTCTAAGTCTGTAAAAAATTTGTCTACCATTGTAGGTGAAAGTTGGATTACCTCGTTAAGTAGATCAACCGGACATAGATGTGAAGCATCGCTGTCAGCATTGGTCACATTAGCAATGTTCTAATCAGATGGTACCTGTGTGCCTGTCATTTCTCGTACCTCGACAGTAGCATTTTGCGTCTGTGAGATCTCAATGAATGCCGTCATCAGAATTGATAGCCGCTGGGGACAACACAGTGCATGGGCCGTTACTGGTTCAACATCCGTTGGCATGACTGATGGATGTGTCAGACATATGTCTAGCACGCATTCTTCTCCACATACCAGGCAGCATAGAACAGGTAAGATGTAATCTTGCCAAATTGGTCTGAATGACAGAAATCATGTGGTATTTAATTCTCTTAGACGAGGTAGTCCCAAAATTTGTATTATGCGCTCACGACACTTCATCACCAGTAGAGTTGTCTCCATGGAGAACTGAGTGTTGCTGGTGAATTGACTTGCAATAACGCAGCCGTAGGAGCAAAAATAGTATGCCTGCAGCGAGTCCCAAAATGAGAGGCAAGCCGCCAAACACAGAGTGCACAAAGTTCGGAAATATTCCTTGGACTGCTTCAAAAGGTGCTAACAGTCCTGAAAAAAATGTCTTAAAAATACATGTACAATTCCACTCATATCAAACATGTCTAAGATACGACTTTAACATTTCTGAGAAATGTAAAGGGCAATTTGTAGTTAAAAGGGCATATATCTCAGCAGATGTCCTAGTGATTTGCAGATCATAGGTTTATTTGCCCGAAGTCAGTGGCACAGTTTTTTGCAAAAGAATGGCTTTCATTCTGCTTAAAGTATCAATTCGTATAGAAGAGATGTTCAGTGAAGGCCATAAAGGCGACTCCCAGTCTGTCTTGGTTTCAGGAAACAATACATGCATACAACAAGTGACCCTGGCTGACACAGTTACTAGATATGGTATTCCTGGCAACATGCCACAGTAGCTGTGATCATTCAACATAATGTAACTTCCATTTGAAAGTTGTCCAAAAAGTGGATCAAACACCGCAGCCGGAGAACATTGCAGGTGGCAGGATAAGTTGTTAGAGGAACCATTGCAGGCCCTGTGTAGGCTTATACTCTGACAAAGGAGATAAACGCTTAGTGCGTTTTCACAGTTGTTCCCGTTAATAAACATTTCACGCCTCCCCACTCCAATATCTATGTTTGTACAGTAATTCCCAGGATGTCTTGATGTATTTTTTACCCAACCTTTCATATGTGCCTGCTGGTATGTGTTTTAGGCAATACTGAAAATGGAAAATTGTAACAGGCAGAGTGATTGTTCCATATATAATCCATTCTGTAGCTGGCTTTTCAGCAACACTATATTGCAATCTTTCCAGTTTGTCAATGCTCAGCACATATAGTCTGCTCCCCTTTGTGCCAATTTGACTTGTTTATCAGTGAGATTGAATTTTGAAAACAGTGACGTAGTATTTATTAAACGCCAAGGCACATAGCCTGAACAAAGGTTTTGTAACGTCCAGGCTAATAGCATGATAGAACGTAGCTGCGACTGGCCATGTTGCAACATGACCAAGTCCTGTTCCATGATGTCTATGGCAGAAGATACTATGCTGTCCAAAGAATATATCCTGGATGACAGAATTGTTAACCCATTGTCAACCACAAAGAGAGTTCTCTCTAAGGTAATATGAACAATTACTCGTATTCATTCTGCAGTCTCTGCATGCGTAACGTTCCATGCTTAGTTATAAGCAGCATAGATACCGGTAAATATAAAACGTTTATAATGCAGTGTTCTTGGACCTAGCAAGAATTCCCTAAGATCAGCGCCATCTTTAAGTAAATATAAGTGTTGTTTAACATCCCTAAGTTTAGATCTATGTAGCCATTCAAGACATAGTTTGCCTACACTGTATGTTGTTACTATTCCTGGATGCTGTCTCTGAACATACCTCGGTTCTGGCCTAGGAATCTATCTTGACATGTGTTTGTGTCTGTGGGCCAGAATAACCATTTTTTCCAATCTGGATCTGTTCTGTTGTGATGCAAAATAGTATGTACGTCGACCACCCCCTCTGAAGTGTTTTTACTATCAGGTATAGGTGTAGGTATGGACGGGTTGTTCATGTCTTTTATCTTGGCTAACCCAAGGCAAGACGTCTGTTGGACAGTGTCATTCAAAATCATAATTTGCTCTGGGATTATGCAGGCTCTAAATAAAGCCTCTATCCCCTGCACTTGCCAATCTTTTGTACCCAAGACAGTTTTTGTCTCAATGTTGTCTTTCCAAAAGTCAAAATCTAATGTAGACAGCTGAGCATAAAAGGCTGCAGAAAAATATTTATCGTATTTGTCAACATACTTTTATTTCCTGTCTTATTAACATTTTTAAAGTAAAATGATTCAGGTTTGGATACATTGTAACCTGAAAAGTATGGACATTTTCAAAAAAAATGTTTGAGCTACCCTTTGGTGGCGTAGGACAATGTTCCCATTGGTTATACATTATTACATTTCTAGGACTAGGATTTGCAGATCTATGCAAGAAATGATGACCATAGTGATTATAACAATATATTTGTTCATAGTCTGATGAACCTTTTTAAGTATTCATGAGTTGTAAATACAGCAGACTTTTCTAAGTCCAACATCATATTATTAACAGTCTTGAAGTCCCAATCATCAGAAAAGGTACTAGATGAAACAAAGTCATTCAAGGAAATCTTGAACTGGTGTGGAATCTTCAACAGCTCTGAAGGGCCAAAAATGTCATTATCAGTTCTGTCCCAAGCTATACCCACAGGTATAGGAACGGCTGTGATGTTCACTGATGACAAGTCTGTTTGTTCACGATGAGATGATTTATGCGGCTTGAGGAGTAAGTTGATGTTCTTACTTGCTGTGTCCTTTTGTACATATCTTCCATTTATCAGCATTCCCAAAGTTATTACAAGAGTCAACCAAAGAAGAAGAAAAAGCACACCCAACACAATCCAAAGTTCAATCCATGGGGAAACCAGATAAGTCTCTTCCAGGTGATGAAAAAGGTCTGTTGCTTGTTCTTTCAAAGTTCTTTTTACTGGCGTCGTTTCAGGTTCGCTGGGATCCTCGGAAAACGTATCAAAGTTATTGAATAGCCAGAGGCAGTTCTGTCAATTGTAGGGATTGCATCAGGATTAGTTGAAATCGCTGGAACCCCTTGATCACTTGTTACATTTGTATAGTCAGATGCTATTTCAATGTAGACAGGCGTTTCTTGGCAAACTGTTATTTGGGTCTCAAGAGGTACAAGTTCCATAGCTTTGTTGCTTAGTCCTTCATTTCTCACTGCATATTCTTCAAAGGTGATAAGTCTTTCAGTTTGAACCTCTTGGATAGTAGCCAGATTTGGGTGTCTGCTAATTGACGTAGTCCACTTGGCCTACTGCTTATGATCAGCCACATGATGTGGTTTGACCAGGTCAATTGACACAAACCTGTTCTCCTTTTTACCTGCAAGGGGCTGTAGTAATACTGTTCTTGATCCGTGGATTGCTAGGATGGGTACTGGTTGTCTGTAAGAAAGCCCAAATTCCTTCTTGTCCGCAATCTTCTCTCTGACTAGATCCCCAATCTTTGGGATCCAAACAGTCCTTGCTGGGACGGTCTGTTTCTCTTCAGTGGTGGTTGGCCTCAGGAACACGTTACTTTGTTTAGTTCTTATTTCATTTAAGTCCTGCAAAACAGCCAAACAGCCTTTGATATCAAAAGGGTTTTTTGTCTACCACTGACGTCTGACAATCGAGGTCTGGTACGATCATTTTGGTCCAAAAAAGGACTTCATATGGAGTGATACCCCCTAGAGAACTGCTTGGCAAATTGTTAAGACTACGTTGGACACTTATTAGATGTTTAACCCACCCGTCACCTGAGCATACCCTAGTTGTTATAGTATAATTTATGTCCCGGTTTTTCTCTCCACAACCGAATTTCCCTCAGGATGGAATGGACTAGAGTACCGCAATGTAACGCCCAGATTGGCCATGGCCTCTTTCTAAGCTCGAGAGCTAAACGCAGGACCCTGGTCAGAATGTAGCTTGCCGACTGCGTATGTGCCGATAAAGACTGCGACCATGATGTATTTTTAGTTATCATCCCTCTGTATGGGACCACAGTGGTTCAGGTAAACACAAGCTAATGGTTTGTCTGAAATTAACAGGGGCGTCTGTGCAGGACGTTTCACTGTAGAGACTTTCATCTTTTGGCAGATTTCACATTCCAAAACATAGTTTTGGGTCTGTTTCCTCATGCACGGCCACCAGTATCTTTATTTTAATAATGTCACTGTGACAGAAACACCTGTGCGCGCAGAGGCGAGCCCTTCATGTGCTGCTAAGATTAGTCCTAATCTATGTTCCATGTTTGGAATCACTCTATCCCCCACTCCAGGGATTCGAGCAAATGGAACATTATTTGCATCAGTTATGTATGAGTATTTGAGTGGAAAGCCTTTTGGCAATGTTTTACTATTGCCTTTGCTCGAAGCATTGACAGCTTGCATTATTTTGCCGTGTATTTTCATTTTGGATGAATGATTGCAGCTACGGAAGCCGTTTACACAGCTGCCTTCGCGGCTTCATCAGCCAATGAATTTCCTGCAATGTGAACGCAATCAAGTTGATGACTCAGTGTATGTATCACATGAGTGTTTTGTAGTCTTGTCGTAACTGAACTACTTGTTTGCAAAGCAACTTATGCTTGATTGTGCCACCTTTTGCATCTTTGCAATCGTTCTGAATCCAGTTCATTGTAAGATTGAACACAATAATACGAATACCACATTATGAATATGGGAATTCTCGATCAGTATTTTCAAGCGCCATCTTGAATGATTGTAGTTCAGCTCACTGAGCTGTACAATCTCCTAGAGATTGAGTTTTAGTGACCATTGGTCGGAATTTGCCATCTCGCCAACGACCTTTACTGATTGCGCATTTAGCACTATAAGCTTGTTTACCCCCCCCGTAGCGGGCTGTGCTGAACTGTCAGTATAAATTATACATTCATACTGCTCCAGAGGCAGAATTTCAGTAGGCAGAGGACATTCCTGTTCATATTGTAGAAATGCTCGTGTTTTCAAATAAGGATCAAAAACGTATTCAACGTCTGTCGCCGCTAGAGAATTAACCCATTGTATCCATCTTGGATGTAAAGCTTTAGCATTCAGAATGCTCGCTTTTGTCACGAGGCAGGTACAGGTGTAATGACCATAATGCACTTACCCTGTGCGAGGGCTCTCTCTTTTGTACTGCAGTTAGAACCGCTATCAGAATTTTTTCTGTAGAATTGAATTTCATTTCTGCTTGTGTGTACAAGTGTGATTTGTAAGCTATTGGTACTTTTTCACCTTTGTTAAAAGTTAAGTAGTGATTCCGCATTGTCCTGGAATGATTCAGATTACTAAGTTGCGTACGTTTACGCGTTTGCAACTGTTTTGTAGCTAACATGTCTGTTTGCAATGAACGCAAAATTTCAGTGTGTTTTTGTGTCCAATTAACTGTTTTAAAATCAGGATTGATTAATTCGTAGAGAGGTTTAACCATTTCTGCGTAATTTAGAATGTATGTTCTTCCGTAGTTCAGGAAACCTAGAATCAACTGTATTTTTTTCACCGTTTTTGGAGGTTGGAGCAGCGCACACTTTTCTAAAAAATTGGCTGCCAGGCTTTTGCCTTTACTCGATAACTCATATCCCAGAAAAAGGTTGTTAAGGTGAGCAATTCTTGATTTCTTAAAATTGAATTTGTACCCTTCAGAGGAGAAGCCCAGTATAATGGTGTTCACCCTGTTCAAGTGCCTGTCATCGTCTGTTAGATAGATGTCATCTACATATGACAAAGCTTCATCATCATATGTTTGTAGTAACTCTATTACTCTAACTGAAAAGAACCCCTGCAGGAGACAACAGAAGTGACGCTGTGTCCCCATGATTGAGAAAGCGGTCAACTACCTACTTTCTGGTGCTATGTTTTGACAGAAGAAACCGTTAGAAATATGTAATGTGGTTTTATATTTTTTACGCACAATGTTATTCATTAATGCTGCACACTCTGCATTTTGTATTGCTAATGTTTTGCAAAAATAGTTTAGATGTCTATAATCCAAAACTAGATGATATGTATTGTCTGGTTTGGAGACAGGAAACAAAGGATTGTTCATTGATGAGGTGCATGTTTCAATCACCCATTGGTATTCAAGTTGATCTAAGATCTCCCTGACCTGTTTTTTTTAGCTTCTTGCTTAAGGGAGAACTGCCTTTGTGCAGTTGGTTGATTTTTTAACTGGATTTTATGGTGAGGAGAGTCCTCATCCCATCCTACATGATTTTTGTATAATGCGGGTGCTTGGGCAACTGCCAATTTCCTGGCATAAGTATATTCTAAATGTATTGGAATGTGGTTGGAGAAGGCTGGTATAATGATGTCTTTGCCATGTGGGCACTCCCTGACAAATTCTGGTAGCCAGTCTTGCTCAGCTAGAAGAATGTCATAACCCTGAGAGAGTTGCTCCCAAAAGAGTGCTTTTACTTTTTTTGTCATATCTCCCTCCATCCGGAGTGTTATTTCACATAACTTATGTGGAGAACTAACCCTGGTATCTGCAGTTTCAACTTGAATGTTTTCATTCAAGTCCACTGTCTCCAGGTGATCCTTCAAGTTTTTGCGAGCTATGATGACTTCTGCTGCACTGTCTAATATTGTCTGAGCCCATTCCCCGTTCTTGAGTTGTGTCCTGAAGATCCTCGGCATGTTTGATCATTAGACCTACTACCTTTTTGGTTGAATTGAGATTTCTTGCTTTTCTGAACGGGTTGATCGTCTTTGGACTTCACATGTTCTTCCTTATGTTCTGACCGTCCTTTTCTTTCGGATTTCTGTGACGAAGTCTGAAAGGTACAAGAGGAACGTGTATCAGTATCTTGATATCAGGTTTTCTCAAATTATCCCTATTCCTGAGGTGATACCTCCTTTTAGAGGGCTCCTTTTGTGGAGACCTACCCCTGGAATGAGAACGCTTCTCTTTAGAAGTTTATTTAGTATTTTCCCACTTCTTTTTAGGAAGAGTTGGAGTGTTCTTAGTAAAGACCTTTAAATGTGTAATTCTATTACATTTTGTATACTACTAAGTAATTGTTTATCCGGCATTGCTTCAATGTCAGGGTCAGGTCTAGCTGGCTAAAGGTAGCCATGTTGCTCCTGGTCTACCTAGTGGACTGAGCCTGGTAATGTGATTCATATATTTTAAGGCCCTTTAAACGAGAGCGCATGCTCCTGGTATGTTAGTGGAATTTCAATATCCTCGAAAGGAATGTATTCCGTTGGTGGTTAATCTTCTTTGTAGAAGTGAAACACTTGTATTCTTGGATCTGCTTCTGGAAAGACTATCCATGAATAGAATACCTCTGCCTGGTGATATTCATGTGCCTCTATCACAAAACTACCCTACCACCTCTTGCTGTTAGGCCATTTTTTATAAGTTTTATAGTGATGGCTTTCCTTAAATTTATGGGACTGCTTATAGCATCCTCGTCAGTTTCTTGGAAACCTGAAAAGTTTTAAACTTGCACGGCTGGATCAGCCAGAGCTCCACCGGTCTCGGTGCTGTTGTTGCTATGCGGCATTGTGTTGACTGCAAGTTTGCAGAGCAAGTTTCAAGGAAACAAAGATAAGGTGCACAATATTTTGGAACACTGTAACGTTCAACGTTGAACAAACCAAAAACTAATACAAAAGATTTTTTGTCCTTCTCAGCTATGGCGGATATTTTACCCCTTTACCCACTCCAGACGTCTATTGGAGTATTTACGGAAAAAGGGGCCTCTGAGAAAAGCACGACTGAGTTACTTTAGTATCCAACATTAAATTAGTGCCTTACAAAGCGTTGGGCGCCATGTAGTGTAGTTCCTATATTCCCAATAGGCTATGCGCATTGGAATAATATATCCTATAGATTTGACGTAGGACTTAAGTCAGTAGGTCTCTATCGAATATACTAAACTTTTTTTTTGTAACTCTTTTTTATTAGTAATGAAAACAAACAGACAGGGCAATAAAAGCAGTACAGCTGGATATGTGTTCAAGGAGGAAGGAAAGTGCATTACAGTATATTTACAAAGAACTATCAGTGCAGAGGGGGGGCAGGGGAGAAACCAGAGTCAAAAATCATAGAAGCTAATCATCACTAGGAATGTCGGTTCAGGGGGAGAGAGGAACATCCGGATTATCTGCAAGAGGGGGTGTGCATATATCTCCACGGTAGAAGTTCCAGGGACCCCAGATTTTACCCCACTTCTTAGGTCTGCCCCGCGCTACATACAACGTCTTCTCTCTAAACATACACCAGTCCATGTTCTCCTTCCATGCCGAGACCGTGGGCGGTCTCTGGGAATCCCACAACTGCGCAATGTCTCTCTTGGCTACCATATTCCCAAGGGTCGCCCACTGCGTCTGCGCCATATCATAGTAATTCGGCTCCCATACATTCAACAGACAACGTCTAGCTTCGGGTGACAGAGTGACACCCGTGACCTCCTCCATCACAGCATGCACTCGATTCCAAAACACAACCACTTCAGGACACTCCCAAATTATATGGAGGAAAGTACCAAGTAAACCGCAACCACGCTTACACAACCCGTCCACAGAATAACCCATACGAATCAGACAAGGGCCCGTCCCATAAATCCGATGCCGAATCTTAAGCTGGACGAGTCGGAGACGGGCTGGAACCTCGACCTCCTTAGGTGAGGAGATCGCCGATTGCCAGTCCTCATCATCCAACTCTAAACCGTCAATGGTACAGACCTACCTGAGTTGCACCAAAAGGTCCGCTCGATCGTTGCTCAATTTCTTATATATCAAAGAAATAGTGCTGTTGGGCATATATCCATCAAGCACTAGGTCTTCAAGTGGGGATGATTCCGGGATGTCAACACCTTCTGGAAAAACCAAACTCAACGCGTGGCGAATATGCGCATACCGGAAGAATTCCCTGTCACTCAGCTTATATTCTACCTTCAGTGCCTCAAAAGTCTTAATCTTGCCCTTGACCCAGAGATCACTCACCCTACTAATACCAATCATATCCCACTTCTCAAATACTTTCGTCTTCCACAGGCTACCCAATCTTTCAGACGCATAGAGCGGAGTCGCCCGGGTCAGTCGATCCCTCCATCCCATTGCCGCATTCGCACAGTACCACACTCGCACCGCTATCTTAGTGGGTCCCGAAAGGTTCCCCTCAGCAGACTTGGAGTAAAGCGCTCTATTATAATCCCTGCCCGGTAGCAACCACTTATCAATCTCGGACGCAGGATTTAACGCTGGACCATACATTACATGATTGATCGCTCCCAGCTGAGAGGCCCAATAATATTGCCTGATATCTGGCAGTGCGATACCGCCGTCATACCAGGGAAGCGTCAGCTTGGCGAGGGCTATACGCGAACGCCCATCCCATAACAACCGCCTCTGCAAACTCTCCACCTCCCGAAAATAACTCGCCGGAATTACGCAAAACATGTTTTGCAGAGCGTATAAAAACCGCGGCAAGGACATCATTTTAAAAAGTGCTGCACGTCCGAGGGGGGATAGTGGCAACCTGCGCCAGCCCACAACATCGGATTTTAGCCGTTAGAGCGGAGGAAGCAGATTACGATTGTAACAAAGCCCGGGGTCTAATGTTATAAAGACGCCCAAATACTTAAATCTCATCTGCGTCACCTGGATGGGACACCCGCGCGGTAAAGGAGGAGTGTCACCCGAGAGCACATACACGCAGGACTTGGTCCAATTAATCACAAGGCACATCAAATAATACAATCAACGATCTCGAGGCGACGTGAGGTACAACAAAATGTCGTCTGCATAGAGCGATATGCGATCCTCAAATTCCGGGGTCCACCGAATACCCCTCAACGATGGCTCCCATCACAACCAAGCAGCTAGGGGTTCCAAGGTGAGGGCAAAAAGAAGCGGAGATAACGGACATCCCTGCCGCGTACCCCTCCCATGAACAAAGGACCTAAAAACCTGACCATTCACCACAATCTGCGCCAATGGTTCCTCATACAAGAGTTTCACCCAGCCGATGAAACCAGGACCAAAACCGAACTTCGCAAGAGCCGCCCACAGGTACGGCCTTTCCACTGTATCAAAAGCCATCGTAGCATCCAAGGAAGCCAAGATGGCCGGTTCACGCAGTGATGCCGTTCTCGCGAGAACGCCATGCAAACACCTCAAGTTCAGTGCTGTATTGCGATGTGGAATGAAACCGGATTGATCCGGATGAATCAAGTCACTGATTACCTTTATCAAGCGATTTGCCAGCAACTTTGCGAGGATCTTGGGTTCCGCATTCAGAAGCGAAATAGGCCTATAGAACGCACAACAATCCCTCGGTTTTCCTTCCTTATGAATCACCACAATGGTTGCAAGACGCTGATCACGAGGAAGGGAGGCAAGGTCTTGTGATTCTAGGAACATAGCACGAAGATATGGCGCCATTTTGTCGGGACGCAGCTTGTAAAGCTCAATTGGAAGACCATTAGGGCCCATAGCTTTTCCCGAACGGACAGAACGAATAGCAAGTGCCACCTCGTCTACGGAAAGTGCTGCCTCCATCAAATCCCTATCTGAATCTGACAGACAAGGCAACGCAATGTCTCGCAACAGCAGATGGGAGTCTTCCTCAGGTCTATCGGAAACTGGGGAATACACATCTCGAAAATGTTCAGCAAAACACTCGACAATCTCAACAGGGTCAGTCACTCGCACTCCATCAGTTCTCTCAATCACGGGAACCACACGACTTGCACGCTCTTTTCTATCTAACCATGCAGTCAGTTTCCCAGCCTTGTACCCCACATCATACAGCCGTCCCTGCTGCTCTCTACTCACAGCTCTAGCAGCGTCTGTTACCAACGCTCTATAATCAAGTTGTTTGAGACTGAGGACATGGACCTTGTCACGAGTAATACCCAACTCCAAATCCTGTTCCAGCTCAGCTATTTCGGTCTCGAGGTGGACCACCGCCTCATTTTTGCTTTTCTTTACACCAGCAATTAACGATAGTGCCTGTCCACGGACAACTGTCTTAAATGCCTCCCACAGTGAAACAGAAGAGGACACCGACCCCTCATTCTCAGCAAAGTACAGATCCAGGGACTTGACCAACTCAGCCCGGGTTTTGGGGTTACGGAGATACCAGGGATTAATTGGGGCCACCCGTCCCTCAGCACCCATCCTCGTGTCCATCAGGAGCCACAGTGGGGAGTGATCTGAATTACCCCGAGCCAGATGTCTAGCCTCCCTAACTAACGAGGCCTGTGCCGCAGGCATCTAGACATAATCTAGTCTGGAGAGACTACCGTGGGCACCCGAGTGGAAGGTGTATTGTGCCTGTCCCGGATGCATCAACCGCCAACAGTCCACCAGTCCCAGCGTCTCCAGGAAGACACTCAGCCAAGACTGTGATTTCGTAAGGTCCCTGGGGGGATACCGATCTTCCCTACCGGAGACAACTGAATTGAAATCTCCACCCATCACCAGGATGCCTTCTGGAAGCCCCAGAACTACCCGCCCCAAATCAGCAAAGGTCGTAGTCTGCAGTCCAGGTGGTACATATACAGAAAGCAGTGAGATAGTCTTCCCCTACCAGTGAGAGCAGCATAAAGCCCCCTGTCGTCTAGGATTATGTCGTCTACCTCCAGGGGGAGAGAGTTCTTAACTAGAATACCCACACCCCTAGAACCAGTAGTAAGCCCAGCATGTACAGCAAGGCGATATCCTCGCCGATTGATAGCGTAGCAAGTGTTTCTGATCAAGTGTGTCTCTTGCAATAGCACTACATCAGAGGAGAGGCGTCTCAATAGTTGCAACACTACCCCACGTTTTATCCTGTCCCCCAACCCATTAACATTCCAGCACAGAATTTTCAACCCCCTATCCCCCATCCCAGAAGTGGACGCAGAACCCACCCCATAACGAACACATCACCCAGATCAAGAAGTAAAACAACACGTTGCCTTGAGAAAAAATTAAACACATCCAAACTCCCCCCCCACCCCCCAACAGAAGCCCGTTACAACACCCCTCACCCTGCACCCCTGCGTTAGACTCAAAAGCCACCCCAACTTGCAATGTGCCTGTCACCCTACCATTAACCGCATGCGTGCGGCCATTTTTCCCGCTGTATGCGGCAGTTTTAAAATTACCGCGATTCATGACGAGCTCAGCTCATCATCAGCACACGGCAGGTAACGCTGATGACGAGCTGAGCTCGTCATCAGCATGGAAGGGGTTAAACTAATCTACAAAAAGTAACCCGGAGGAGGAAAGAGTCCCACTCCCCCCGCCACCCCTGGGTATCCCACCATAAGTAACGCAAATATAAAAGTCAGCAAACCACAGCTGCATATTAAGCCCAAAGTTCGGTAATCGGAAATCACTTCTCATTCCTGCTCCGACGGGCCACCTTCAGCTCCACCAGAATGTTCCGTGCGATCACGTCGCGTAGGCAATGTGTTAAGCCAGTCAGTCACTCTCTCAGGGCAGTAAAAGAAAAACGTCCGATCCTCATATTGAACACGGAGCGGTGTTGGGAAAAGCATCGCGTATTTCATATCCATGTCCCTCAGTCGTCGCTTCACCCCCTGAAACCCCATCCTTTGCTTCTGAACGAACTGGGTGAAGTCTGGGTAGAAGCTCACTGTAGTATTCTCGAACTTCATAGGGCCGCACACCCGCGATGCCTGCAGGATAGCGTCTCTATCTCTGAAGTTGAAAATTCTGGCGATGATCGGCCGCGGAGGTGCACCCTGCTTCGGCTTCCCACCTGACACTCTGTGTGCACGTTCCACCGCAAAGAATTTACTCAGGCCTTTGGGGGCGAGGTGATTTAGGATAAGGTCCTCCACTAGGAGATCTGCAGCGGGTTCTTCCGATTTTTCAGGGACCCCAATAATACGTACGTTGTTGCGTCTGGCCCGACTCTCAAAGTCCTCCAGCCGATGAGCAAAGAGATCATTGGAGGCTCGTAAGTTACAAACCTCTGTCTGTAGGTCGGACACATCAGTCGTGAGGCTGGAGGTCTTAAAATCTAAGGATTTGACCTTCTCGTTAGTCTTTGATAAGTCCACTCTGATCAAATTGACGTTGATTGCCACAGTGTCAAGCTTAAGGGCAAGAGCCTCATATTGCTGGCCAATGAAAGTCTTCATACCAGCAATGGCGCCCATGACATCCTGTAGAGTTAACTCGGCCAACGCGGTAGGGCCTTCACTTGCCTCTTCCAGACTCTTACTCGCGCCACCGGGGGACCCCTTGGGGTGGGTATAACGATTAACCCTGGGCGCCCGATTCGGCTACGCCCACGGAGTAGGCGTAGTGTTGCCTTCTACGCATTTTGCGTAGACAGCGTAGCCGGCAACACTACGCCCACTCCGTGTGCGTAGCCGAGTCGGCCGCCACCCGCCTCCCTCCCGCCCTCCCCTAGATACATTATTTGAAAAATTAGCCTTATTAAAACAATATTAAAGCACTTACCTTGTCCGGGGCTCGTCCGGGGCTCCCTCTTGAATAGCGTCCTTTTCCTGGATACCAATGCGCATGCGCGGGCGGCCGCGCATGCGCATTTCTCGGGAGAAATGCGCATGCGCGGCCGTCCCGCGCATGTGCATTGGTATCCAGGAAAAGGAGGCTATTCAAGAGGGAGCCCCGGACGAGCCCCGGACAAGGTAGGTGCTTTAATATTGTTTTAATAAGGCTAATTGCTTAAATAATGTATGCGGGGGAGAGCGAGAGGGAGGTGCGTAGTGGGGCTACGTGGAGTGCGGGAGTGGGCGTAGCTTCTCGCCCTCTCCGCGTAGCTCTGCGGAGCCCCACTACGCCCACTACGCCCACCCTTAATAACGATCCATAACATTCGATTGAATAGTACCCCCCCGGTGAATGGTCTTGGCTTTTCGTTTTTCGCTATTGGGTTTGCCCGCCATATTGGGCAATGTGCCCCTGAGGGGCCTTTGAGACCTGGTAAAAATGACTCAACACGATTCACCCACCGGAATCTCCAAAAGCGAATTTCAGCAGTAATATCGAAGCAACCATAAACACGCAGCCGTTGGCACACGATGAATTCACGGGGTCCGGCTGCACCTCGGTCCACCAGATCAGTCTCGAGATAGGATGAGGCCAAAGACCCAAAAACGAAACCGAAAGTGAACTCCAAGGTTGTGATCAGAGCCCCACAGGCCGTTGTTGTTCAACTACCGCCTGGGCACCACAACAACTCGAGCCCCGGGTGACTCCGTGGGGCAGGCCACAAAAGTTCAAAGTGTCGTAGTTGCGGTTCCCGGAGTCCAAACCGATTTTTGAAAACAGCTATTATATCAGCTGGGTGGCGTCTTCAATAACCCGTCTTCATAATCAGGATATGATTCAGGATAAATGCGGGAGGTGGCAAGGGTCTCGGGAGCCCTGTGCTCACGCGGCCATCTCGGATGCGCGCGAAGCTCCTCCTCGAATATGCTAAACTTAATTGGGAGTGCCAACGAGCTCAGAGGTCACTAGAATCTTTCTTGAATACACAAGAAGGGATTAGTGTTTGACAACCGCATAAACATGACAACTTTGTTTCCCTAGGACTGGAATAACTATCTTTAGAGTTGTGGAAACAATAGATAAGTATTTCACTCAGTCAATCGTGCATACTTCGTTTCTACAGAGAGTGCACATAAACAGAGAGATGGGCGTTTTCAATAAAAAGGATTTATTGAACAGTCTTCTTTCTCATGCAAGAGAGGTGAACTGCCACAAGTGTTAGACAGATTGCAAAGTATAAAGCGTACAGCGTAAACAGTAATATGGAATAATACTGTAAGAGCATTGTATTGTTTCTGAGCCATGTAAAAATACATACATAATTAAATAACACAGGCTAAAATACTCAACTGGTGCTTCTAAAATACGCCTACCCCAATGTACCTAACCTAGTTCTAGTATGAGGGAAGAGGTAAGTATGATCATCAGCATAGGTTTCGTTTTGCCAAGAATCTACCAAAGGTTTCTCTAGGTTCTAATCAGCTCCATACCTTTGGAATGAAGGAGGTCTGGTATCTCTGTCTCTGGACTTGATTTCCTAACACCAAGCAAGCGGAGTTAGAAACACTGGAGCTGGATTTCTCAGCAGAGGAGGGCAGCTTCCTGATCAGTGTGTCAGCTGGAGAGTCAGCTTCCTTCGGCACTTGCTGTAGCGAGCTGCGTTGGGCAAGTAGGTCATCGAACTGCTCTAAACCACCGTCCATTGCTATAGCAAGTGAAGGTATATTTATACCTTGAAGGTGTTTAGGAATGCCAGTACTGACGTAAAGTTAGGCATATGAACGTCACAAATGAACCCCTAGGGAATAGTTGTTCATTGTAAAGTAACTGAGTTCTTGGAGAAATCAATATTTAAGCAAGGGGAAGTCCCTGAGGGCTTCGGCTGGTTTTCCAAGAAATCGCTGTGACGTTTGGTGAACAAATGGAAGTAGCCATGCCTGTATTTGGGCAGCATGGGCTATGCCTAATTAAGGCAGCATGGGCTTGATTTCTATGCCTATATAAGGGCAATGGGAATTGTACCTATATAAGGGCATGATTCGGGAAAATCCATTCGGAATCTAAAACGCCATACAACACCGCTGGCATCTGTATGTGAAAGGCAAGGACTACACTTCATGCAGGAACGTGTTACCTTAGGGTTCATAGCAGCCTAGTTGGTAATGCTTCATGCAGGAGCTAAATTCAAACAATGAGAATGGTAAAGTGATAACACCGTGTATGAGCCACACAGCAGAGTCAGTCTCAGTCATGGAGAAGGGTAAAGGGTTTATCTTTTCAGTAGGTAAGAGAGTATATGTTGCATCCTTCATGGGCAGAAACTGTTTTTTGTTTGGCAAATTAAACAGCAAAAGCAAAGCAAATGCGTTTAAATAAAGCCATTGTACTATACCCATTTTTAGAGTTTGCATAGCCCATGCAAACTGCATCACTGAACGCAATCGATTTTGACCATGATATCATACAGACACATCATCTTGTACAATATCAGCAACAGATGGAATAATATTTTCTAATGTGTAAATGTGGGAAGACAGAGTGTTACTACTATTGTCAACAACAGCAAGTACCTTTTCCCTTGCACGTGAAGCTGCTTCAATTTGAGAAAGCTTCCATATTTCATTGTAAGCTGCGTAAATCAATCTTTTTGTTCTAGGCAAGGAGGTCCCTTGAAAAAGTCACCCAAATCAATGTTATTGGATAACAACGAAAAATGTTGTTTCATGGACGATAGTTGTGAGTGTGTAATCAATTTTGGCCTATTTTACCAACAGAATAGCTGGTAACCGGATGCGTACTAGCAAAACGAGATCAGGTCTATCCTGTATGTACAATGGTCAATTTAATCATGCACTGCTTTGTAGTTTGCCTATGAGATAATCAAAAATACCGTGCTCATGGGAATCACTCCCTGCACAGGAGTGTGATAGTCTGATACGTTGGTCTCAACCCCACTGTTTGTGGGGTGTCTCCCTGGGCACAGGTTGATGTGCTGTAAACACCAACTACATTTTCAATAGACAATTCTTTTCAAATTTTCTGGCTTTGTGATATTATACTTTAATGTGTTCGTTCTCACACATTTATTCCATTGTGTTCACAAATGGTACTTCATGCCCATAATGCTTTATTTGTATTTCAAGTGATTTGAATCCTCACTTCTCCCTATGCATTTCGGCATAATGCCTTCCTCAGGGAAGTATCTGTGAAACGTGAAAAGATAATGTACGTTTTAAGTACTGATTTTGCCACCCGAAATAAATATTCACCACTTGATTGTGAGTTAGTAAGCGGAAATGTTCTGTGTCTACAGTATCACATTTATTAAATTATGTTGCCTTATTGTGTTTAAACGTTCGGACTAGAGTGTGTTAGAGATAACGTTCATTCATGCTATGTGAATGTTTCAGCTGTCGAGTTAATCCAAATGTTTTGTTAAAACATTCGGGCACACTGATGAGGCTGCATGCCTTGAAACAATGTAAAGGTTTGGGGTTGTGTGAGGCGTTGAGTACGCGCTGGCTCTGCATGCATTTACCAATTACAGCGTTTTGGGCAACAAAATCTCTCATGGACTTCTAGTGACATTTAACTACGGATTCAGTGCGCGCTTGTTAATTTTCATATGCTACGCGGTTTCCTATTTCGGAGAACGACGTATACCGGTATTACGGGCGTGAGGTCTTTGCTTGCTTCATTAGTCTCGTGCGTGTGCCGGTGTTATTTCTGACTTTTCCTGCCAGACTATTTGAAGCACCTTACCTCCTTGTGCAGCGGCCGGGCTTGGCTCCGCCACATCCTTCCTGCAATCGACCGGCCGGGCTTGGATCCGCCGGTCGAACTACAATTCCCAGCAGCCTTCAGGGGGAATTGACGACGCGAGTACCCAGCACACCAGGAGGCGGATAAAGCACCGGCAGGGGCCGAGTTCCCCGTATTATTTCTGACTTTTCCTGCCAGACGATTTGAGGCACCTTACCTCCTTGTGCAGCGGCCGGGCTTGGCTCCGCCACATCCTTCCTGCAATCGACCGGCCGGGCTTGGCTCCGCCAGTCGAACTACAATTCCCAGCAGCCTTCAGGGGGAATTGACGACGTGAGTACCCAGCGCGCCAGGAGGCGGATAAAGCACCGGCAGGGGCCGAGTTCCCCGTATTATTTCTGACTTTTCCTGCCAGACGATTTGAAGCACCTTACCTCCTTGTGCAGCGGCCGGGCTTGGCTCCGCCACATCCTTCCTGCAATCGACCGGCCGGGCTTGGCTCCGCCGGTCGAACTACAATTCCCAGCAGCCTTCAGGGGGAATTGACGACGCGAGTACCCAGCACACCAGGAGGCGGATAAAGCACCGGCAGGGGCCGAGTTCCCCGTATTATTTCTGACTTTTCCTGCCAGACGATTTGAGGCACCTTACCTCCTTGTGCAGCGGCCGGGCTTGGCTCCGCCACATCCTTCCAGCAATCGACCGGCCGGGCTTGGCTCCGCCGGTCGAACTACAATTCCCAGCAACCTTCAGGGGGAATTGACGACGCGAGTACCCAGCGCGCCAGGAGGCGGATAAAGCACCGGCAGGGGCCGAGTTCCCCGTAATATTTCTGACTTTTCCTGCCAGACGATTTGAGGCACCTTACCTCCTTGTGCAGCGGCCGGGCTTGGCTCCGCCACATCCTTCCTGCAATGGACCGGCCGGGCTTGGCTCCGCCGGTCGAACTACAATTCCCAGCAGCCTTTAGGGGGAATTGACGACGCGAGTACCCAGCGCGCCAGGAGGCGGATAAAGCACCGGCAGGGGCCGAGTTCCCCGTATTATTTCTGACTTTTCCTGCCAGACGATTTGAAGCACCTTACCTTCTTGTGCAGCGGCCGGGCTTGGCGCTGCCACATCCTTCCTGCAATCGACCGGCCGGGCTTGGCTCCGCAGGTCGAACTACAATTCCCAGCAGCCTTCAGGGGGAATTGACGACGCGAGTACCCAGCACACCAGGAGGCAGATAAAGCACCGGCAGGGGCCGAGTTCCCCGTATTATTTCTGACTTTTCCTGCCAGACGATTTGAGGCACCTTACCTCCTTGTGCAGAGGCCGGGCTTGGCTCCGCCACATCCTTCCTGCAATCGACCGGCCGGGCTTGGCTCCGCCGGTCGAACTACAATTCCCAGCAGCCTTCAGGGGGAATTGACGACGCGAGTACCCAGCGCGCCAGGAGGCGGATAAAGCACCGGCAGGGGCCAAGTTCCCCGTATTATTTCTGACTTTTCCTGCCAGACGATTTGAAGCACCTTACCTCCTTGTGCAGCGGCCGGGCTTGGCTCCGCCACATCCTTCCTGCAATCGACCGGCCGGGCTTGGCTCCGCCGGTCGAACTACAATTCCCAGCAGCCTTTAGGGGGAATTGACGACGCGAGTACCCAGCGCGCCAGGAGGCGGATAAAGCACCGGCAGGGGCCGAGTTCCCCGTATTATTTCTGACTTTTCCTGCCAGACGATTTGAAGCACCTTACCTCCTTGTGCAGCGGCCGGGCTTGGCTCCACCACATCCTTCCTGCAATCGACCGGCCGGGCTTGGCTCCGCCGGTCGAACTACAATTCCCAGCAGCCTTCAGGGGGAATTGACGACGCGAGTACCCAGCACACCAGGAGGCGGATAAAGCACCGGCAGGGGCCGAGTTCCTCGTATTATTTCTGACTTTTCCTGCCAGACGATTTGAGGCACCTTACCTCCTTGTGCAGCGGCCGGGCTTGGCTCCGCCACATCCTTCCTGCAATCGACCGGCCGGGCTTGGCTCCGCCGGTCGAACTACAATTCCCAGCAGCCTACAGGGAGGTTTGACGACGCGAGTACATAGCGGGCCAGGAGTCGGATAAAGCACCGGCAGGGGCCGAGTTGCCCGTATTATTTCTGACTTTTCCTGCCAGACGATTTGAAGCACCTTACCTCCTTGTGCAGCGGCCGGGCTTGGCTCCGCCACATCCTTCCTGCAATCGACCGGCCGGGCTTGGCTCCGCCGGTCGAACTACAATTCCCAGCAGCCTTCAGGGGGAATTGACGACGCGAGTACCCAGCGCGCCAGGAGGCGGATAAAGCACCGGCAGGGGCCGAGTTCCCCGTATTATTTCTGACTTTTCCTGCCAGACGATTTGAAGCACCTTACCTCCTTGTGCAGCGGCCGGGCTAGGCTCCGCCACATCCTTCCTGCAATCGACCGGCCGGGCTTGGCTCCGCCGGTCGAACTACAATTCCCAGCAGCCTTCAGGGGGAATTGACGACGCGAGTACCCAGCGCGCCAGGAGGCGGATAATGCACCGGTAGGTCCCTCGTCCTGCGAGGACGCGCGTGGGACGCGCCGGACGAAGCCCGGGCAAAGGGCGGGCCCTCCGTGGCCCTCAGTGGCTGAAGTAGGCTGGGCTGGGGCCACGCATTTTCATTTAATATTTTCAGACTTTCTTGTTTTTCATTTTGTTTAGCTTGATAGAATCTTAATATTCACTCATGCTTATACAGACATTGACTTGTTGACTAATATTAGAACTCTGATTCTCACTCTCCAATTGTCCTATTTTATATATTTTAAGCTGCTAATTATTACCTTTCTTATTGGCATTGTGTTCTACTTTTGTCTTGGATACAAGTCTAAGGATGACTGCTAAAAAGTTACATTCTGGGAGACTCTTGGGGGGGAGGTCTTGTGTCAAGACAAGATCTAACCCCCTGCGAAACAAGGAGTCAAAAAATCTCCAAATAAAAGGTCAATGCCAGCTATTCCAGTTATGGGAAAAGGCCATGGATAAGGATTTGGTGAAGGAGGTAGACCCTGAAGAAAATACTATAAATAAGAATGTAGGGTTAACTCCTTCACTTGGCGTAGATTCTGTGTTAGCTAAGAAGGGGCCTGTTTTGGTAGAAAAATCGATTGCCGACTTACAATCTCGTGAGGGGCTTAATTTTAACCCCCTCGAAAGCTCTGGTAATGTTAATCTGCTCGTTTCTAGAAGAGAGAATGTACATCAAAATAAGGTCCTCTCTAAGCCTGACATGTGTTTGACTAATGTTTTAGTAAGAAGTACCCAGCCAAAGAAGGAATGTAATGGTGACTCTCTAGGGTTAGATATTGATCTGGAACTGTGTGGTCGTTACCTAGCAGATGGTTCTTTGAAATTATTTGAAGCCACTAAAACCCCGATCGGTGCTACTCCTTCTGGTTTACAGCTGTATAGTAGCACCCCCTCCCTTAAATTTCAAGATTCCTCTACACAATCCGATCTCTCAAAAAACCCTGCGCTCAATATCTCAGGTATTGATCCAATTATACCTCCAGGCTTGGATAGACATGAAAAACCTATTTCGGAGTCATTGATTGTTTTGGAACATTTGTTGTCTTGGATATTACGATTATTGAGTAAATTTGTGGGGAGTCAGACTGTGTTCTGGAATCTGTTACTCAGATATTAAAGGATTTATTACTTAGATGTCCAGAGAAGATAGTAGATTTAGATCCTCGAGTGGAGTCGCAGGAACAGGTGTCCCCTGGTGCTTCTCCTCCCGGAAATAATCCTATGGGCATGCCTTATAATCCAGATCAAACTATTTTGGGGGTTCCAGCCAGAAGTGAGCCTCATCCAGTCCCTAAATCTTCAGCTTATAATTGTATAAGGGATTCTGTTCTTGAAATTGTAGAAGAAGATGGGGCTTATACAGATTGTAAACCTGATAAAGCGCTCTTCCCAATTTTCATGCCAGAATCCAAGGGGACAGAGAATTAAGATAAAGAAATAATGGGGAAGCACAAAAAGTGTAGAGGAAAAAAGAGAAAACCAATTCGTAGACATAAGAAAAAAAGGGTGAGACAAATAATATTTGAGGATTCCCAAGAACAGCCAAATGATCTACCTGGTACGGAAGAGCCAGCTAAGGGGTTCTCAAAGCAGGATTCAAATACTTGTATCCCCGATATCCAAGCACCCTTTACAGATTGCAATAAAACTATCCCTAATTGTTCTATTTTATCTATAGGAGAACTTACTCTTGAGGGAGGGAGAGTTTCGAGTCTCCTTCCCAAAATAGAAGTGACAAAGCTAGCACCTTCTGTCCCAGTTGTCCTCAATCCCGCTGCTCCTATCTTTCATTCCCTGGGTGTAGGTACAGTCTGTTTGCAAGAACCTCCTAGAAAAATTATGGAAGTCCCTGTAGATACATTGATTCTTGATTTTCTTCCGTTGTTTGACCACGATGTGGCACTAAATAGAACATGGTTACTGAAATGTTTTAAAGATATAGAGAGCCTAAAATTAATTCAACCTAATGATATTGATTTGGTTTCTATGTCAAGAACTGATAATACATCACATACTAGGGTAACGTTCTATTCTAAGCTAATAGTGAACCTCATCTTAAATCAAGCTGAACATTTTCAAAGTCGAGGAATTGATGTGATACCTGTTTTGGCGAATTGTGGAAATAGATTCAATGAAAATAGACCCATTCATCGGAGTTTGGGTCAAGCAGGTTACCCCCCCTTCTTTGAGGAATTAAAAATATGCGTATTAAAAACTAAACGGCTAGTGTCCCATGTAATTCCTGCCCCGCAAAATATTGACAGTACTTCCAGAGAGGATAGCCAACAATGGAATTGGCTTCCTGGGGCCTTGTTAAGTAAATCAAAAGAGAACCCAAAGCTATTTCCCAATCTTTAGCAATAGCTTAAAAATTCTCTCCTGGAATGCCGCGGGGATGAATAATAGTCCTGAAAAACTACAGTATCTTTTCTCATTGAACTCCGACGTGATCTGTATCCAAGAGTCCTGGTGTATTGACAAATTAGATGTGGGAAGGGACTTTTTTGTGCTTGAGGTTGCAGCCTTCCCTTCGAAGAGAGGGCATGCAAAAGGAGGAATTGCATGCCTTCTCTCTAATAGAATAAAGTGGAACTTTTCCCATTATGTGGATCAGAGTAACCTTTTTCAGGCGGTCCCCTTAGTAGTTTTGGTAGCGGGGAAAATAATAACCCACTGGTTATAATAAATGCTTATATCCCCCCTGATGAATGTTACAACAGTGTATTAAAGAAGGTTTTTAATTTTATTAAAAAGATAAAGCAGACAATAATTGTTTCTCAGGTGCTGTTAGTGGGGGATTTCAATTGCAGAGTCTCTAATTATAGCTTAGAGCTTTTTAGAGATAAATCCAAAGAGGAAGCCCTTTTGATCCCTCAAGCCATTTTCCCCGATAAAATCAAAACTAATAAAAGAGGGAAAATGTTGCTGGAAGAATTGTTTCTCACGGAGGGGCTAATAGTTAATGGTAGGCTCCCCTCTGATGTCCCAGCAAAATATACCCATAAATCCAGCACTAGTGAGTCCATTTTGGACTATGTAATCACAGATCACCTCACTTTCTCTTTATTTAGAGATCTGACAGTCTCAGAGAATATATTTAGTGATCACAGGTTGATAACTCTAATCCTTTTAATACACCCTCCTAAATCTGACCCGTGGTCACTCAATGGTGATGCGGTCAATTTTCATAAGAAGTCTGGAAGATGCTTTTGGGACTCTAATGCCGTAAAGGGTCTGGGCCGTATCCTTGAGAAAGCTATGTTAGAATTAAATAATTGGAAAGGGTCTGAATTAATCCATTTTGAGGATTTTATGAAGAAGATCATTCAGGTTGGTAAAAAATCAAATTTGACGGCAAAAAAGATCCTCCCCCCAAGATCGAATATTCTCCTCAATAAGGAAATAAATAAGTTAGTGCGCGAGCAATATCTGTGCAGATCAACTGAAAGATCACACAAAATTGATTGTTTAAAAAGAAGGAGATGTAGGATCAAGAAAAAGATAAAAAAAGAAAAAGAAGATTCCCTATGGATAAGTTCACGGGAGGCAGTGGTTCATGGCAAAGTCAGACAGTTTTGGTCTCTTATTGGGGAGGGTTGTGGTGCAAGAGTTGGTCCCCGCCCAATTCCTATTTCCGAATCGCTATGGGTCAATTATATCTCCACTCTATACGCTATGAATGGGCAGTCGGTGGAGCTTAGGGGCCTCAGTACAGAGTTTGGTTCCCCAATAGAGTCCCGCTCAGAAAGAACTATTGAACAGGCGATTAGGGACATGCGAACTTCAGGAGCCATGGGGCCTGACGAACTCCCGATATCTATCTTGAAACAGGAACCAGTATTATGGAGCAAAATACTGTTTCCTGTTTTCAGATTTTGCTTCAATAAGAAAATTATCCCTGCCTCTTGGAAAGGGAGCATACTGGTGCCACTGTTCAAAAGTGGCGATAGGGATATACCAAAGAACTATCGTCAAATAGCCCTCCTCGATGCAATTGGAAAGGGTTTCACCAAATGTTTGTTATCCTTAATTAATGATTGGGTCGATGCAAACCACATTTTACCCCTAGAACAGACTGGTTCCGCAAAGGGCACGGCACCCTAGATAACCTCACTGCACTTCAGATCATTTCTGATAAACATGTTAGGGTTCGGGGGGGATATGTGTACACTGCATTTATCGATTTCTCTACAGCATTCGATAAAGTGGATCGTCCCCTGCTGTGGAGAAAGCTATCTGCTATGGGCATGCCCCCTCACCTGCTTGATCTGGTGCAGGTTTTACATACTGATACTTGGTGTTGTGTCCTGCAGGGTGGAGAAAGGGGGTTATCAAGTGTTATTCCATTAATTAATGGAATAAAGCAAGGTTGTCTTCTTGCCCCACTTCTTTTTTCATTGTATATCGCGGACCTTCCTGCATCTATCTCCTCAAGCGATGGTATAGCCCCGGTTGTAGGGGGAACGCCTATTTCCTGCTTGTTATACGCAGATGATATTATAATATTGGATCTAACGCCTAAAGGGTTGGCCAATCGTCTTCGTGCACTACATCTTTTTGCTGAAGCCCATTACTTGAGGATAAATACAACAAAAAGTTAAATTATGTTTATTGCAGGGAGAAAAAAGTTAAAGTACAAGAACTTTGTGTGGACTGTTGGTGGCCAAAAATTGGAGGTGGTAAAGACTTATGTCTTTTTAGGAAAAATCATTTCCAATAAATTGAGTGAAAAGCTCCACATTGATAACAATACCCGCAAAGCCCTATCTCAGGGAAAAGGCTTGAGTGCGTTATACTCAGCCACGGGGAGAAGACACTTCAATTGCCTACTGGAAGTTTTTAGGGCAAAAATCCCTTCTTCCCTTTTGTATGGAATGGAATTGGTTGACTTAAGGCAATGGTATTTTTTACATTCTTTAGAAGGGAAGTTGTTAAGATCTATATCTACTCTTAATACTGCCTGTTCAGCAGCTGCCTGCAGACTTGAATATGGCCTTCGCAGTAGTTGGGTGCAGGGCCTAGCAGCTGTAGTACGGTGGGTTGCCAGTTTAGCTAGAGGAGAAATGGGTTCATTAAGAAATCTTATGAAGGTTGAACTGCTGGGCAGCTTAAAGGAGTATTCGCAAATTGTTAAAAATTTCAGAAAGGCGGCTGTCCTTCTCCAATTGGAAGAGAGTACACTTTTTACTGTTTCCGCCATACAGTTAAAATCACTTCTGAAAAACGCATCTTGGGACCTTAGTTTTAAAATGGACAAGGAGGCAATTTATCTTAAAAAGGGAGCTAACTATCTTACTGACTCATATGTTAGGAGAGTTATGCAACCTTACGTCACCTGGAATCTACCACATGGCATTCGGCGATTTTGGTTCCTCCTAAGACAGGATTTGTTGCCATTAAATAATCTACTGGCAAAGTGGTATGGCACTCCTGCTATTTGTAACTTTTGCAACTTGTCCACACAGGATCGCTTGCATGTTCTCTTCATATGCCCTGTATTGCGCCCATTTCGGCGTAAGTGGTTAAGATATGTATGTCTGCAACTAGGTATTTTAAATGCTAACTCTTTTCTACTCACATTGTATAACCCCCCAAATGAAATTTTCTGTTTTAATATTTTTAACTTTTTAAAATGTTTTTTAGCTATTTATTGACGGCTTTTGTAGTAAGTGAATCTGAGTACTCTATGTTTTGTAAACACTGTAGATGTCTGTCTTGCATTGAAAGGATCTTGTATTGTGTATGATTTTTATGTGGACCTCCTCGGAGTTCCAAAACATAATAAAGAATTGATTGTGATTGTGATTGCGTGTGCCGGTGTCTATCAGTGACTTTAAAAGAGAGTGCGTACGTCTCTATGTCCGTGTTAGAAATGGGATCCCTGGCTGGCCAGGGCTTGCGCCAAAGTCAGTCAGAGATCACCACTCCTAAGTCAGGGCAAGGGAGTTACACGCCAAGATAACCCCTGCTCACCCTCTAGGTAACGTGGCGCGAGCAGCAAGGCTAAACTTGGAGGCGATGTGAGTTAAGTATTTGCGCACGCACCCCAGCAACAACACCCAGGCCCACCACAAAGGAAACTCCACACAAGGTTATATAAAAATAGCCTTTGTATTACACCAAAACACATTAGATAAAACACACACTTTACAATGTGCCAACAACCCAAAGCGCTAGTAGGGCAACATCAAGCGCTCCCAAGCACTATGCAAAGATAAATCACTTCCAGGTGCTTCAGGGCTGAATACAGCGCTCCCAAGCGCTATAAAGACAAATTAAGCACTCCCAGCGCTTAAGGGGAACAAACAGTCCAGCAAAGTTCTTCAGGTGGGCATGGGGGCAAGGCTGGGCCCAGAGTCAGCTCACTGGGTCTCCAGGCAGGGAGACAGTCCAAGTGGTGGTCCTCTGGCCCAGCAACAGCAGCAGCCCCCTTCAGGCAGGATCCTAGAAGAGAACCACTTCTGTGGGGACACAGCCCCATTTTTATACACCACATTCCATTGTCTAAGGGTGCAGGGTGGGGGGAGAAACCAGTCGCAGCTGGTTTTGGAGCACTCTTGATGGCTCAACCACCCATTTCATTCACTGGCAGGGCTAGGGTCATCAGTCGCAACACAGGGGGGCGGAGCCAGCATTGTCAGGGGAAAACCCAGCCTCATTCAGGACACCGGTACACTCCTCCCCAGCCATCAGCATGCTAATCTCCCACTCACCACCAGGCAGACCCATCCAGCCTTCCTGGAGCCAGGCTCACCAGCCAGCTCCAGCCAATCACACGGCAGCACCTTCACAGCACACACATAGCCATGTCTAGAAGTGGCACTTCCCCACTAGACACATACATGCAGCATACACCATCTCGCAGCATTCAATCACACGAGTCCACTCATACCAGACTCGAGCCTGTACACCCCACGCATCAGGAACTACCAGGGACACATACATTCCCCATGCATTCCTATGGGAGGGCAGGCCTACCTGACTCCACGCACTCAGAGTGCGCACGCACTTTCCACTGGGACACAGTGAAAGTGTGCAGAACCCAAAAATCACCATCACCAGGTCACCATTACAAGCAAAACGTTTAGGGGTGAACCTGCCCTAAGGGCCAAGTCCAACAGTCCGGTCATGTGATCAGAAAAAAAAGGAGTTTGTTGGTTTTATGCGCTGTCAATAAAGATGGAATTTCAAAACAAACGCTGTTACTAGCTGGTTACACATAGAAGATATTACATGGATAGTAAACATGGTGTACTTTCAATGTTTAAAAACATTTTTGAATGACAAGTAAAAAGTACAAAATAATGTGATTCAGAATGAAAATGACAAAAAATAAATACATTTTTTTTTACTGATGCCTATCAAGGTCGCTGCTAGCAGTTCAATGGGTACCTAATGACTAAACAAATAGTCATTAGAGATATGATCAAAAAAATAGACACCATTAAAGATAACATTAGAATGCCAGTCTTTTATTCATTCCATTGGGTTTTAGATTGTTCAGATAATAAATACAATGGTTCGCTCTCATAAGTAAAGTATTTCTGTTATCTTTTCCGTCACTCTTTTCTACTATTTCCAGTATGTGTGTTTTTATTTGGCTGACATGGTGTTGGGCCTCAATGAAATGGGATGCTACTGTTGATTTCACAGCCTTAGTCCTGATGCTACTTTCGTGTTCATTCATGCAAATCTTTTGTTTTCTTTCCGACTGACCTATATAGGCTTTCCCATAGGGACATTTTATCATGTAGATGATATTAGACATGTTGCATGTAGCGTTGACTTTTAGATGCTCTTTGTACCCTTTCATAGGGTGTGTGATGTATCCTCCTCGAATGATGTTATGACAATTGTTGCAATTCCAACACGGGGTAGTGCCACTATATGAATTTTTGTCCACTGTTTTAGGTGGATGCCGAATGATTTCTCCTATATTTTTGCCTCTTGTTTATGCGAACAAGGGTTCTTGCTCAAAGATATTATTTGAATTTTGTTCCATTTTCAGGAGAATCCAGAGTTTTCTTATTATTTTCTTGTAGTGTCGGCTCATTGTGGAATATTTGCTAACACATGTAACTCTTCTTCCTGTCTTTTAGGCTGTGTGTTAAGCAGTTCCATTCTTGTTTTATTCTTTGTTCGATTGGACGCATATTCGAGAAGCTCCTCCGGGTATCCTCTTTGTTTGAACCATTGTATCATATGGTTGGTCTGTTTTTTTTCCTTGTAGGGGTCTGAGACGATCCTTTTGATTCTCAGAAGCTGCGAGTATGGTAGGTGTTGTTTTAATGGTTGAGGATGAAAACTATCGTATCTCAAGGTATTATTTCTGTTTGTTTGGCTTTCTTTAGAGGTTTGTTGCAAAGCCTGTTGGTGTTTTGTAAATCTCTACATACAAAATGTCATCAATATAGTGCAGATACAATTGTATAAGTTCCTTCCATGGTGATGTGTTAAGGATACGCTCTTCTTCATAGTCATTTATGAATATATTTGCGTATGTTGGTGCTGCGCAATTGCCCATGGATGTTCCACTCTTTTGCAAATACCAGTTGTTGTCCCACTTTAAATAGCTGTGCATTAATGTAAATTCCTATGGTTCTATCAGGAACACCTTCATGTTGTCTTCATATTCAGTATGCTATCCTATATGTAACCAGGAACTGTGTTATGGAAACATAATTGGCAGGTATGAGAAGACGTCTGCCAAATTAACCAGCCCACAGGATCTAAACCAGAGACTTTAAACATGTCATTTTGGACTAAAGCTTGCAAGTCCTCAAAGGAACATTTTGTATCCATGTTCCAGTCATGATATGCAGCCAAAGCAGGAACCGCAGGGGCATTCATTTGTTTTGCAGTTGTCAAACCAAAACAAGTAGTCTGATAAATTGAATCATTTCAAAATAGAATTTGCGTTGGGATGAGGCATGCACGATGTAGAGCATCAGTGCCTCGAACCTGCCAGGATCCAGAGCCCCAAACAGATTTGAAATCAATGGTGACCTGCCATTGTTCATAGCCACCTACTGTCAATTTAGTAATAAAAGAATTGGGTCAACATTACCTTGGGGGTAGATGAAGTATTTAATCTAAAATAATAAGATTCTGGGTTTGTCCTATTAAAATTTGTAAAATTTCTAAATGTATTTGCTTTAAGCAAGTGATGCTGTCCATAATGTTGGTAACAATATAAATCGGCCTACTTTCTTTTTTTTGATTTTTCAAAGACCTTTATTGAAAATCATGCACATCAGGTTACAAGTTAATCAAATAGCACTGCAGCAAATGACAGGTGCAATTAGAAACATCAAATCAATCATAAATATCATAGAGTCAGGAAGACAATAACGGCACTTGGTGGGATGTAGGACCATATGACAAGGTGTGGAGCAGAAGAGGGCAGCTAGGAATATCAAACGGAGCGGAATATAGGCGTAGAGTGTGCAGGAGGGTGACAGCAGGCAGGGGCGAGGGAGAGCAGGACCTATGGACCAGCACAAGCGGCCGTGGCGGGCGGAGTGCTGGCGGGGAGCACAAGAGAGTTTGCAAAGGGAGAGGCGCTCCAGGAGAGAAGGTATGAAACAAGAGGGGCCCAGATGTCGTGCGGCCGACATGTAACAGGCATCCAGAATTCTGACATTGCGCAGCATCCATGAGCCAGGCATCCGCCTTGTGTGCCGGCCTCTGACCCTAATGTATAACAACTTTGCGACGCACGAGAGCTAGCAGCATGGCCTTGAGTCGGCGGGTGGCGTCAGGGTCTTGGGATCTGGCAGGACAGGCGAAGAGGTGATCTCTGTAATGATAGAGCATACATCGTGCCAGTATGTAGAAACCAGGGTGTGAGAAGTTGGCCTGATATATGATGCTCACTAGTTCTAGTGATCACCTTGTATCATGCCAAGCAACCCTTATGGTGCAGGTTGTAAAGTCAACCTTATAGACAAGCTATCCTAGGGGTAGCATGGACTAAGCAGTCTTAGGCTAAACTCTGTAAAGGCATGTGAAGCAAGCTGTTTTACCATACACAATCCCTTGAATACCAAATGAAAGGACACCACACAGATATATATTGAAAATATATATAGATTTATTACTACAAATATCCCTGATACTCTTTATGAGCACAGAAGCAAATGTGTTAAAACAAAACACAGTTTAAATACACTAAAGTTGCACAATATGGATGAGCCCTAGGGGCCACCTAAACCATATACTAAAATAGTGGTATAAGAACCACTATGGGGAAAGTGAAGAGGCCTAGGGCCTGGGGAATCGCTGGAGCTGTTCGGGACTAGCAGTGAAGAAGTCGGGAAAGGCCCGCGGGACTCGGGAGCAGTGCGGAAAGTGCACGCTTTACCAATGCAATGTCAATGGTGCGTAAAAAGTACAAAGTTAGTTAGAAAGGAACCTTCCGAGTGACCTAGAAAGCTGAAACTTGAGACACAGACACTAGAGGTGTGTACCAGTGTGGGAACACCGGCGGAGCTGAGTTACCTCACCCACAGGAAGCGGGTGCATAGGGTCGAAGTAGTGTCGGGTTTCGTCACGCAGGTCGATGGTGCTTGGAGCTGGAGATGCTGCAGGCGGCTCGATGTGAAGAGTTCCGGTGGATCCAAGGGTGGATCTGAAGAGGTGAAGACCTGAAAGCAGAGGGGACAATGTTCAAAGTCACTAGCCAGTGACTACCGTGGAACCAGAGTGGAACCAGGCGATGTCGGGTGCAAACAGGCCTCGAGGTGTAGCTTCTCTCTGCAGCCACGTGGACACGAGGGGTCGAAGACGTCCAGGAGTCGGTCACGAGCTGTCCCACGCAGGCTTCTCGCTGTTGGCGGTGTCGGCAACTTGATTGAAGCAAACAGGCCTTGGCTAATGCAAGCCACGCAGGAATCAAAAAAGGCTTGTTACTCGGACCAGCAAGGTCAGAGCAGGGGCTCCTTTTTACAGGAGCAAGGGCAAGTGTGGAGCAACCAGACCCGCAGTGAAAGTTGTAGGTTTCGTCGCCAAGATGGCCACTAGCCGCGTGGCAAGTGGACGGTTAGGCGTGTCAAGCGGCACGATGCAAAAAGGCCCCATGCAGATCGTGGAGATGCTGGGGGGCTGATCTTCGGTGCAAGGGCTGCTCGAGGTTGGGGCTTCTCAAACCCCAAAGCACAGCGTCGAGGGTGCCTTTGATGCTGCGCAGTCAGCGTTTCGGGGGTCTTCCAAGATGTCCGGTCCCACGTCTCTCGGTGCCTCCACGGGTCCCTTCTTTGCAGGGACTATGGATCAGGCTGTGAGAAGTCTGGGAGTCTGGGTCTTGTCAGGCTCTGGGCTCGGGCTCCGGCGGGAGGCGGCAGCAAAGCAGACGTCGAGTTGCTGGTTGGTGCCTGTGTTCACAGGGTGGTCACTCCTTGGCCACAAGGGAGATTCTCTTCTGTCTTCTGTGCAGCAGAATGTCGAAGTCCAGTCTTCTTCTGTATTTCAAGTTGATTCAGGATGATCTGAAGTCTCAGGACACAGCTCCCACTCTTATTCGAATCTGGGGGGCCGGATCACCTACTAGGTCCCTCCTCTGGGTGGAACCAGGAAGGGGGGTGGTTACACCCCCTTTCCTTTGTCCAGTTTCGCGCCAGGACTGGGGATGGAAAGCCCCAGCACCGGTTTGAACTGGCCTATGCACAGGGGCACCTTGTGTGCCTCAGGCATGTCTGATTCTATTCAGCCCTGTCCTACCCAATACACAAAATCCTGTCTGGAGTGGTGCTAGCACCTCCCCAGGCAGGAAACCCTTTGTCCAAGCTGCCCTCGCTGGAAGGACTCCTAGCAGCAGGTGGTCAGACTTGTGTCTGTGGTGGCAGCATCCATTTTGTGATGCTAAGGCTCTGTTTAACTTTAACCGGGGTTCAGGCTAGGTACATGTCGTATCCCTCTAGAAGGGTGGAATGCTACCCCCGTCACCAGAACTGGCGAGGGGTAGTATTCCAATTCGTATGACACCTTACTCGACATGTTTTGATAAAGCCAAACCTAAGATAGCATTTAACCGCGAGGATTATAATGCACTTAAGAGTATATGGTATGGCAATATCATGAAACAGCTAAAGGACATGGTTCCGAAAGCTGCAGACAGGCTCAGCTCATGCCAGAGCACCATCTCACATATTTCCAAGCACTCTGCCTCCAGGATTGATGAGGCCTTCCATAGGAGTGACTGATAGGAACATATGTGTCCATTTTAGGTTAGGTATAGGCATACTACACCTAAGTAAGGGGTGGTTACACCGACTTATCCCAGCTGAGTGATCAGCCAGTTGTGTCAAATATGGAGGCCAGGCCAGGGGTGGCACAATACATGCTGCAGCCCCTGGTAGGCCTTGGAAGCACCTATGCCCTGGGTACCTGGGTACACTGTTACAGGGGCCAATAAGGTGAACCAGTTCCAATTGTGTATGTACCTAAGGTACATGGAGTTCATTTTAAGGAGAGAGCAATTAGCCTGGAGCCCTGAATAGCAGGATCCCAGGCCAACTATGTCAAAAACCAGCTAAACACCAGGCAAAAAGTTTGGGGGTAACCATAGTCAGATATCCACCTTCCTACACAGGGGGCACAGCCAAGCAAGATGCGAGAAGTCTGCCGCGGGAGATGAGCACCGGAGGCATCTGTCACTAGGGACCAGACCCATTCTTAATAGCTGAGCAGGGGAGGGATACAGCTGGTGCAAATATTAAAAATGTATGTGGTGGTAGTTGGGAAATCAATGCCCAGGTCCTCACTCCAGGCCATGCGAGCACGATGAGCAGGTATTGAAGACACCCCTAGCGTGGTGGCGTAGAGCTTAGAGACCAATTTGGTGGGAGAGGAGGAGGTGTATGTTAGGTCAATGGGAGACATCGAAAGGGGGGCTGCGGGAACGTGGGGTTTAGATCCCGACAAGCTGCCCGGAACTGATAAAAAAGAAGTGTATTCATTGAGCTAGATTCAGCCGGTAGCAAAAAAAAAACTATAGTTGGGGGGTAGAGGTCAGATAAGATGGTCAAACCCATGTCAGCCACGCGTTTCGCCATTCTGGCCATGTGCAGCGAGTGGAAAGCCGGGTGATATGCTACAGGCATGGGACCAGTGGAGAGCAAGTTCTAGCCAGAGTATTTCTGAAGACCATCCTAGGCCCAGCGTAGGTCTTTACTGTGTCAATTTCTCTGAGTGGTGGCTTGGCAGGGACAAAGATAGCAGTCTGTAGAGGCAGGGGGGCCACCTAGTCGGCTTCGACTGCCACGTGAGGTTGAAAAGGTGTCTGATGCCCCCAGAAGTGGAGGAAGCTAGCTTCGGCACTAAGGGTGTATAGTTTAAAATCCACGGCTCCCATCCCACCACACACGAGGGGGAGCGTGAGGATATCATGCGCTATCCTAGGCTGACGTCCTGCCCACATGAGGGAGATGATGAGGGAATGGAGAGTACGAAAGAAGTGGGCAGTGAGAGGAAAAGGCACATTCAGAAATAAATATAAGAGTTTCGGGAGCACTACAATCTTAGAGATGGCAATGTGCCCCGCCAAGGATAGGGGTAGGCGCCACCATTAGTTTATTTTGCTTTCAAACCTGTCAACTGCCCGACCAAAATTGGCTTTCTCAAGTACATCCACATCCCTACTGAGCCAAATGCCCAAATATCTGGTGCGTCCTGATGCCCACATGAAAGGGTAGTCTGGGGTGAAGGGGACAGTGATATTTGTCAAGGGGAAGATAATGGACTTACTCCAATTAACCTGAATGCTGGATAGACCCCTGAAAAGCACCACCTCATGAATCATGGGGCCCTGGTTCTCCAGAGGATGACGGATATAGAGTGTAACATCGTCGGCATACTTGGAGACTACCAGGGCATGGGCCATGAATCCCAGGCCCCTCTCAGTGTGATGCTGCTGAAGACGGGCTGCAAGGGGCTCCATGGCCACAGCGAAAAGCATAGGCAAGAGTGGCCACCCCTGCCTGGTTCCTCTCGAGACACAAATGGGTTCTGAAATTTGACTGTTGATTTGGAGGCGAGCCACCGGGAGGGTATAAAGGAGACGGATTTTGACCTCAAAAGATGGGCTAAAGCCAAGACGGGGTAAAAGGTAAAAAAGGAAGGGCCATTTGAGAGTGTCGAAGGCCTTGGTGGCATCCAAAAGAGCTGCCATTAAAGATCGTGTGGAGATTATGTGATGTTGCCACCCAGGTTTAAAGCCGGATTGATCCAGGAGGGCGATCAGGGGCATGACAGGGAGGAGGCAGGAGGCCAATAGCTTGGCGAAGATCTTATTGTCAGTATTGATGAGGGATAAGGGGCTATAGGAGTACAGAAGTTCAGGGGATTTGTCTGGTTTCAAGAGAAGAGTCATCAGGGCCTCACGGAGTGAAGGAGGGAAGTGGTCAGACTCGGAGGAGTCGTTATACAAAGCAGCAAGATGAGGGGCAAGGAGGGGCGCAAATGTTTTACAGAAAGAAGCAAGCAACCTGTCCAAGCCAGGGCCCTTATTTCCGGCCAGACTATTGATGGCGGCAAGGATTTATTCCTTAGAAAAGTGCTTGTCAAGGTATTTCTGGTGACTATTGCCCAGACAGAGGAGCTCAAGGGTGTCAAAATATTGATTCAAGAGATCATGTGGCAGCGCAGTCTCAGTGGTGGAAAGTTGAGCATAAAAAGCGGTGATCCGGGAAATGCTCTCGGGTGGATAGGTAGTGCATTCCAGACCCCCGACCCGCAGCGCTGTAATGTAGGAGGCAGCGTGAGGCCGCTGCGAAAGGTTGGCCAAGATCTTGCCTGGGCGGTCGCCGCAGCGGCACACCGGTGCCTCCCTACCCAGAAAGGAGAGCTCCCTGTCGGCCTCCTGTTCAAATTTGGAGAGTTTATCTCGGAGCTATGCAAGAGTGTCATGGAGGGGGTTAGAGGAGTGCAGAGAATCTTGGCCCCCAATCTCACCCTCAAAGCGCTCGAGTGTGCCATGGATAGATCGCAAAACTCCCTACTGTTTGGAAATACATTCACCTCAAACCACAACCTTGATACCCTCCCAAAGAGTGGAAGGCGAATCCACTGAGCCGGCATTAAGTTCTAAATAGTTTTCTATCACAGTTTGAATCTCGGCACAAAACACCGGGTCGCGAAGCTAGTGGTGGGGCAGGCGCCAAGCGAACATACGCTCAGGACATACCCTTAGGGGCACTTGGGGGGAGCAGGCACAGGCTCACAGGGTATGGTTCAAAAGAGTAGGCGCCATGTGCTCAAAAAAGATGACCCACGCAAAGGCATTGTGAGTGGTTATCCAAAGGTCCAAGCGAGACCAGCAGCCAGAAGTTCCTGTGGTGCAGGTGCCTTTGCTCACGGCCGGATGGCAATGGCGCCATTCATCCAACAGGGAATTATCGTCTAAGATGGAGCGCAAGAGAGTCGGACGTGGCTTAGCCAGCGACCGAGATGGCCGCGCTGGGCTAAAGCTCTCCAGGAATACGTAACCATCCGGTCTTTCCATCAAACGTAGGTGGCCCAAATTTTGCACACTGCCGTCGGACCACCGTGATGCCCGCTGGCATGATTCTGGGCCAGAACCCGGCCCGGATGCGGTAACTATCCGTGAGGGAAAACTGGAGGACTGAGCAGACTGGACAGACAAGATGGCGGCTTGGTATACGGCTCCGGCGCAGCCTCCCGGCGGCCGACTCCCGACTCACCGGTGCAGGCAGAGGCAACACGCCCTATCCGCTCGCTGCGCCAGTGACCCTACGCAGCGACCAGCATCACACGGCCGACCGGACCCTGGGCCCCGCTGGACTATCACTCTACTGCCTGGGAGTCGATCTGGACCGTGATGAGGGGAAGGGGAGCCCGTGAAGGGGCGCCGTCCCAGCAGCTGAAACGCCAGCATAAGGTGAGCCACAATAGATCCCGCGGGCCCCTGGGACTGTTTTGGGGCGGTGTCGCTGAGTTGATCCCCCCTTCCAACACTACCTGCCACTGGCGCAGCCTCCATAGTGCCTGCCTGCGCCGGTTGGGCCATAGACCCGCCGCGCCACGAGCGGCCCACTGCTACCCATTGGAACACTGAGCGTACTGAGCCCGGAAATAAGCATAATATCCGGCACAGTGCTAACCACTCCTGTGGATGACTGTACCTTTGTTGCGCATCTGTGCACACAACTCTGCGCGGTACTTGGCCGATTCTCAGCGCGGACCAGTCCCTCTGAACAGGTCGCTTCCATTAAAGCCACAAACAGTCCACAACTCGAGAGACCACTCGAAATCACCGCCGCACAGCTTCAAACACTTGCTCCCCTCCATAGTCAGCCCTAACCTGGTGCGGCATGGGCCGCAAAGACTTAAAAGAAAGCCAGCTTTCATTTGAGAAGCCAGCCGACGCCAACAAGAACCCACCGCCCGGCATGGTAGCAGGCGGCCAACTCCCACCCGCACCTGCAGAAGACTCTGGCCAATTGGGCTCCTTACTCCAAGAGACGCGGGCGGGATTTAAGCACTAGATGTCCGCTTCGACGCCTTGGATTAGCATATGGCAGACCTTGGGGCCAAAATCTAAATACACGATCAATGCCTGGACGTGGTTGAATTGTGCACATCCGACCTAGAAGACGGCATGGCTCAGTCCCTGAAAAGGTTTGACAGCATAGAGAGAATACTGAAGGAAGTGGCGATCAAAAACGAGGACTTGGGGGCCAGGAGATGACGTAACAACATCCGCCTTGTGGGCGTGCCAGAATCCACAGCGACGAGACGTATGGACACCCGAGTGGAAACCATCCTGGTGGACCTTTTTGGGAGGGAGGCGTTTACCCCAAGCTTTGTGGTGGAACGCGCCCACAGATCGTTCAGCCCTAGACCTAACCCCGGCCTTCCACCATGCCCATTTTCGCCAGGATACTGAACTTCAGAGACAGGGACACTGCGTTACGGATGGCCAGAGACAAAGGGGAGCACTATGGTACAAGATGCTAGGAGGAAATTTCAAGGGGTTAAGGCTACTCTACGGAATCTGGGATTGAAATATGGCATGCTATATCCCGCCAGGTGGCGAGTGGAAGCTAATGGCCGCTCCTGTGTCTTTGAAACCCCATCAGAGGCGTAGGAATTCTGCCACACTTATATGCTCAACAACAAAGGCCCGCCGAGACTGTCTTCCCCCCCCCCTCTGAGTGAGTCTGATGCCAGTGCGGACCTGTTTTCTGCAACGGGCCTCGGCTGACTATCCGATCCATGTGCTTTCCCACCTCAACAAACCCTTCATGACATCCTATGATAAGTAGCATTATTTGTTTCAGATTACTAGATTGCTAGATAGCGAATTTCCCCTTATTTGGTGTACAACTATAGATTGTGTTCATAGCGTTAATATGCACCCTACAAAGTTGTATTACAAAAATTTCAAATGTTTTGGGTGCTGTGGGATCACCCTGGTAAATGGGTATTGCCTTCCCGACTGGGCGAGAAGGCTGGGTGGGGGGAGTGGGAAGGGAATTAATGTTTTTGCATTGCACTGAGTTTGTGCTCTATTTTCTCACAGACAAGTTTGTTAGTTGCAGGCACAGGCTATTTTTCTTTATTTCAAAAAATTATACACACATGGCGCAGATAGGTCGTAACGCAGGCCCCTCCAAAATCACCCTGGTTACATGGAACGTTCGGGGATTAAATGACACCCGTAAGAGACGGCAGGTTCTGCACTATTTGATTCGGCATAAGATCGATATTGCCTTGATACAGGAGACCCATCTTCCTCCCTAGGACCGGTCTGGCTTTGCATCTTTGTGGGGTCCACACTGCTACTTCGCTGATTATAGCAACTATGCCAGGGGAACAGCCATCCTTATACATAAGCGGCTTCCCTTTAAATGTCACTCGGTTGTCCATGACAACTCCGGTAGATTTGTCATTGTAGAAGGCACATTATACCATTATAAAATTGCGTTGGGATGTGATTACGGTCCCAATACAGACTCTCCTGATTTCTTCCATACCCTCTACGCTAAGCTACTACAACTGGGTTCCACGCCCCTATTGGTGGGTGGGGACTTCAATGTTACATTTGACCCTATCATAGATAGCACTTCACTAGCCCGGACCAGAAACCAAGGGCACGCAAGGCTCTGCATTCTATGTGCCACCGCCTCTCATTGTTAGACCTGGGACGGATCCGTGACCCAAGCCACACCACCCACACGCACTACACTGGCACAAGCAATACCTGGACACAACTTGATTACTGGCTGGTCTCCCCTGAATTCTCTCTGGTTCCACACCATACAAACATTACCTAGATCTTACTCTGATCACTGTCCAGTGTTATTGAAACTGCTTATCCCACGCCCGGAAGGGTTTGAATGACAATGGAGGTTCCCATCTCCGGGACTAGATGATGGACTATTCAGACAGGAACTGACTACGGCCATTGAGGACTACGTTGACATAAATATGGGCTCCGTAGATTCTGAAGCGGTACTGTGGGAGGGCTTTAAGGCTTACATGTGGGAATATGTATTTCAAAAAGTGCTGGGGTACTCCGCAACTTACGAGCTACACTCTCCCAGTTGGAGGCTGAACTGACTACACTAGAAGCAGTGCACAAAGTAGATACAGATTCCGGATATGATGTGAAGAGGGCTGCCCTGCTCCTGGACTATAGAACAGTTGCAGATAAGGAAATGCTATACATGGGAAAATACCATAGTGCCAAGATATACAGTGAGGGGGATCGCCCAGGTCGGATTTTAGCCCAGATGCTCAGACCACCATACTCAAAATCCTATGTTACAGAATTACACCAAGCTACAGGAAATAAGATTACAGATCCCCTGTTGATTTAGAAAGAGTTTCTGTCCTATTTTAAAACACTATACACCTCCAAACTAGGACCTGACCGTACTGGCCAGGAGGAATACCTGTCGGAAATAGCGTTAGTGTTACTCGAGAAATGTATGCAAGAGTTCTTAGCAGAACCCATAACAGCCGACAGCATACGTGAGGCCATTAATACTTTAAACACATCCACAGCCCCCGGTCTAGATGGGTTCACGCCCGAGTTTTATAAAGCTTACAGGGACCTGTTGACTCCAAACTTGTTAGATGTTTATGCCGAAGCCCTGGAGACACAAAAACTCCTCCCAACTTTGAGAGAGGCCGTTATCATATTACTTCCGAAGCCAGGCAAGGATCCCCTTCAATGTAGTTCCTATTGCCCATTGTCACTATTGAATTTAGATTACAAAATTCTTGCGAAAGCTCTGGCATGTCGCCTCTAGTTGCTCATGGAATCTATAATATCCTCTGCTCAATCGGGATTCATCCCACACCGTCCACTGCCTTTAATCTCCGGACCTTGTTTAACACCCTGCACAGGCTAGACCCAGAAATGCCTGCAGCGGCGATCCTACTGGATACCAAAAATCTTTTTACTCCCTAGAATGGCCCTTTTTCCTCTCCATAATACGACACATGGGAAAGCCTCAGGGCTTTATAGACACACCGACCTAACTATATACACATCCTACGGCTAGACTCCGCCTAAATGGCACACTCTCCGACCCCTTCACCTTATCACGCGGCACGCGGCAGGGTTGCCCCCTATCCCCTTTATTGTTTATCTTACCAATGGACACCTTGATCAGATACTTCCAAGAGAAGCACCTCCATAGGGGCTTAGCATTTAGAACGCGTCCATTGTTAGTCTCCTTATATGCAGATGACACAATTCTATACATCCACGACCCACAAACAAACCTTGACCCGCTACTCAGAGAGATCCTCATATTTGGTACTTTCTCTGGCCTCAGGATCAACTATCGAAAGTCAGTTATCTTTCCTCTCACAACAGGAATGCCCCACTGCACTCCAGAATTTCCATTAGATTGGCGTGCTGGCTCGGTGAAGTATCTAGGGATCCATATCCATCGTGATCCCGAACAGATAGTGTGCCGCAACAACGGGGTGGCAATATAACAATTGGAGACACGAATCGACTCCTGGCACAAACTCCCACTCTCCATGGCAGGGTGTATAGCTTTGATAAAAATGATAGATTTCCCAAAATGTCTGTTTTTATTTCATAACATACCAATCCCTCTCACCAACAAGTTCTTCAATACCCTACGGTCATTATTAATCAAGCTGGTTTGGGGTAACAAGACGCCCAGGGTGAAGTGGCAAGTGATAACTCTCCCATATGACTGGGGTGGATTTGGGGTCCCCGATTTACCCTTAGACTATCTGACTGCACAGTGTAGCTTCGCACATGCGTGGTATCACCCTGACGCTAGGGTCACTTACCTCCATCCTGAAGCAGACTTTTTCCTTCCTGCAACTCTCACCTCCATTTTACCCACAGGCATCTCTAGAGACCCGAGAGATATACAACCTGTTTATACCACCAGTTGGGCATGGCTCAAGCTGAGCCGGATCACCCATGCACAATCGCTATATTCCTCCTCCCTCCCCCTACTAAATACCCATCTATTACCTTTAACCGGCAAGAAATTAGTGCAAAGAACATGCCCCAAATTCAACATTCACAAACTGGGAGATCTCTTGCCAGCGGGCCATGTTTTTGATTTGAAGGATATGTCCATGTTTGCAGAGGCTACGTAGCGTTCATGGACAAATTTGTTCTGGCTAGGCTACGTGCAGCATTGCGACATACATTCCCAGAATACCCCTTGGAACCCCCTTCATTTCCCCCACTTACATTGGTTTTAGACAATAACAAGGGGTTACATCTTATATCCCAGTTGTATAGAGTCTGCTCTGACACAATACCAGTAGACGACGCTAGGGTGCGCTCTGACTAGGAGGCGGACCTTGGTGGTCCCATCACGGACGAGCAATGACTGGACATCTGCAGGGTCACAAAAACGGTATCATTGAACAGCAAACACAAACTAATACACTTTAAATTCCTGCGTAGGTTTTATGCTAAGCCTGCCCGCACAGACAGGATAGACCCCTCCAGACCACACTCCTGTCAACTACGCCAGGCTCCGCAGGCGGACTTTTCACATCTGGCCTGGAGTTGCCCACGGATCCATGATTTCTGGATAAATGTCCATAGGCTTCTGAGCAAAATGATTCAAATCCCGATAGACCCTTTGCCCGAGATAGCGTTGCTGGGGTATGTGACACAAATTCCTGTAAAAGTTCGCAGATTTGCTGCCCTTTCCCTGCTCCTCGCTAAGAGGGAGGTCGCAATGTGCTGGGGAGGCAAAAGAGTACCAACTACAGATGGATGGCTCCGCAGCTTGGCGTCCTGCTCCACAAAAAGTGATATGTATGTCAATACTGTGCCGGTGCCTTCTAGGCCCAAAGATATATGGGGGCCGTTCCGAAATTTTCTATCTTCACAGCAGCCTGCCCCTTCTACATAGCAGGAACAGGGTCTAGAACCGACGGGAGTGGGGTGACGGGGGCGCTGTATTCCTACTGTGTTTGTGTATACACTATATAATAGGATAAAGAACAACAACTCACCCTAAGAGACGAATGGGGCGAGATGGGCGAATGGGGAGGTGGGAGGGGCTATCTTTGACTGTATTTCTGCGGTAACTATTATTGAGACTTTCCTTTTTTATTTCTGTTAGAAAACATCCGTTCTGCTGTGACCAATGTTGTGCCGATATGTTGTGTCCTGCTGATTGTATTGGAAGGACCATGTTGACATGTAATTTTGGAAAACTTTGGCGAAAATCTTTCCTTTGGGGCAAAACATACTCAAAATCACGCACTACTGGTGCAGAGGACCGCTGGCTGTTCGTCTCCCCCGCCTCCACTCTCAAAACAACCGCGGCCGCTGAGGGGGGGGGGACTACAGCCCCCAGAATTCCTTGCTCCTTTACCCCGCCCACCTCCGCACACTTCAGCGCCCGGAGGCGCTCAAAGGACCGGCGCTCCATCCACGTCGCAGGATGCGCCCGGGCGCCGCCGGGAGAAGCCTGGGACAGGGGCGGGACCATCGGTGGCTGTCCGAGGTCAGAGGAGGCTGGGCTGGGCCCCCCCTAACATTGCTACTTGAGTAAGATCCCTGCTGGTATTAACTTTACTTGTTATCCCCGCTCTTCTGGGAAACATTACTTCCCTGATTATATTCTGGTTGGGGAATCAGAGTGTTGGTAATGGCTGTAAGATCAGGGAAAGGAGGGAAATATATTCCTGGGGTTACAGGCGGTTCGGTTAGGGGGACATTAGATATGTTTATCACAAAGGCAACATCAGTGCTGGAGAAGGAAATTACACTTACAGAACGCTGATTGTCCTCAGAACCCTTATACAACAGGCGTTCGTCTTTGGGACCAATAATATTGGCAGTAACTCCTGAAATGCAATACCTAAAACACATTAATTGAGGAAACAACGATCCACCATGAGTCAAGCTCTTTAACATCACTGTGCGGGACTAATAATGAGCATAGTATCAAGGTAGAGATTAATCAATCCCCTTCAACTAAAACTAAAATGCGATCTAACACACAGATCTTGTTGAAGACTGGCTTAAATGACAAACAGAAATTAGGAGCCAGTATCCATACAAAAAAACAGGCGCTGGGTTTAGGGGCAACCGGTAAGAGGAAGTGTGGGGGCATTTATCAAAAGGGTAGGTCGCCCAAACAATTTAAAACTGCCAGTAGTGTTGGGAAACCGGCGATACGGCCGCAGCCATTAATATCTAGTATTGGTCGAACGTGCACGAACCCCTATCGATTCCCCCGACACCGCCACCTTTCCTGGTCTCGGATTTTGTGCCCCCAAACCCTGAAGTTTTCATGGGTCAATTGGAGAACTTAATAAAGTCATTAATCTTACCTGTACTAGAAAGAATAAAAAACATATCTGGAAAACTAGAGTCCCTGAAAAAGACGGCATTATTGAATGCCGACTTATTGAGAAAACTTGATGCTAACTGCCATAATAGTACTCAGGAACCTAAAAGTATGAGTAAATCTATTGAGGTTAATAAATCTGTAGTCCCCTGTAGTATGCCAAATTCCATAACAGGGAGACACAATGGGCCAACTCAAGTCGAGGTACTATTAAGAGCCAGGACATTGCCCCTAAATGGATCAGAAATAAAATAAGTGGATAGTGTGGTTACAAAAGAAAAGATTTCAGTGGAGCAGCTTAGTAAAAATACACACCAAGAGGATGGAATGGTTTTTAGCAATAAAAAGGTTATTCATCTATGTATTGATCTTCCCCCGCAATCTGTACCATACACTGTAGTCCTGACTGGGGTGCCTGAGTTGAATATTGATAAAAGAGAAACTTACTCAGACCTGAAAAATAAAGTAACTTTTTGGCTCAATACGTACAGGCCACTCCCAGTCCATCTTCATGCTGAAATTTTAAACGTTCGGAGAGTGGGCTGAGTTGGACACAAACTGAAAGACCTCCCCGGGGATTTTATACTAGTTAATTTCAATGACAGACAGGTAGTAAGGTTTATCTGCAATTGGGGTAATGGTAGCGTTAATAACGGAATACAAAGTGTAGATTTAAATTACTTCTATCTGCCTACATATACAGATTTAACTAAAACAAATCCATGGCAGCAACGGGGACTTAGTGATGGAAATAGAAACAGATTTAATATTCCTACGTTCAACCGTTATGATACCCTGCAGGGGCTGGAGGACGTTGATTGACTCAACATTGTTATTCCCCCTGCCAACCTTCTCCTAATTGAAGGAAATGTTGGACTAAATTCCCTGGGCGGTAAAGTAGGGGAATCTGAGAAACAAACAGATATTGGGGTTAGTTATAAGGAAATCAGTTGAAGTGTAGTGGGGATACAGATGGAGTTAACTAAAGATGTAAATCCTGTGATTAATCTTAAGTCCGAAGGTGCTACCAGTTTGACGGGTGGTGAGTCTTCTAGGGCCATCTTGTCATTCTTTTATTGGAATATTGCAGGTTTAAAATCTAAATTGGGAAATGAAAAATGGTCTGACCTAGTGAATATGTATGACTTTGTGAGCTTACAAGAAACCTGGACAACTGTCCCCACATCATCTGTGTGGTTTCAAAACTTTCTTTTCACCAGCTATCGGCTCTGCTTATGGGAGGGCTAAAGGGGGATTAGCCACATATGTTTCTAATTTGTTTAACTGTCGAAAAAATGAGATTCTTTTTAATAATAGGTATTACCACATAATCAGGATAACTGTAGATAAAGTGTTTACTCTGATTTTGGTTAATTTTTACAACAATGTCCCTGCAGAGGCGGTGGAAGATATTTTTAAAGATGTAGGGAATGATATGAAATCTCCGTTAAATGGGAGATTTAAAGAAGCTTGTGTCATTTGGGGCAGGGATTTCAACTGTTCTATATGCCCAAGTGGTGAGAGAGGATCCTGCGGCATAATGCTGGATAATGATGTTAGTTTAAGTAATTTCGGGCATACTAAGGGTGGGGATCTTCTCAACGATATCATCTTTGGGTACGACATGGGTTTTGTGAATAGAATGGCTAGATCTGAGACCTCCTTTCATCCCACCTTTATTGGTAGAGGGGCAAACTCAACAATTGATTTTATATTGATGACGGTCAGACACGGGGGAAAGATCCAGGCATTCCAAGTTCTGGATAACCCTTTGAGCAACCATTTTCCCCTTAGCCTGAAAATATTAGGTAAACCTAAAGATCCACGCAGACATAACATCTTAAAACCGTCTGTGGACAATATTGCTATGGTTAGGAAAAATGGGTATGCTCTGAAGTGGACCACTGTGGTTCCTGAAGATTTCCTCTGTAATTTGATTAAGAAATGTGAGCCCCAATTCCACGCCTGCACTGATGGGAATATCGATGATTTAGATTTTATAACAACTTTTTTAGATATCATTACCAAAATAAAGAACAGACTATTGGTAGAATCGAAAAACCCTAAAGAGGCTATATTTAGTTGGTTTGACTCGGCCTGTACTTAGGCCTATTCAAAGTTAAAAAACGCTTTAAAAGCTGTTGATAAGGTTTGTGCTCTACTCAAAGCCTTGAGAAATGACTATAAGAAGGCTTTGAAAAGGAGAAAGAATACCCTAAAAGATGAAGCGTGGGAAGCATTGTGCGAGGCATCTTTAAATAGAGATTCTGCAGCCTTTTGGCAAGCAGTAAATGCGCCTCCTATAAATGACAATTTTCCAGCTAGGATAGAAATAGCTATTACTCAGAGGGACTAGGTGAACCACAATTCTGAATTATATTCAAAAATGAGTTCCGAGGATGATTTATCAGTAACGGATTATACTACTGAGGATCCCCAGTATAGACTGGCTACACTGAACCCAGTCATATTCCTTAAGGGAGGTAATTGCAAGCATAAATGCTAGCATGGCAGGGAAAGCCCTCGGACCCGATGGGGTTCCGGTGAATTTATTTAAATATAATACCGGTTTATGGGGCCCGCTTTTGACCCAGCTTTTTAATGTTACCTCTCGCATAGGTCTTCTATTTTCTTGGTGTGAGTCCATAATAGTGCCGATATTTAAGAAAGGCGATAGAACAAGCTGTCATTGCTATCGTCCAATATCGCTCCTGGACTCCACTATTAAGATCTTGGGCCGTGTAATTTTGAATAGACTTCAGACCTGGGCGGAAGAAAAAACAATAATCAGTGACCTTCAATACGGTTTTAGAAAAGGATTGAGTACTATTGACCAATGACTGAAACTGCACGTCCTTATTGAAAAATATACCAAATCTAAGGATGGTTGCGTGTTTTTAACCTTCGTTGACTTGACGTCAGCATTTGATTGCGTCACCCACTGTAAACTATGGATGATCCTTGAGAACTTAGGAGTAGAAAACTCAATAATTCAATTTCTCAGGGGGCAAGAGCCAGAGTTAGGTTTGGGAAAAATGGTGAATGTACTGAAACATTTGGAGTTGCTAGGGGGATACGACAAGGCTGTGTCCTTGCCCCTTTTCTCTTCACACTTTACATCAATGATGTGGATAAGATATTATTACAAGAGGGGAGGGACATGCCGATGGTGGGTAAAAGACCAATCCCACCGTTATTACACGCAGATGACGCTGTCCTAATGGCCAGGACACCAATGGCTATGCAAACCATAGTCACTTCCTTCTCCGACTTTATGACTAGTCTGGATTTAAGGATAAATTGCTCTAAGACCTTTAGCATGAACTATGGCCATGGGGCAGCTAGAAAGAGAAAGAAAATCTATGTCTCCTCTAGTCCAGTTGATTTTACCTTAACCTTCCCATACCTAGTTTTTCTATTTGACCATACTGGTAGATGGAATAACGCAATCAAAACAAGAAGGTTATTGTTTTGCAAGTCAATAAGGGCCCTAAAAAATTTTAGTAGAAGAATGGGTAGAAAACCTATTAGGGAGATGCTTACAATATATAGAGCGACCTGTGTAGCAATTGTCACATATGGTGCTGGATTATGGGGACATGCAAATGTGAGCACATTACAGGTGGTGGAAAACTCTTTCATGAAATACCTTTTAGCCGTCCCAGAAAGAGTATCGACTTATGTATGCCATACAGAACTTGGAGAACCATATCTAGAAGATATAATAAAGGTTGCACCGGTTTCCTCCTGACTCCATCAGAAGCGGTCGCTCCACACGCCCCCTGGTCTCTCCTGGGTATCGTTGTGCTTTGCTCACATTGCTTTGCTGCCTTTAATAGAACTGGTGCCTGCTTGTGTTCCGTAGCGTTCTACCGCTCATTTGTGCATTGCTCGCATTGCCTCTTGGGATAATTTTGCCATTCTGTAAATTGCTCGCATTGCCTTAAAGAGTGTCTGGGCCAGTTTGTATCGTAGCGCTCGCATTGCATGATAGAATCTAATTAATACTGCCTGATTGTGCCAGCGCCACTGCCCACAGCGTAATTCCTATTTGTGCCCCAACCTGTTCCGGTTTCGCTTTTACTGCCATTTTGTTGTTGTTGTGCCTCGGAGCCCGTCCTCTCCACCCCGCTCCCGCCTCCTAGCTGCTCCTCCCTCCCACTGACTGCTAAGGCTCGCCCCGTCTTCTGAAGCGCTGTGACCGTCTTGACTCCATCAGAAGCAGTCGCTCCACACGCCCCCTGGTCTCTCCTGGGTATCGTTGTGCTTTGCTCACATTGCTTTGCTGCCTTTAATAGAACTGGTGCCTGCTTGTGTTCCGTAGCGTTCTACCGCTCATTTGTGCATTGCTCGCATTGCCTCTTGGGATAATTTTGCCATTCTGTAAATTGCTCGCATTGCCTTAAAGAGTGTCTGGGCCAGTTTGTATCGTAGCGCTCGCATTGCATGATAGAATTTAATTAATACTGCCTGATTGTGCCAGCGCCACTGCCCACAGCGTAATTCCTATTTGTGCCCCAACCTGTTCCGGTTTCGCTTTTACTGCCATTTTGTTGTTGTTGTGCCTCGGAGCCCGTCCTCTCCACCCCGCTCCCGCCTCCCAGCTGCTCCTCCCTCGCTCCGCCCCCCTCCACTCTCCACTTATGACAGATACTCTTACGAGCAGCGTTCACGCCCGTCCGCGCCTGGACCGTGCCCAGCGCCAGACCCCCTGGCCCCCGCGAAATCCCCTCCACCCGCATAACGTACGATTCCGCTACCCTCTCAGCACTCAATTCCGGCCGTCTCCCAGACTGCTACCTAGCCGCCCCAGGACACACCCATGGACCCTTCACCTGCCACTCCTGCAAGTTCGACTGCATCAAGACCCACATCAAATCCACAGACTCCAAACAGAGCTCCGACACTAACCACCTGAAGTGCATCCTACTCAACACCCGCTCGGTCCACAGACACGCCATTGAACTTTGGAACCTACTCGACACCACATCGCCGGATGTCGCCTTTCTTACAGAAACCTGGATGAACGCCTCATCAGCGCCCGACATCGCCATAGCCATCCCGGACGGCTACAAGATCATCCGAAAGGACCGCATCAACCAAACTGGAGGAGGAATCGCCATCGTTCATGAGAACACCATCCGCATCACGACCAGTTCCGATGACAACCTCACAACCGCCGAACACCTTCACTTCCAGATTCACACCGACCCTAAGACCACACTCAGAGGCACCCTCATCTATAGACCACCCGGACCCCGCACACAATTCAGCGAAGACATCACTGACTTCATCAGCCCTCACGCCCTCCCCTCTGAGGACTACATCCTACTGGGAGACCTCAAATTCCACCTGGAAAAGAACAACGACAGCAACACCACCACCCTTTTGGACAACCTCGCCAATCTCGGACTCAAACAACTCATTGACACCCCCACCCACTATGCCGGGCACACGCTCGACCCAATCTTCACCTCCAGCAAGCACATCTCCTTTAATCACACCACAGCCCTCCATTGGACGGACCACAGCTGCGTTCACTTCAACTACAAAAAGACTACAACCCACAACCACCCACAACCAATTCCCCGGAGAAACTGGAATAAAATTTCCACCGACCAGCTCTTCACATCGCTTCACCAAAATCCTCCTGCAAAATCATCGGACCCAAACCAAGCAGCCACCAACCTCACACAATGGATCACCCACAGCGCTGACGAATTAGCACCCTTGAAAAACCATCAAATCAAGCAAGGCAGCAAAAAAGCCCCCTGGTTTAATGATGACCTTAAGAAATCCAAGAAGATCTGTCGCACCCTCGAGAAAGCCTGGTGAAAAAACCCAACCATCCACAACCTGACCACCTTCAAGGACGCCACCCGCAAACACCACCAACTGATCCGATCCACCAAGAAATCAGCATTCAAGGATCGACTCAACAACAACGCCCACAACAGCAAAGAACTATTCAACATCGTCAAAGAGTTTACCAACCCCACCGCAGGCACCAACGACATCACTCCATCCCAAGACCTCTGCGACTCTCTAACCTCGTTCTTCCACAACAAAAATGCTGACATACATAACAGATTTGGAGACCAGCCCACCCCACCCACCCCACGAACTAAAACCCCCCTCCAACAACCTTTACGCCTGGAACCCAATCACCACTGAAGACACCATCCGCCTGATGAACACCATTCACTCAGGATCACCAACCGACCCATGTCCCCACCACATTTTCCACAAAGCAGACTCCATTATCGCACCCCATCTTTGAGACGTCATCAACTGCTCCCTCAACTCTGCCACCTTCCCGGAAAGCTGGAAACACGCCGAACTCAGCGCCCTCTTGAAGAAACCTACAGCAGACCCCACTGAACTTAAGACCTACCGCCCCATTTCGCTCCTCCCATTCCCTGCCAAAGTCATGGAGAAAGCCGTCAACAGTCAACTCGCCGCCTTCCTCGAATCCAACAAATCCCTCGACCCTTCACAGTCCGGCTTCCGAGCCAAACACAGCACCGAGACCGCCCTCATCGCAGCAACAGACGACATTCGTACTCTACTGGACAACGTAGAAACCGCTGCCCTCATCCTACTCGACCTCTCCGCAGCCTTCGACACAGTCTGTCATAACACCCTTATACAACCCCTCAGCAACGTTGGAATACAAGGAAAAGCATTGGACTGGATAATCTTGTTCCTCACCGGAAGAACACAGAGAGTCCGCCTCCCCCCTTTTAGATCAGAGGCCACCGAAGTCATCTACGGCGTACCCCAGGGATCTTCACTCAGTCCCACCCTCTTCAACGTATACATGAGTCCCCTCGCATCCATAGCTCGCCAACACTACCTCAACATCATCTCCTACGCGGACGACACCCAGCTGATCCTCTCCCTCACCAAAGACCCAAACACCACCAAAACCAACCTACACGAAGGGATGAAAGAAGTAGCCGAGTGGATGAAGAACAGACGTCAAAAACTTAACTCGGACAAAACGGAAGTCCTCATCTTAGGATCATCCCCCTCTGCCTGGGACGACTCTTGGTGGCCATCAGCCCTGGGAACCGCACCCATACCACCGGACCCCGCACGTAACCTGGGCTTCATCCTGGACTCCTCCCTCTCGATGACCAGACAAGTCAACGCTGTCTCATCATCATGCTTCAATATCCTACGTATGCTCAACAAAATCTTCCGTTGGATCCCCACAGAAACAAGAAAGACGGTCACCCATGCACTGGTCACAAGCCGACTAGACTACGGAAACACCCTTTACTCCGGAACCACAGCCAAACTACAGAAAAAACTCCAACGCATCCAAAACGCCTCAGCCAGACTCATCCTAGACATCCCCCGCCAAGTTCACATTTCCGGTCACCTGAAAGACCTCCACTGGCTCCCCGTCAACAAGAGAATAACGTTCCGCCTCCTCACCCACGCACACAAAGCCCTCTACAACCTAGGACCCGAATACCTCAACACGCGCCTGTCCTTTTACACCCCCACCCGCCAACTACGATCGTCCAATCAAGCCCTCGCCGAAATTCCACGCATCCAAAGATCCACCATGGGAGGAAGATCCTTCTCCTACTTAGCGGCCAAGACCTGGAATTCCCTCCGCACCCACCTCCGCCTCACACAGAACCACCTCTCCTTCAGAAAACAACTAAAAACTTGGATATTTGAGTAGATTGGAGATTTAAGTAAATCTCCCCCCCTCCCTCAAGCGCCTTGAGACCCTCTGGGTGAGTAGTGCACTATACAAATTTAGACTTGACTTGACTTGTTATGGCATAGGCTTTGGACAACCGAAGAATGTAAATTAAACCGCTCCATCTTGAATGACCTGATAAAGTTAGACAATTGTGGTATGGTGTGATGGCTTTGTCACGTGAGGAAGTTTCTTACCAACCTAGGTCTGGAAAATAAATTCGCAGAACCGTTATCCATGTGCGATATTTCCAGAAAAGCACTAAAGGAAAAGTGCATGAGTTATTTGGAAACTCATAGAACTACCGCCGAGATGATGAAACAAACGGTGGTTGCTCACCAGCTGATAACAAAAATGCAGCGGTATGTTAAACTACAAAGGAGTGATTTTGAGCGGTTTTTATTAACTCGTTTTAGATTGAATATTATTTTCAGGTCGCTGAGTTTCCCTAATATGAATGATTCGACAAGAGGTTTAACTAAATGTCCATATGACGAAACCTCTGATCAATCAGATATTCATATCCTTTTTCTTTTGTAATTTTATTCAACTCCAAGACGAAGATGGATTGTTCCGTTGAAGATCATGGAAATAAATCTGCTTTTTTAGCTGTTCAATGTATGGATAATATTTTAACTGTTGCATCAATTTCTGTGTTTTTTAAAAATGGTTTTAGATCACGGAAATCTATTATATACTGATAGTTGATGAATTACTTGTTTTTATGAAGAGATTCTGTAAATTGTGATTTTACTGTACTTTTATGGTTGTTTTTTATTAATAATCGAATAAAGAAATTGATGACATGTAATTTCTATGTATTGCACTGGAACTCTGTGCTCTGCCTCCTCATTTTTTTTCTCAAAAACTGCTAAATAAAGTTATAAAAAAAAAAAGATGGAGCTCAAGAGAGAAGTGGAACGTGGGTGCAAAGCGCAGGGACCAGAGCATTCCAAGGAGGCTGAAGGTGTGATGTAGCAATGCGGCGGGGCCCAGGGAGGGAATGTGTCACCATACCTGTGCAAGGAAATTCGCGCAATTGGGGCCATAAATCGCTGCGAGAGCCAGGGTTTGGGCTAGTAGGGCACCAAGCAGAATGACAAAGTGCCCCTCTGGATCGGTAATGGCCTTGGTGGTGCACCAGAGGAACCCTCTATGTAAATGGATAGACACCCCACTGGAGTAACTAGAGTAGAAGGAGGAGTGGATTTCATCCCAGTGCCAAGACTGGAGCTTGGAGGCGGTGGTGGGGAACAAGTGAGTTTCCTGAAGGAATCAGATGTCAACTTTGTGGCGAATAAAGTGGGCATGTCCCAGGCGGGCCTTCCGATGATCGTTGAGACCGTGGACATTCCAAGTCCAGAGTGTAGTGGCCGTCATGCAGCTATGTCGAGAGGGTGAATGCCGGATAAGGCCTGGTACAAAAGGGAAATCTGAGAAGTGCAGGGCATTATGTGCAGTACAGAGAGCAGTCTATCAAATGGCCTTGTGCAAAGCAGGTCAATAAACAAGCATAGCAACAAGCCTCGAAGGAGAGGCAACAAAACCCAAAGGATCAACCAACACCCACACCAACCCGCCAATTAGGTTGTGAGACCAACCCACCCACCCAGGGAACACACAACTGGAAAGGGAAGAAACAAAATGAGGAAAAGGGGTGGAGGCCAGCAGAAGGATGGTGGGGCGGCATCAGGAACCCGATCCAGCCCAGGCAAGTTTGTGTCCCGCAATGTAGTACATGAGCAAGGGTTGTTATCAGTCAGTGTCACTGAGATCCCCGTTCGCGGCATCCTGAGAATTGGAAGGAGTGGAGCGTTGTGATTTGCCCAGTTTCTTGGCGTAGGCCATATCTGCCTTTCATTCCAGGAAGGTGTGCACTTTCGAGCCATGACGGACGTGCAGCTTGGCTGGATATGCCAAAGAGTAAGATACTTTGTGTTTTTGCAGCAGATGTTTGGCCGGGAGAAACTCGTGATGGGCAGCCTGGACCGCCATTGTATAATCAGGGTAGAAAGAGATCGAGTTTCCCTGGTGACAAATCTCTCCCTTCTCTCTGGCAGCTCGAAGGACCGCGTCCCGGTCCCTGAAATTCAAAAGCTTGTCAATGATGGGTCAGGCAGGAAGGCCAGGAGCGGGCCGAGACCCAGCGAGTGGTGGGCCCGCTCAACGATAAATATCGGAGTATGAACCTCACCAAATAGGTCACGGATACAGTGTTCGCCAAAATCCTCCATTTTGGCTATGTTGAAGTATTCCGGCACGCCTGTGATTCGGAGGTTGCTTCTGCGAGAGCGCACCTCCAAATCCTCATTCTTGTTTTTAATAATCTCCATGACCTTGTCCATCTGTTGGAGTGTGTGGTGATCCCGGGCGGCAGCGTACTCCGCGTCTGACACCCTTGTCTCAACCTGGGTTAGTCGCTTGTGATGAGAGTTCACCTGAGCCTTAACAGTGTCCAAGCGGGCGGAGAGTTGCTCAAGCTAAGAGGTAATGCCGGTGATCGTGGACTTCACATCCAGCATTATGGCTTTGAGATCATCTTCACAGGTGGAGTCGTGCTCGGGCTGTGTGGGAAGTATGCCAGTGTCCATGACTGCCCCCTCCTGCCTCGACGATTTATGTTGGTCAAAAGCCAGTTTTGATTGTTTAGGATCAGTCCGCCCATGGTCCGACGCTGGTGGGCCATTCAGATCCGAGGCCAGGGAGTGAAGGAAGGCAGCGTTTGAGGAGACTTGAATTGACAGCAGAGGCAGAAATGGAGAGAGGGTGCCAGTGAAGGTTGTTGAGGTGGTAGCAGTCCGGCATGCCAGGCAGTTCAGAGCAGGTGAGGTGCTACGCGGTCAGCCGGGTAGACGTAGCAGGTCAGCTATGGTGAGAAGTCTGTGTCTGCAAGGATCTGCTGTGACAGAATAGCAGATCGGTGATACAACTACATCCCAGGACGTGCACCCTCCTCACATCAGCAGGGAGGCCCAGACGCCACTCTAGGCACCTCACCAAATAGGTCACGGATCAAGTGTTCGACAAAATCCTCCATTTTGGCTATGTTGAAGTATTCCGGCACGCCCGTGATTCGGAGGTTGCTTCTGCGAGAGCGCACCTCCAAATCCTCACTCTTGTTTTTAATAATCTCCATGACCTTGTCCATCTGTTGGAGTGTGTGGTGATCCCGGGCTTCAGCGTACTCCACGTCTGACACCCTTGTCTCAACCTGGGTTAGTCGCTTGTGATGAGAGTCCACCTGAGCCTTAACAGTGTCAAAGCGGGCAGAGAGTTGCTCAAGCTAAGAGGTGATGCCGGTGATCGTGGACTTCACATCCAGCATTATGGCTTTGAGATCGTCTTCACAGGTGGAGTCGTGCTCGGGCTGTGTGGGAAGTATGCCAGTGTCCATGACTGCCCCCTCCTGCCTCTACGATTTGTGTTGGTCAAAAGCCAGTTTTGGTTGTTTAGGATCAGTCCGCCCTATGGTCCGACGCTGGTGGGCCCTTCAGATCCGAGGTCAGGGAGTGAAGGAAGCAGCGTATGAGGAGACTTGAATTGACAGCAGAGGCAGAAATGGAGAGAGGGTGCCAGTGAAGGTTGTTGAGGTGGTAGCAGTCCGGCATGCCAGGCAGTTCAGAGCAGGTGAGATGCTACGCGGTCAGCCGGTTCGATGTAGCAGGTCAGCTACGGTGAGAAGTCTGTGTCTGCAAGGATCTGCTGTGACAGGATAGCAGATCGGTGATACCACTACATCCCAGGACGCGCACCCTCCTCACATCAGCAAGGAGTCCCAGACGCCACTCTAGGCACCAGTCACAGATCTCGATGTGCTGGCACTGATGGGGCCTCAGGGAGGCAGCAATTGATGCCCCAAAGTGAGGTGAGTCAGAATGACCCGGTGTCAGAGGTCAACACCGAGAGAGTCTGTAGGATTTTTCCAGATTATCGGCTTGCCTGGCAGAGCCCACTTAGAGTGCAGTATTTAAATACAAATCTTCAGCATCAAAGGCAGCATAATATTTTAAATCTGAAAACAAATATTGTATTGCCTGGACATTCCAATCATCTGAACATATATTCGGTTTCACTACATCTCCCATTGAATCACGAAGTGCATTTGGTACATTGATTATCTCTGTCGGAACCTGAATTTGGAAATCCACTGCATCCCTGGCGATGCCATAAGCGACTAGAAAGGCGGAAATGTTAACAAGAGTCTGGTCTTCTTTCATGATGTGAGAAGATGAGTGCGGAGCCAAAGTTCGATCAACCAATTTGACAGAAGAGCGTGAGCGAAGAACAAGTAGTGACCATTGATGAGTAAGAAAAAAACTGTCACAAACCTAATGGACATGAACAGAAACATCAGGATTAGCATCAACCAGATGTATGTCCAAGAAGAGACCAAATAATTCTGTTCAAACCAGGAGACAAAAATACTGAATTTTGTAGGGCCAAATGATGAGATGGAAGTCGAGTCAAAAGAAAAATGTGACTGGTTAAGTGTAGTTGTTTGCAAACCAGGCAATGACTCACTAGTGGGATAAAAGTATTCAGTTTCCTCATTGCAGGGGGAAGCTGGCGGGATGAGCAAGTGATCAGTAACAGAGTACATCTCGATGGCAGTGTCAGTTTGTGCGGTGTCCGATGCGCCAATCACAGGATTCCTTGAAATTGCAGGACATGATACAGTGGGTGCTACTATTCAGAATTGGCCAGATGTGGTAGCTTGACATTGTCCACTGAGATGTATCTGTTGTCTTTGAGACCAGAAGCGGTGATAAAATGACTGTACGAGTGCCCTTTACGCCAAGCACTGGAACCGGTGCGCAATAAGAGGGGCCAAATTCTTTTTTGTTTTCCACCTTTTCTCGGACCAGATTTCCACCTTTAGGTGCCAGCAGACCACCGGAATCTGCAGTGCTGCATCAGTGGCAGAGGGCAAATGTTCAGTAGCAAGTCTGTCACAGGTATCTTGGTAAGTCCTGTAACATAGCAGAATGATTATCTATGTCAAAGTTTGCGGCATCCGCCACAATGTCTAGACCATCAAGGTCTTGCACAAACATTGTTATGCCAAAGAGCATTTCGTATGTGGTCTGCCCACCAGGAGATCTTCTAGGTAGATTATTTAGTGCACATTTCACGCCATACAAGTGGGCTAGCCAGCATCTAAGACTCTAGATGTCAAGGATTGCTTTGACTCACGGTTCATTCGCTCCACAATTGAGTTGCCCTCAGGCCTGTATGGAGACGAAAACTGCACCAGCACCCCCAAAGACTTCATTGCATCGTTGTACGCCTTAGAGGCGAACGCTGGACCTTGGTTACAATGGAAGGTAACACAGGCAAAAATTCCCACAAAGACACGCAAATCCCTGATAACATTTCGAGCGGCAGTACTGCTTCGTGGCCATCCCCAAAGGAAACGTGTGCAAGAATCAACTGCAACTAAACTGTATTTATATGCAGTATCTGAAAAAAATGGACCGCAGTGATCAAGTGATACACAGCCAAAAGGCTTATTGGAAGTGCATAGGTGTGTTTGTGGTCGACGTGTAACCGTAGATGGTTTAATCTGCTGACAAATGTTACAAGACAGTACATATTTATGAGTCTGTTGATACAAACCACACCACCAGTAACGTTGTTGCAAGATAGGTATTGTTGCAGACACACCGGCATGGGCCGAAGCCAAGCCTTTATGTTGTCAAAGAAAGTCTGTGGTGTTGGGAATCAACCGATCTCCAACGTTATTTATTCTTACATAAGGATCTTGGTCGAGACTTAAATGATAAGAGTACTTTGAAGGGAACCCTTGCGTGTAATTACCACCCTTCTCAGTAGCAGCAATAGCTGCCAAAATGTAATTATCTAACTTAGCCATAGATCTTGTAATGGCTGCAACCGAACACGTGGCTACTGCTGATTTGGCTGCTTCATCAGCCAAACTGTTCTGACAGCGTGCACTCCCACACACTGATGGCCAAGCGTGTGTATTACATGTGTGAGGGACAGACGATGTTTAGGATCTGCCACTCGAACCCAAAGCATTTTATGCTTAAATGTGCTGCCCTTGGAGTCACAATGGCCGTTCTGGGACCAAAAGTCTAAGTTATCATTGAAAGACTGAACACAGTAATAAGAATCACTTACAATATGAGCACTTGCATTAAGATCAGCAAACTCTAGAGCAAGCACCAAAGCGCGCAGCTCGGCCAATTGGGTGGTACAGTCACCTAGCGCGAGCGTATGAACAACACTGGACTTGAACTAACTGTTCACCATGGTACCTGCCAGAATAGCACAGGCCACCAAATAAGCATGCTTAGACCCGGTGGCTGGTCGCGCCGAACCATCCATGTAAATGATACAATCGTACTCCTCAAGCGGGCGCAGTGTCATAGGAGGAAAATGAATAAATTCATACTGCAAGAACTCCTGAGTCTGAAGAGAGGATTCAAAGATAAATGTGACATTCGGAGACGTCAAAGAAGTCACTCATTGTTGCCAATGGGGATGCAAAGCCTTAGAGTTTGGTACACTTGCCTTTGTCACTGCCTCAAGTGCAGGGTGTTACCACTAAAATGTGTTTCCCATGTGCCAGTGCGCGTTCCTTCTAGATCGACATCTGTACAGCTGTTAAGACTTTTTCAACAGTGGAAAATCGCATCTCGGCTGAAGTGTAACAATTTGATTTGTAAGCAATAGGTACTGTGTCACCTTCATTAAACGTTAAGAAATTAAATCCCACTGTGCCTGCCATGATTCGTATCAACAGGTTTGTGTGGTTATCATGGGTCAACAGGTATTTTGATTCAAGAAGATCAGACTGTAAAGATTGCAGGATAGCCAGAAGGCTTTTGAAAATGTAGGTTGTATCAAAGCATAAAGAGGCTTGATATGCTGGGCATTTTTCGGTATGTAAGAATGCCAGAAGATAAAAAATCCCAACAGGGATTGAAGTTTTTTCATGGTTGTTGGAGGTCGCAAACATGCGCATTTCACCAGGAGGTAAAGTGCCAAGCCATCAATGTACGAGTATGCATCTAGGTCTATGCTGTCTAACAAAGAGACAACACGGACGGCGAAAATCCCAGGGCTGTTTTTGAAGCCCATTGTTAATCGCCGGATTGTCTTTGTTTTCCTCCGGATGTGAATGCTGTCCACTGACTGCATGCAGGGGACAGATTGTGACTGAAGAAGCCATTGGAAATGTCTAGTGTTGTTTTATATTTTTTAACGAACAACACTGTCTACAAGAGCAAAACTATGGTTATTCAGTACCGCAAAAGTGCAACAATGAGAGTTCAAATGCCAGTAATTCAAAACTAAGCGGTACGACCCATTGGGTTTGGTAACGGTAAAAAGAGGGTTATTTATCTGTGACACGCATTTCTTAATCACTCCTTTATATTCTAACTGCGTTAGAATCTCAGAAACTGGACCTTTCGCTTCCCAACTGAGGGGTTATTGGGGTTGAGGCTGTGGCATAGACCGCAATGGTATCTCATCTTTATCCCAGCCCACATGAATACGGTACAGTGCCAGTGCAAACACCAAAGCCAATTCTTCTTCAAAAGCCTCTGCATTCTCCTGGAGAACGTTACATGAAAAACTCTGAAGTATCACCTCCTCCCCTTTCGGAGAGGCCGGAACAAAAGGTGGGGGCCAACCTGCCTCCGCCAACAAAATGTCGTAAGATGAGGTTAGATCCTCCCAAATAATCCCTTTAATAACACATTGAATGTCACCTTCAATTAGAAGAACTATTTCATATAGGCTGCCAGGTGGAGCTTTTTGAGAGTCTGGTGTTTCAACTGTAACGAAAGTCTCAGTTGCTGTTGCCTCCAGAAATGAACTGCCGCACTATGGTAACTTCTGCTGCGCTGTCGAGCAGAGTCACCGCCCATGTTAAACTCAGGAGACAGGTGGCGTATCTTGCTATTAAAGCTGCAACTTTCTTTTTCTGAAACTGAGGGCGTTGACGAGATAAATGGTCTTTTTTCCCTTGCCTTCAGTCTGACAAGGCTGCTCAGGTCCCTGTGGTGCACCTCGACCTCTGCCGCGATCCTGGCTTTCTCCCCCACCGGCCTGTGAGCCTGATGTTTCCTGTGAAGAACGAGGAGAACACTGACAAGGAACTTGATACCTGTCAGGAAACCTAATTCTCGCGCGGTTGCGCCAATCATAAGTGCACTCTGAAGACTCGGGTGTTGGTGACGCAGCACTCGACCGTTTCTGTTGTTGCTTTCCCTGTTTCATAGTTCACCTATTCTTTTTAGAAAAAATTGTACGCTTGTCTTTATCAGACTGAGGGGCATATTCTCAAGGATCTATAGTGAGATATTGGCACTTTATTGCAGCCAAAGTCATGATAATTTTACCCCCCCATTCACAAGCTGGTGCTAACAGGAAACAACCTTTACAACAAAACTTTTACAACGAACTACCATTACAACGCAACTTTTACAACGCAAACTATTACAACGCATTGCTCTGGGGGATAGGGAATAAGTTAATTTACTATCCAATAACCTTCCCTACTAGCCATGGGGACTGGAGTTGGAATAGTAAATTAAACTATTCACTATCCAGCGCCTAAAAGCATTATGCGTTGTAATGGTATGTGTTGTAAAAGTTGCGATGTAAAGGTAGGCGTTGTAAAAGTATGCGTTGTAATGTCATACATCGGGTGCTAACAGCTGATAACACAAGTTTACCTGTGCTGGCAGCCGCAAATAAATCGCCACAGATGAGCCCGGCAACTATCGCTAACAAGATGCAGAGTAGTCATTTCCATTCCAAAAGCCACGACAACATCACTCCACAACATTCTCAACTGCCAGCCAGATCTGCGATAAGATCTCAAAACAGCATGAATCTAACACCTGCTCTGACCTGGTGTATGGTCGAACGACAACCTGCACCATCAAAGGGAGCCCAGCCCAGAACCACACATGAAGAACAACAGATGCCATTGAGCCACTGACCATGCATTCCAGAGCCCCAAGAGGGCAACAACACCCACCACCACCACCCCCAGGCCCCAACCACCCTCCCCCACGGGGGCCCCACTCCGAGCACCCCTACCCCCTGGACAAAGATATGTCACATCAACGTAACAAAATCATGAACAAAACAATGTGCTTTAAGTCTCACAATGGCAACACCTAACAAACATGTTGTCAGAAAAATGAGAAACATACATTCATCTCAGATTCAGCAAATAATTAGTTTTATTCAAAATAAGTACTAAACAACTAAAGTTATGGCGGGTCCCCCAGGACAATCTGTAAGTCACAGCCTGCTAAACAAAATTCTAGATAACAAGGTGTGTCATGTGCTCATCAAAGGACAGAAAGAGCGATCGAAAGAGAGAGAGATAGAGATAGAGACAGAGATAGAGATAGAGAGAGTGAGAGAAAGAGAGGGAGAGAGAAAGAGAAAAAGAGAGAGAAAGAGAGAGAACGCAAGAGAAAGCGACAGAAAGAGAGAGAAAGTGAGAGAGAGAGAAAGAAAAAGAGAGAGTAAGCAAGAAAAAGAGAGGAGAAATGAGAGAAAAAGAGAGAAAAAGAGAGAAAGCAAAAGAAAACGAGAAAAAGAGAGAGAAAGCAAAAGAAAGCAAGAGAAAGAGAAAGAGAGAGAAAGCAAGAGAAAGAGTGTGAGAGAAAGAGAGAGAAAGCAAGAGAAAGAGAGAGAAAGTGATAGAAAGAGAGGGAAAGAGAGAGAAAGCGAGAGGAAGAGAGAGAAAGTGAGAGAAAGAGAGAAGAGAGAGAAAGAGAGAGATTGACCAAGGAGCGCAAGGCCAATTGTGCTCTTGGCTCATACATGCCAACTGATTTGTGTGTATCGCTATTAGTGCACTCTAAGTCAAAGGCCTGGTAAAAATGCAAGCAGTAGTCAGACTAACATTAGGTATGAAAGCTCCATTGTCTCAATATGGAAGGCGGAAGGACATCTGAAACCCAGACCTTGGTCTTGAATGCGGCTGGCACTCCCTGCGAGAGATACTATACCAGATCTTGATGACTCTCACACCACGAACTGCACAAATTAAAGACCAAGGTGTCCACACCCCACACACACATGTCCCTGCTTGAGGTACACCTGCAAGGGAGGTTCCTGACACATAATTAAAAAAAAAAACATATGTCCAAACGTTGCACACAACTATGACACATTGCTCTGAACAGTGGCATATCATCCACATAACCGCCGCCTGTCAGAGGAGTGCTGCTGCTACGACACCAACAAAGGCAATGGCTGACGATTCCGGACACATGCACAACCCCTGTCACGTGGAACTGTACCGTGCACAAATGCTGCATCTGATGAGATCACTGGCAGTGTTGCACATCAGTTACCGTCTGAGTTTCCGTCTTGCGAACGTCACCTGCGTCCAACCCTGGTTCCACTGTCGATCAGGCACATTTGAATGGCCCATGGATGTTGGCCTATCCAACACAGAACTAGCTGAACTGGATTATGACTTGTGTGTGCACCCTCTGTTGGCCCACGAACAGGAGTGCAACCGTGATTCCTTGATATTTGGCGTCTGTGCAGGCAGTTGGGCATGGGATATTGCTCAACTCCTCATGTGCAGTGACCACATTGAGGTGCTCCCATATTGGGCTTTGTTGTGGATTGGTGAAACGGCATGGACGGAACACAGCTGACCGGACCAGTTAATGGATTGGGTTGCGCTCGTGTTCCTTGAACTCAACAATGATGTACTCTTGGAACAGATTGCCCATGAAGCTGCGCTCGTATTCATGGACGAGAAACTACGTTTCTGCAACCACAACTGATTGTCACCCACAGCACAGGGCCCCACACCTTGTAGCATCTTGGAGGAATGGTCAGATATCCCACCACAACAGTGGACCTGTCTGCCTTCGCCTGGACTCAGAATGCATGTGCGTGGACCTACGTGTGTGTACACACACCTGTGCAAGGTGATGCAGTCCCATGGGCGGAGCTGCAAAGCGTCATATTGCACTGTCCCCAAATCGGAGAAACTGCTGGGGGGAGAGTACACACATGGCAATAAAGTAGGACCTATAACCATGTAGGATGCTTCCACCTGCTCACTGTCAGTAGTGCACACAGTCTGCACAGTCCGGTGGTACTGCACTATGCAGATCCCATGGGCTGTGAGTCTTGTCCCCTGACACGGGCCAATAAGCAGACGACAAAAATCCCATGACTCATCCAGTGTCAGGAAATAGAGGGGAGTTTCTCTTTTTCCTACCTTCTTCTTCTCTCTGTGTGCATGCTCGGGACTACTGGCATGCACAATTTTGGCACACAGGCAGGTGTATAAAGAGTGGCCGCCTGCAAGGATTCTTCCCTTGGTTTTGCTTCCGGCCCTGGTACCCGGAAGGACTTCGCCAATGGTTTCCTGCTAGTGAAGTTGTCCTGTTTTGCTACTCTTCATGGGATTTCCGCCAGCTGTATTGCAGGTGGCTCTGCCCTGGGATTCTGTCCTCCTCCGTTTCTGCTTGACTCCAGTATTTCGGCACTTTAGCATTTTTGTGACTGCCGGTGTTTGGGGATACAGGGCAGGTGCACGGCTGCGTACCTGTTCTTTCTATTTTCTAATTTCTGGACTTTTTGTGACCTATCAAGGTCGATTTAGAACTCCTTTGGGTATTTTTTATAACAACTTTGGATATACGAATACAAACTTTTGTTCTTTATTGGGATTCTGTTTTTCGTTGTATTTTTTATGTCTGTGCCAGACTTTTTTCCCCTTTTACGCTATATGAAGGTGTAGCTCATTGGAAACAAAGATAAACACGCTGGAACTAGGAATCTGGGATCCTGCTCATCTCCTGTAAAATACAAGCTTCAAATTCCTTAATATCTTTTTCAGGGGAACGACCTTTGCTCTCATTATGGGTAAGAGCCAGTCTATGCCTGTGCTAAGTAGTGCCTGATCATGTATGCTAATGAGTTATAGCGTTTCGAGCTAATCTGTGTTTCTGCCGTTTGTTTTCTGTCAGGGTGCATAGGCCTCTTCCCCGCCAGTAACAGTCAGAGGGAATTGTCGTGCTAGAGTGGCATCCCCTTCTGTTTTCTTTGTTTGCCCCCACCTTCTCCCGGTGTCTGTGGCAGCCATCTCCTTGTATATAATCAGTGATGGCTGCCCAGGCAGGGGTAGCGGATTGGGTATATCTTTGCTCCTGCAGTGTTGGGTGATGCCAGCATGGTACAAGGACATCTAGCAAGGCATGGTGGGCTGAGATCATTGACATCGGTAATGATTTGTGTTCACTTTTTACAACCCCATTTCTTGTACCTCAACATGTTCCTAAGCTGCCTGTACCTGTCTTATACGCTGGTCTGCTAGTTGTGGACCTTGTCTTGTCTGAACTGACACAAATATGCTAATAAAGTCTACGCAACTTCACTAGTGTACAATTGTGATGAATGTTGATTATAATGACAAATCGTGTGCCTCCATGTGCATTGTCCGTACATAGGGAGGGATTGACTGAAGCTTATAAATTGGGGGTGAGTCCCGATTGACAGCCCCACCTCTGTGATCCCGACATTGTGGTTGGGATAGTTACAGGTAGACTTGTGAACTTACGTGTCTCTTAATGGAACAAACCATTGGCTCCATCCAATGCCGGAAAAGTGACCCAAGAGTAAAACACTTCAAAGTGTTGAGCTGGATCAGCTTCCACCATAAAGATAAGATCAACACTCGTGCCTGGCACTCCATATATGGTCAGATGTCGACGGAGTGCTCTACGGCTATGTGCTGCAATATCTAAATCAGCCATGAAGACAAAAGACTATAACAACCTCACGGGTGGCAGCAGCAATGAAAGGTTAACACTTAGGAGAAAAAAAACTTTTGATAATATCAAGCTTGAAAGTACCTACACAAACATAAATATTGGAGGTTACACCTTCACAGCTGTTTCTGGAAACAGAAATTAGGGTTTTGTGGACAAGCACAAGCCCTAAGCGTCTTTCAGATGAGTACCAGACCAAAACGTTGGCGGCGCATGTTACCGGGATTCTGCACATATACAGAACTATGCGCAGAAAACCAGGACCTTGGTGTATAGTGGTGTATCAACTACCAACCTTAGTGCCCAAAATACCAATCCGACTAGCTATAGTGTCTCAATTGTTCTCCGTACTACAGCAAAGCTACAAAGGATTAGACAACCCAGAACATATAGCTCCGACTCTCTCAGGAATCGTGGGAGCAAAAGCACTCTTGCGCTCACTCACTCATACTTGTCCACAGCATAAGTAATCAGAAACACAGTATAGTTTATAATGTTTATTGTAACTAATATGCTTTAAAATGCAGTACACATGCCAGTACTATCAGCATAATGCATTAACACAATATAGTCAGCATTGTTACAATTCCATTGAAAATAAATGGGGATATCATTTTATAAAGATAGTGGAAAAAGGACTGCTGTGCCTTGACACCCTCCCCGTGCTAGGAACTAGTTTATTATAAAAAAAAAGAAGACCCCTGCGCACTGTCAGGGAGACCCCATACCTTAAAGTCTAGATACAAAGGTTTACATCTCCGGACAAGCACAGCTCTTTTCTTTGCAAAGGTTTTCCTCCAAGTGTCTCTAACATGCATGCATTCAATATTAAAAAGCAGTGCAGCTGTGTTTCGTGCTATGTCTAGGTGCCGAGACTGACTAGAGCAGAATAACAAGGGACATTGTTTTTCAACCTTGTCCATCATGTGCAGGAGAAAACCACAGACTCCCGCAAGGAACGTGAAAAGCAGACAGTTCTCATGTGAACGAGCACAAGCAGAGTTTTGTGAATACAAAGTCATGTAGTAACATGCGCAACAGCAGCATTGCCGTCGAGCTTGTGCTAAGTAAGCAATGTTGACAATAAGTCCACCAACCTCACTACAGCAGACACCGCTTCAACTGCAGAGCAGCGACAACAGCAGGGAAAAATAAGGCCGTTGGCCAGCATCGTGATAACAGATCTAGAACCCAATCCAGGATCCGTGGCTTATGATCCTATTGGAGCAGTCATAGGATTAGGCCCACAGAGCCAAGCCATACTCTCGCTGCAGACATCTGGCAGTTTAAATGATAGCAGTAACAGGAGGAGCAACTGCATCACAGTCAAGTCAATAATAATAATGGAGCTGGGAAGCCCGTTACCACTCAAAACAACACACACCCCAACACAAAATCAAAACCCAAATCCACTTCATCGCCAAACGGTTCTGGTGCAGAGGACCCAACATCACTGTTCCCAACCACACTGGAGAGAACACCAAGACATCAGCATGAAGATCCGGAGCAGGTTTCACACATCAGCACGAAAGAATGGAAGGACTTGCTGGCCACCTACACACAGGACTCACTAAGAAAAACCATGTGCGACTTCCCAGGAGAGCCAAAAGAACAGGAGCACCAAGACCCATGAGGGAACCCAGAGACGGGTGAGTCTAGGGCAATCACAGAGCAAGCAGGACCAATAGAGGAGGAGCACAAACTAAACTCCAAAAGTGCTAAAAACAGTACAACTCTTGGTGGAGGCCCTCCAATACTAATCGGATAAAATGGAAAAGCAGTTAACCCTACTGAACACCCTGGCAGTTTTTGTGGTAGCCATCAATGGGGAAAGTGGGAGCCCCAAACACACAGAAAAAATCACAACACGAAAAACCCAGTTGCAGGTGTGGCCCAATTGTCAACAAACGAGCTTCCCTCCCCTCAAAGCTGAATAACATATATACTCAGCTCTAGAGGGCATCTCAAAGCTCACACATGCCACCCCCCCAGAGGAGCAGCTCTCCCCAGAAAAACCGAAAAGCACAGGCATTTACCACGCAACAAGCCCGGATCAAAAGCTTCACCTCACCAAAAAGACATCAAAACTTAAGGTCATAAATGACGTTCGCCACAAAACAGAACCTCCAGTTTTGGCCGTTGGGCCCACCCAAATCCCAACTCTGATGGACCTACCAACCAGAGACCTGGATTCAATGGAATTCATTTGAGGCAAGGACCTAATGAAGGGAGAAGACACAAAGACCACATGGAGAACAACTCCCATCTCAGAGAAAATCCTCTCAGAAAGTTCCACTTTCAGGAACCGGGGGATATACATCATCCCCTTCAACAAACCCGGCTACCCCGCCCTGCTGATACCAGAGAGTAAAGGTGCCATAGCAGTGGATCTGAGCAACATCCCAAGATCCATGCTCAGAGAAGCAATAGGGCCCACACCAACTAGGGAAAAGCTCTTTCACAACACACACAGTATTGGACTGGAGCCTGCCCACCCATTGAATCGGTATCAGAACTTGAGATGGATCTCTAGGACAATCAGCACCCAAACATATAACAATTGAGAAGACAGCCTTTAACCACCCCCTACTAGAGTCAACACTCTACTACAAATCTTTTCATGGAACATCGACGGACACGCTAGCAAGAAGCCAGACTCAGACTTCGGCAAAAGTCGTTTGAAATCATCGCACTACAGGAAACCTGGCTGACAGGTCCACCGCACTTCCAAGAATATCTGCAGTCATTCGATGGTAAATCCTGATTTATCTGATAATTCCTCATTTTAAAATTGAGCTTAAGAACTAATGTACTGTCATGTCTTTTAGGCTAGTCCTGCCATGTATACCCCTATTTCATACATATTTCATACATATTTCATATTTCATCGAAGTCTCTTGTTACTCTATCAATAATCCCTGCACCTGACCTGACATACATAAACATGTCCTCAGCCACAGCAGATTTATTTTGTATAAGGGTCTCCACTTTTTTTCATTTGTGACCAACAGCCAGCTGAGCAAAGCACTGGTAATTGTTTTCAAAACATTTATGATTGTTTTAAAAACATCCATGGTTGTTTTAAAAGCATATCGGTTCTATACAAAACCCTTGCATGACCACTTTATTATAAAAGACCCTCATTTCCCCCTACAAATTAAAGCTCGGTCCTGCATGCTGAATCCTAGGCACGCAGCGCTCTGACATCCCTTGCGGGGTGTCCTCCTCCAAGCAGAGATGAGTTTCTTGATCTAAACCATCAGGTGAGGGTGTTGGAACTTCCCATGGGGTTTCTTGGCTACATATACATATCCACATATACATGCTACTCATACACATATAGGCTATGTACATTTTAGACAGATTATGTGGGACGCACGTTTTAGGAGTACACAAATGCTATCGTTTTAATGAACCATCCATTTTCATTGTTTTAGCATTATTGCAGAAATGTATCTACTGTTTACTATGTTAGCGCTTGCCATTTACTTTGTATGCTTTTGTCTCCTGATTGTCGCAGCACATATGTTTTAGATACGATTGTCACTGGACCAATAAATACTCATTTAAAACGTTCCAATCGTCAGACTATGTGTTTTCTGAGAAAAGCAAGCCAGAGCACCTGAGCAAAAAGTACTGTACTATTTTCCACAATCCCTGAGGAATCAGGGTTATCATGTTCAGTGGTTGCCAGAAACAAACTACACGAGGGTAGAATACAGGGGAATTGTAATGGGACTCTAGAGCTAGCTGGTCTAACGGCTGACATACCCTGTGGGGGGGGGGGCAGAGTCTGTTTGCACACCAATCCCGCAGGTTAGGTCATCCAAAACACGCAGTTCCTGGGGGACTCCTACAAACTACATGATATGGCGCCTCCAACATCGGTTTGGTTCTTATATTAACAGTGAAAGTCTGAATAGTTCAGTCGTGCTTTCTCAGAAAGGCCTACTCACACCTTTCTTAGATGTCTGAAGTGAGAAGTGAGAAGGAAGATCCGCATCAGCTGAGCAGATATACCCTGTGAATTGGCTGAAGGTTTCAAACAAGCTTGTAAGGATGACAACGTTCCCATATTGTGCAAAACTCTTAAGTACCAGAATGTTTTATATGCCGGAAAATGTTGGAGTCCGGTTCTGCCTCAGGGGAAGACGAATTAGCTAATGCTCTCACCATTGCAGACATGCAGTTACTATGAAATTGTTAGAACACAGCGTACCAGCTACTGATGGCTGTGCTAACTTCATGATTGAAAAATGAAGGAGGAAGGGTGCTGCACTCAGATTTCTGTTCTGTTCAAAGCGTTTAAAGCGATAAGTGTGCTGTACCAGATTAGTGCCTGCCCACTAGTAAAATAACAATGTATATGGCCCAGTGCTGTGAATCACTAGGACTCCAGTACGCACTACACAATTTATAGTATTCCTTTATATCATTCTGTTTATTTCAACATGTCATAATACCACAAATTTATTGCATTTCCACAATATTCATCATCAATATCATTTGTAAACCAATGAAATGTTTATAACAATAGCGTAAAATAATGCCTAACGCAACAGTTTTCAAAACACAGGTTTACAGAGAAAAATGAAAGAAAAAACCCAATGAGCTCCAGAGTTCTGTTTATTTAAATTAAATGCATACGTATCTCCCCTTCCGGTTACATACATGTGTCAAATCCGCTTTTTTCATTTTGTTTCCCATAATGTAGAAACGCTATTAAACTCGTCTCTACAGGTAAAGCGCTATTTTCGTTCATTTTTTCAGCCACGTTAATATTGAATAGGTCGCCACTATATACGAAACTTGACGAGTTTATACACCTTTGGTTTTACAGACGACTGCTCAAAACACTCATACAGACTATACACAGGATATACGCTACTTCTTATTATTTAGGTAAGCGTTGATAATATATCTCGATGGTTTAAAGGTGCAACACTGCTTAGAACGAATGATTAATATTCTCCTTGTTTGTATCTTCCCTTTTTTCAGACCCCCGACGAAGGGGCTATTGCGCCCCGAAATGCATTGGGTTTTTTCTTTAATTTTTCTCTGTAAACCTGTGTTTTGAAAACTGTTGCGTTAGGCATTATTTTACGCTATTGTTATAAACATTTCATTGATTTACAAATGATATTGATGATGAATATTGTGGAAATGCAACTTCATGATTGAGGCACATGAGGTGTTCAGACCAGAGGTATTCTATTCTGGGGTTCAATTTCCACCTGCAGATCCGGTGGTTAAATTATTTCATACATACATTTTAGTTGAGTCACTGGCAGAATACATTCCATACGAAGACTTTGAAGTCCTGTTTACTTACCAGGAACGTAAAAACTTGCTTTAAGGCACCCTCCCACGCACAACATCTGTTGTGGGACTAGGTCTACTCCGCATAGATGGAGCGACATGGCTGGTCTTAGCAACATACACTCCATATCCAGAGATAGATACACTACCAGTTGATGAAGTCCGGACAATATATATAGACATAGTCAAGCTATACATACACCTTGTCCACTTTTTCATACAAACTTTAACAGTTCAACCTGCGAGAAATGCTCCAGTTGGTCCACATCAGACCACACTATGATTAACCCACCAACACTGAAGTCAGTGGTGGGGACGATCCCATCCAAACGGGAGCAAATTCCATTCTGGATAGCACAAAAAAAGGGTAAGCAGGAAATAACAGAATGCTAACCATTTAATACCGATGGGGGTGGTTCCCTCAATTGAGGATTGAACCACATGGGGAACAATCGTGCAGCCATATATGTTAGAATACATGGTACACGTTCAATAGCAGTAATTCTAGACATACGGAAACAGATACAGAATGAATATGGGGCAGGATCTTCCCTGGACTTGGGGATGAAACTGATGGGAAATTTGGACCTAGTCCCAGGACTTATGCTGAGCAACATCTGGGGGAGGCAGCAGCAGTAGCCGTACATCAACGCCTAAGAGAAGTAGCTCATATAAACAAAAGGTGAGATTTACCAAAGATTATCAAAGATACCTATGCTACATTAGGTAGACATAGCGTGGGAGCTGTTAGAATTCCCAAGATCCCTGGTCGCTGAGGTTGGTACTGCAGACCAAGCGGTGGCCCGTGAGCCCAAACGTTAGGGAAAAGACAGGTTGCCTCCAGAGATAGCCCCCATTCCACCCCTTGATAGCTATGCACGAGCAGCCGGACTTATCTTTAAGGCTTAATGTATAAAGTATTTTCAATTGCACTCACAGCAATCCAATGATGAAACCACAAATGGACTCCACATGAGTTTAATTGAAAACAAGTATATGTTTATAAAACGATATACGATGCAACCACACAATACTAAACCAACATATGCGTGGGGGTAATGTTCCCTCTGGCCTATTATTATTGAGCTAAACTAAACAATCCTACGTAATCCCATTGTCGTAATATGCAGTTCGATATGCAACAGTCAGGTACTTCACAACATAAGAATAATGCAGTTCGTAATGCGGTTATCTGGCGATTGCTACTGTCACCATAATGCAATGTGTAAAGCAACAACGTGGTAAAATGTTATGCCCCCGTAATGCAATGCGCATGGTCCCCTTTCAGGTACTCTGTCAGGAAAAAGCAATGCAACGTGTAATACAGTTATCAGGCAATTCGGTATGCAAAACTAATGCAATGCAGAACACATATATCCGGCAGTTTGGTATGCAACACTAATGCAATCTGTATTACGACAATCCAGCAGATCGTGATGCAGGATTAAGACACAGCTTAATACATCTTTCAGGCAGTTCATTATGCAAACCTAATGCAATGTGTAACACACCTATCAGGCAGTTTGTTAGGCAAACAAATACAATGGGCAATATGACAAAACAGGCAGTTTGTTGTGCAGAAAACAAAGCAGTGCGTTATTCAATCATCAGATACTCCGCTATGCAGGAGTATAAGGATGTTACTCCAGCACCGTTCATGGTGCCTCCGCCTCTCGTGCTGGCTTGCAGTTAGTCTCTGACCACAGTTGCCCCCCCACACGGGTAATATAGAACACAGTCAATGCAACTTTGCACTCAGGCCCCGGTGCAGCTACTCCCTTGGCACACGGGTTTCAATCTAAGACGAAGCAGAGGCTCGCGCTGCAGAATAAAGAGAGAGGCCAAGAGCGTCTCCCTCCGAGCCTGCGCCTGCCCCAGGAGTCGACACATTTCCTCGGGGTGAAAACCCAGTCTATTCTCATCGGGCAGCGACTTGGGCCTCTGATGCAATCTCTGACTTTCCGGACCATGGGAAGATTCCAGACTGCACAATACACCAGCACTCAAAGTCACCAAGACTCATAGGAACTCTGGGTGCACGATAACCAGACAAGTCCTAACGCATGCAGCCTACTTGAGACACACTTGATCTTCTTGTGCCCACGATCACAAGGCACAACTTGCACAGGTCTCAGGTAGTAGAAAGCACATGCAATCAGTGTCGCTGAGACACACTTCATCCTCCGGTGCACCTGATCACAGGGCACCTCTTGCACAGGTCTCAGGCAGTAGAAGGCACGCACACACAGTGTTGCTTGAGACACACTTTATCTCCCGTGCCTCTGATCACAGGGCACTTACAGGGAGGTTCTCAGGCTGCGAACAGAACAAAAACAATCACACAGCATTGCTGAGGCACACTCGCTCTTCTGGTGTACACGATCACGGGCCAATCCACACGAAAGTCCCAGGCTGCCCCCAAACACACGCACACATTGTAGCTGAGACTTACTTGGCTCCCCGGTACACACGTTCACAGGACGATCCTCTCAAAGGACTCAGGCTAAACAGAGCACATGCACGCTACATCTCTGAGTTTCGTTTGGAACTCAAGATGCCCAAGATCACAGGGCACAATTTGGGAAGGTCTCAGGCTAGACATGCACACGCACCCATGGCGTATCTGAAAGTATTCTCTGGAAAATGTTGTGTTCCTGTGTTTCAAAACAGGGAGCCAGCTCACCTCGGGCCCTTGGGAACGGTTACTTCAGGACACAGCACACAGCAAAGTCCTTCAAGCAGAGAGACACAGCACACAGCAAAGTCCCTACAGCCTTTCCTTAGTTGAAACAGAAAACTACAGGTCAGCCCCAGATTAAACAGCAAGAGCAGTCCTATCCAGCAGTCTCTTCAATTGTTTCTTCCTTGGCAAAGGTTTCTCTTGATCCACGAAGTAGCTCCAGTGTTGTTCACCCTCGATCAATCCATTCTCCAAAGTTCAGGGGCTTCAGCTCGCATAGTTATACCCCTCAATGGCTTTGAAGTCTTTGTGTTCCAGGGGGCACTGACCCCTGTTGAAACCAGTTCTGGGTTCCTCCATACCAGTGACACCTTCTCCCTTTGATTAGTGGGTGTCTGGATTCTCAATCACTCAGCAGGAGATGGGACAATTGTTTTATAGCACCAGCGCAGGATTCTTCACCTCTAGGCCTACTCCTCCTCCTACATACCAGATGCAGGTCAGCTTGCGCTGTCTCACCTTTTCCCCTGGGTGAAGCCATTACCCAGATCCTGTCGCTTTCAAATCCAGCCAGTCAATCCACAACCAGACAGAGACGCACAGAAATGTTTAAAGCACAAAAACCCAGACACTTCTGAAAGAGTGGCTTACACAGACATAATGCTAAAACCATCTTCATAAAAAGATGTGTTATTGCAGGGTGAGCTCAGGCTAACTAGACTCCACCTTTACATCTTAAGCCTTTTTGTTCTAATGAGCAAGATGGCCTTTCAACGAAAACAAAATGGAGATTATTTCACTGCCAGGACATGGTACACATGTGGTATATGTCCCACCTTTCACATGCACTGCACCCTGTCCAGGGGATACCCTAGAACTACCATAGGGGTGCCTCATGTATACGGAAAGGGAAGGGCAGGGTCTGGTAAGTGCGTGCACTAACCAGAACAACAGGGCAGTTTAGGAAACTACGTGCATAATGGACAGCCAATCTCCATTACACTTTCCATGGAGAGCACTTGCACTTTGACACTGTTTAGCAGTAGCAAAGTGTCCAAAGCATCTAAGTTGGCAACACCATACCCATCACCATATCAAAAATAGAGGAGGTAGAGGCAAAAAGTTAGGGGTAATCATGCCAAGAGATGCCAGGCCTAACAGGAGCCAAACCTGGTGTAGTGTAGTTCCTATATTCCCAATAGGCTCTGCGCATTGGAATAACATAAACGATAGTTTAGACCTAGGACTTAGGTCGACTAGGTCTCTATTGAATATGTTAGACTTAATTATGAATGCCAGCTAGCTCAGATGTCACTAGAAACTTTCTTGAGCAAACAGGAAGGTGTTAACTTCCTGTTAACTACTGTCAATTGTTGGAATTGCTTCCGGATTCTCATTAATCTTTGCAGTTGTATAGTCAGAGGCTACATCATTGTATATTGGTGTTTCTTGACAAACTGTTGCAATTTGGGTTTTAAGAGGCACAAGTTCCATGGCTTTGTTGCATAGTCCTTTTTTATTCACTGTAGGTTTATCAAATGTGATTAGTCTCTCAGTTTGAACCTCTTGAATTGTAGCAAGGTTTGGTCTTCTGCTACATCTTGGGAGTCCACTTGGCCTACTACTTATTATTGGCCACTTGATTATGGTTTTACCAGGTCGATTGATACAACTCTGTTCTCCTTTTTACCAGCAAGGGGTGGTAGTACTACTGATCTTGTTCCGTGATTGCTAAGACAGGTACTACTTTTCTGTAAGAAGGCTCAAATTCCTTCTTCACCGCAATCTTTTCTCTGACCAGATCCCCAATCTTTGGAAATCCAGACAGGTCTTGCTGGGACAAGTGTTTTTTCTTCAGTGGCCGTTGGCTTTAGCTTTGTGTTACTTAGACTTCTTCTTGTTTCATTTAAGTCTTTGATATCAAAGGTTTTTTGTTTTACCACTGAAGTCTGACTATCGAGATCTTCGATTATCATTCTAGTACCAAAAACAGTTCATACGGAGTGATCCCCCCCCCCCAGAGAATGTCTTGGCAGATTATTGAGACTACGTTGGACACTTGTTAGATGTTTGACCCACCCATCACCCGAACCTATAGATTGCTTTATGTCACTGTTTTTTCTTTCCACTACCGCATTTCCCTCAGGATGGAATGGACTAGAGTACCGCAATGCAATGCCCAAGCTGGCCATGGCTTCCTTGTAAGCTCGAGAGCTAAAAGCAGGACCCTTTTCAGAATGTAGCATGCCAATTGCGTATGTGATGATAAAGACTCGCAAATCTTTTATAACAGTTCTGGCGTCAGCCGAGCGCTGGGGCCACATCTAAATGAATCTCGTCTTAATATTTATGGGATCACATTTTTCCGTGTGGATGTCTGCGTGTAGATAGCCTAATGCTGTCTAATAAAGGTGTCTGGGCTGGTATCTGGTCCGTTTCACAACTGCGATCTCTGCTGCAGTCCTGACAATCCATTGCAAAGTTATAAATTTGCACGCTCATCCCCCGCCACCAGTATTGTGATTGTAATTCTATTAGAGATTTCAAGATCTCTTGGTGCCTCAGACCCATTCCCATGTGTGCTTCTTGAATCAAGTAAGCCCTCCGGTTCGTGTTTGGAATTACTCTGTCCCCCACTCCAGGGATTCGAGCAAAAGGAACGGAGTTTGCATCAATTATGTATCTATTGTCGAGTGGATAGTTGAGAGGTAATGCTGCATAGTCGCCTTTTAATGAGGCTTTTACTGCCAGCATGGTTTCTCCATCTATTTGTTTTTTAGAACGCTTTTTTGTAGCTATGGAAGCCGGTTTGACAGCTGCCGTTGTGGCTCTGTTAGCCAATGAATTCCCTGCAACGTGAACGCCATCACGTTGATGACTCTGCGTATGTATCACGTGAATCTTTGGTAGTTCTTTTTGTAAAATAACTACTTGTTCCCATAGTTTTTTATGCTTTATTGTGACACCTGTCTCATATGTGTAACTGTTTTCAATCCAGGTCTGCATGAAATTATTGTAAGAGTGGACGCAATAATACGAATCGCACACTATTAATGTGGGGAATTCGCGATCGGCATACTCAAGCCCCATCTTTAAAGATCTTATTTCAGCTCGCTGAGCTGTACAGTTTCTGAGTCATTCAGTTTTAGTGACCATCGGTCTGAATTTACCTAAGTGCCAGTGACCTTTAACAATCGCGCATGCTGCATTGTAAACTTGTTTTTCCACAACGTAGTGTTTTGCAAATCTGTCTGGGTAGATTACACAGGTGTACTGTTTGAGAGGCAGAATTTCGATTGACAGAGGACATTGATGTTCGTATTCTAGATGTTCTAGTTTTTTCATTTTGGGATCAAATGCGTGTATCACGTCTGTTGCAGCAAGAGAATTTTCCCATTGTATCCATTTTGGATCTAAAGCTTTAGCATTCGGAATGCTTGGTCTTGTTACTGCCTCAAGGGCTGATACTGCTGTTAAAACAGATATGCTCTTCCCTTGGGCTAGGGCTCTTTCTTTTGCTACAGCAGTTTGAACCGCAGTCAGAATTTTTTCAGTAGAACTGAATTTCATTTCAGCTTGTGTGTACAAGTGTGATTTATAAGCTATTGGTACCATTTCTCCCTCATTAGAGGTTAGGTACGTAAATCTGCATCTTCCTGGGATGACTCGGATTACAAGGTTGCGTTAATTTGCGCGTGTTTGCAGTTTTGTTTTAGTTAATATATCTGTTTGTATTGATCTTAAGATTTTTGTGTGTTTCTGAGTCCAATTAATTGGTTTGAAATCAGGTTTTATTAATTCGTAGAGGGGTTTAACCCTCTCTGCATAGTTTAGAATGTAAGTTCTTCCAAAATTCAGGAAACCTAGAATTGATTGTAAGTTTTTCAGCGTTTTTGGAGCTTGGAGTACTGCACACTTCTCTAAGAAGTTGTCTGCTAGGCTTTTGCCTTCACTTGATAACTCATATCCTAAAAATAGGACATTGAGGCGAGCAATTCGTGACTTTTTAAAGTTGGATTTGTACCCTTCAGATGCGAACCTAAGTATAATGGTGTTCACTCTTTTAAAGTGTGTCTCCAGGTCATCGTCTGTAAGATATATGTCATCGACATAAGATAATGCCTCATTATCATACATTTGTCGTAATTCTGTTACCCTGGAAAAAAAATAATCTTGAGGTGTTCTTGAATCCCTGGGGGAGATGACAGAATTGCCTTTGGGCCCCCATACTTGAGAAAGCGGTTATATATCTGCTTTCTGGTGCTATGTTTTGACAAAAGAAACCATTTGAAATATCTAATGTTGTTTTATATTTTTGCGCACGGTGTTATTCATTAGTGCTGCACTGTGTGAGTTTTGTACTGCAAATGTTTTGCAACAGGAGTTTAGGTGTCTGTAGTTCAAAACTATATGATATGAATTGTCTGGCTTGGAGACAGGAAACAAAGGATTGTTCATTTGTGAGGTGCATGTTTCAATCACCCCCTGATATTCAAGTTGATCTAAGATCTCCCTGACTTGTTTTTTAGCTTCTTGCTTAACAGGATACTGCCTCTGTGCAGTAGGTTGATTTTTTAACTGAATTTTATGGTGAGGAGAATCCTCATCCCATCCTACATGATTTTCATAAAATGCAGGTGCTTGAGCCACTGCCCATTTTCTAGCATACGTGTATTTTTTATGAATTGGAATGTGATTTGAGAAGGCAGGCATAATCATTTCTTTGCCATGTGGGCACTCCCTGACAAACTCTGGTGGCCAGTCTTTCTCTGCTAGCAGGATATCATAGCCTTTAGAAAGATTCTCCCAAAAGAGCCCCTTATTTTCCTAGTTTTGTTCCCTTCTATACGTAATGTTATTTCATATAATTTATGGGGCACACTAACTCTGGTGTCTGCAGTTTCCACCTGAATGCATTCATTCGTGTCCACTGTCTCCAGAAGTTTCATCAGGATCTTGCGAGCTATGGTTACTTCTGCTGCGCTGTCTAGCATTGTCTGGGCCCATTCTCCGTTCTTGAGTTGTGTCCTGAGAATCCTCGGCATGTTTTATTTTAATACTGGCTACCTTCTTTTTTGGAAATTGTAATTTTTTACTTTGATGAGCAGGTTCCTTGTCTTTGAACTTGACGCGCTCTTCTTTGTGTTCTGACTGTCCTCTTCTTTCCGATTTCTGTGAGGAAGTCTGAAAAGATCGAGTGGGACGTGTATCATTATCTTGATATCTGTCAGGTTTTCTTAAATTATCCCAATTTCTAAGGTTGTATCTTATTTTAGAGGGCTCCCGTTGTGGAGACCTGCCCCCACGTTCTGGAGATCTATTTCTCCGTTGGGGAGACCTTCCTCTGGACTGAAACTGTTTTTCTCTGGGAGTAGTTTGTTTATTACCCTCCCACTTCTTTTTTGGAGTAATGAGATTATTTTTAATAAAGCTCTTTCCAGGATTTTCAGTTAGTTGTGGTTTTAGTGGTTTCCCACCCAAACTATCTCTACCTAATTCTTCATAGGATTTTTCAATTATTCTGGCAAGTTCAAAAGGTTGTTCTGCTATATCTGTTTCTTTCAATTTTTGGCAGATCGCCACAGATGCTGCTTCTTCTTTTATGTTGGCTAATAGTATAGCCGAGACATGCTTAAAGTCTTTCAGTAATTTCATACCTAGATTTAAAGCAGGCTCTGGACCGTATTCATTTTGAATCTGTCTTAATACGTCTGGTATAACCACCATAGACGGAAAACCATGTGTTTTTGTGTATATTGAAGCAAAAACTGTTCCCCAAGTGTCACAGTCTCCCACATGTGGTGCGATCCCCATTCAGACAGATTGTCAGATTTCTGTGTTTTTCATGAGGTGTAGTATCAGGAAATACTGCCTCTATCTGAGTAATTTTTTTAGCTAACCAGAACGGAATTTGTTACCGTTTTGCGGGTAATTTGCCAATGACTGATTGCATAGTCTGTGGTGTAATTTTATTTGTGTTCCCCTGGTGAGGGGTGTACTGTGGAATTCTTATTGCTGGTTGGACTGTTAAAGTCCGCATGACATATTGGACCAATTGTCTATGTATTTTAATTAATTGTTTTAGGTGAACTAAAAGTTCTCCGCTTGACATTCCTTCAATGTCAGGATGTGGTGTATAGCCGGCTAGAACCAGCCATGTGGCTTCTGGTCTACCTAGTGGACCGAGCCTGGTGAAGTGATTTTGATGTTTTAGGGCGCCATTAAACCAGAGCTGGTGCTCTTGGTACGTTAGTGGAATTTCAAAGTCCTCGAAAGGAATGTATTCCGTTGGAGATTCCTCTATTTTGTAGTAGTGGAACTCGTGTGTCACAGCATGTGCTGCTGGAATGTGTATCCAGGAATAGAACATCTCTGTCCGCCGATATTCATGGGCCTCTACCACAAATATGACCGTACCACCCCTTGATGATACTCCATTATTTATAAGTTTGTAAGTTACAATCTTCCTTACATTGACTGGGATGATTATAGCATCCTGGTCATCTTTCCGGAGACTTGTGTCCTCCGCTAAAAGTTGAGGTGCTAACGATTCTCTTTCTCTTTCCTCTTCACTTGCCGTCATTTTGCTGACAGAAAGTTTGCAGAGCAAGTTTTATAAGAAACAAAGATTAGGTGCACAATATTTTGGAAAACTGTATCCTTCAACATTGACTAAACCAAAAACTAATACATAGGAATCTCTTCCTACTAAGTTTTGGCGGATATTAACCTTTTACCCACTCCAGACGTCTATTGGAGTATTTACGGGAAAAAGGGGTCTGTGTGAAAAGCACGACTGAGGTATTCTAGTATCTAGCGTTAAATTATCGCCTTACCAAACGTTGGGCGCCATGTAGTGTAGTTCCTATAATCCCAATAGGCTCTGCGCATTGGAATAACATAAACAATAGTTTAGACGTAGGACTTAGGTCGACTAGGTCTCTATTGAATATGTTAGACTTAATTATGAATGCCAGCTAGCTCAGAGGTCACTAGAAACTTTCTCGAGTAAACAGGAAGGTGTTAACTTTCCTGAATAGACAAGAAGGGATTAGTTTCTGACAGCCGCATAAACGTGACAACTTTGCTCCCTCCAGAATAAGGAGTATATCTCCAGAGTCATGGAAATAATAGATAACTATTTCACTCAGTCAATCGTGCATGCTTAGTTTCACCAGAAGCGCAGAGAAATAGAGAGATGGGCGTTTTCAATAAAAGAGGTTATTTATTGAACAGTCTTCTTTCTCATGCAAGAGAAGTGAGTTGCCACAATTGCAATACTTGTTATAAAGTAAAGTGCGTACAGTAAAAGGAGTATTATGAAATAATACTGTAAAAGCATGGTATGGTTTCTAAGCCATAAGGTGATTAAAATACAAAAAATATATACATAGATAAAACCATGACTAAACGTACTCAACTGGTGCTTCTAAGATACGCCTACCCCGGTGTACCTAACCTAAGCCTAGTACGTGGGAAGGAGTAAGTGAGCTGCAGTTTAAGTTAAGATAGTTTCTGCCAAGAATCTGAATCAAGAATTCTCTAAGGGTCTAATCAGCTCCGTACCTTGTTTATAGAATGAAGGAGGTCTTGTATCTCTCTCTCAGGACTCGATCTCTCAGCAACCCGCAAGGGTGACCAGGAAACACTGGAGCTGGATTTCTCGGCAGGAGAAAAGACAGAGTTTCTCTCAGTGTGTCAATGGGAGGGTCGGCTTCCTTCGGCACTTGCCACAGCAGGGCGCCGGGCAAGTAGATAGCTGATCTGCTCCAAACCACCGTGTGTTTGCTAGGGCAGATGCTGGTATATTTATACCTGGAAGGTGCCGAGTTTGACGTAAGGTTGGACATAAGATGTCACTAAGAACTTGCAGTTCTTTTAGGATCCAGGAGTTCTAGGACAAATCAATACAGAAGCAGAGGGGATTCCCGGACTGCTGGAGGCTTGGTTTGTTTAAGAACGCGTTGTGCTTTCTAGGAGTCTATGGGAGTAGCCTTGCTGTATTTGGACTGCATTGGCTATGACTTAATATGGATATGATTCTTATGCCTTTATAAGGATATGATTTGTTATAATCACATAAGGGCATAAATCGGGAATATTTAAATAGGGTCCTAGATACGTTTACAACACTGGGAAACCACCAATGACAGGTAGTCCCGATAAGGGCAGCTAGAAGCAGGCCCCTTTTTTTCTAAAAAGAAATGGCATAATAAACAATCTAAAATAATAACACAGAAAACAATACACAATCAAGGGGTGGGTCTCCTCAAAGGGAGGCCTCTGAGAAGAAGTACAACCTCAGAAATCGTGATAACATTCAGAAACCTGATAGGGATCAAGATACTGATACCATCTCTTTTTGTTCCATCAGGGGTCATCAAACTCAGAGAGGTACAGGCTAGCGGGAACAAGATCCAAAGATCAGCAAAAAGAGAAATGGAAAACATAGTTATTCAGATCATAATATCAAACAGGAAGAAAAAACTAAAGCTAAACCTCAATTCAAAAAGAAGAAAGTAGCTGGCTTAAAAATTAGACATGCCGAGGTTACTGTGGACTCAGCTTCTGAACGAGGAGTGGACTCTGACATTGCTTCACAGCGTGGGAGAAGTAACAATAGCTTGCCAGAACCTGTGGGATTTTTTGGTGACAGCAGTATTGAATGAACATATCATGGTGGAAACACCTGATACCAAAGTGAATGTCCCACATCAACTATACAAAATTGTTCTCCAAATAGAGGGGGACATCTCAAAAAAAGTTGAGTCTCTCTTTTGGGAGAACTTAACATATGGACATGACATCCTGTTAGCTGAAAAAGAGTGGCCACCTGAATTTGTGATGGATTGCCCAAAAAGGGAAAGCGTCATTTTGCCTGCTTTCTCTGACCTTATTCCAGTATCCTTAAAACACCCATAGGCACAGGAGTGGGCACTAACGCTAGCTTCGGCTTTATACTGTAACCATGTAGGGTGGGACGTGGAGTCTACTCACCACGAAATTCCATTAAAATCAACTCCAAATTCACAGATGCAGTACCCTATAAAATACGATGCAAAAACACAGGTCAAAGAAATCCTAGACCAATTCAAATAGCAAGGTCTTGCACCTCCGCCATGAACAATCCTTTGTTTTCCGTAATGAAACCTGAAAATTCATATCATCTAGTCTTAGATTATTGTAACTTAAACACTTGCACATAAACATTTGCATTTCAGAACGCCCACCGTGCTGCATTGATGAATAACATTGTGCGGAAGAAATACAAAATGACATTAGTTATCTCGGATGGATATAGCTCCAGAAAGCAGATATTTGACATCATTTTCTGCACTCGGTAAGCAGGAAAGATGTTGCTGTTTGCCTCAGGGTTATAAGAACAGGCTGGGGTTATTCTCTGCAAGAGTGTCAGAATTATTACAAACATGTGATAAGGAGGCTGTGTCCTATGTAGATGATCCTTATCCGATGGACGATGAATTACTTGTACACTTGTGCATGGTGAACAACATAATTGTGGGATTTTCCAATTTGGGCTGCAAATTAAATTTTAAGAAATCTAAAATTTCCCATCTCAATGTCCTAATTTTTGGATATGAGCTGTCAAGTGAGGGCAAGCGCCTCCCATCCAACTTTTTAGAAAACTGCTCGCTGCTTCAGTCAATCAATGAGAGGTTTGTATAGCATGCTACTCACCTGTGAGGGTCTCAACATGCAGGAGGGGCAGTTACGGATCAGTCACAGAGCCAGGTCCTGAGGTCCTCCCTGAATGTGTGCAGGGTCAGGGGGCATCTGACGTTCACAGGGAGCTCGTTCCAGGTTTTGGCTGCGATGTAGGAGAAAGCTCTCCTGCTGGTTTTGTTTCTGTGGATTCATGGGACCTCTGCCAGGGCGAGGTCGGCAGAGCGTAGGCTCCTCTTGGGTATGTGGAAGGCTACTCTCTTGTTGATGCATTTGGTTCCTATGTTGTGGAGGGATTTGTAGGATTGGGTGAGGAGTTTGAAGGTTACCCTCTTCTCGACAGGGAGCCAGTGGAGGCCTCATAGGTGTTGGGTCATGTGGTCATGGCACGGTGTCCCAAAGACCAGTCTGGCTGTGGCGTTATAGATGGTCTGGAGCCTGTGCAGAAGAGTCTTGTTGATTCCGGCATAGAGGGCCTTGCCATAGTCCAGTCTGCTGGTAATGAGTGCGTGGGTGACGTTTTTTCTGTAGTCAGGTGGGATCCACTTGAAGGTTCTACGGAGGATGCAGGGGCAGTTGAAACTTGTGGAGGTGCGTCAAGGATGAGGCAGAGGTTCTGAGCAGGGTATGTAGGGGTGGGTGGGTTCCTGAGGGTGGAGTGCCACCAGTTGTTGTCCCAGGCGGAGGTGCAGGGACTGAGGATGAGGACCTCGGTCTTCTCTGAGTTTAGCTTCAGGCCGCAGTCCTTCATCCAGGCTGCCACGTTCTTCATACCTTCCTGGAAACCAAGTGTGATGTCTTTGGGATTCTTTGTGAGCAAGAGGATGAGCTGGGTGTCGTCGGCATAGGATGCGATGTTGAGCCCATGCTGTCTGACGATGGCGGTGCGGGGGGCCTTGTAGATGTTGAAGAGCGTGGGGCTAAGTGATGATCCATGGGGTATTCCGCAGTTGATTTCAGTGGGTTTGGAGAGGAAGGGAGGGAGTCGGATCCTCTGGGTTCTGCCTGAGAGGAAGGATTGTATCGAGTCAATGGCATCTCCTTGTGTTCCCGAGTCATGAAGTCTGGCTGTGAGAGTGCGATGAGAAACTGTGTTGAAGGCTGCGGAGAGGTCTAGAAGGATGAGAACTGCGTGTGTCTCTGGTCGAGCCTCCTAAGACTCTGAAATTTTTGCAATCCATTTTAGGATTTAGAATTTTGGCAGAACATACATTCCTACGATGTATTCAGACCTGATTTCTACTCAAATCAGTGGACACAGAAACACATGGATACTTTCAATTCAGTTCAGGCTAACATGATAGCATCCAGACATTTACACACACGTGTGAATTCAACAAATTTTGTGATTCGGGTGGTCCTGGGTTCATCAGAATATACTTATCTCGCGTTCAATGAAGGTGAGACACTCCCAATGGCATACAAATCACATTTATACAGGAATGCTGAAATGCAATTTGTAGCCACAGAACAAATATTGACCACAGTACAGACTGCTGTAGTGAGAGAAAGAGCACTAGCACATGGGAAACGCATTACCGTTGTAACCCCGGTACCAACTTTAGAAGCTTTTACCAAAGCCAGCATTCTAAATGCAAAGGTACTACATCCACAATGGATACAATGGGCTAATTCTCTCACAGCAGCAGATGTAGATTACAAATATGATCCTACGCTCAAAACACAAGAATTCCTGCAGTACAAACAGAAATACCTCCTCCCAAATGAGACCTGCCTCTAGAAAAGTATGAATACATCATTTGTACTGATGGATCCGCTCTGCCTGCCATAGGAAGTGAAACAGTAATATAGAACTGTATCTGCTTTAGTAAAAGTACATATGTGGGACAGTAAGTGCCATCCCAGCAAGACGACTACACAATCTCTAGGAGATTGTACAGCGCAATTAGCAGAGCTGAAATCCCTAATATTGGCACTACATTATACGGTTCGGGAATTGCCCACACTGATAGTGGGCAATTTGTTCTACTGTGTGCAGCCTTACAATAAATATCTTCATGACTGGGGCCAGAATGAGTTTAGAGATTCCAAGGGCTGCACAATAAATCATAAATTATTATGGGAACAAGTGACAAAACTGAAAGCATGCCTGCCACAGGCTCAAGTTATTCACACCTTGAGTCATCAGTTTGTCTGCATACACGTTGAAGGGAAATCACCTGCTGATGAAGCTGCCAAGACAACAGTGCGAACTGCTGTCGTTGCTGCAATCACTCCTTCTAGCACAAGGATAGATGAAGACATACTGATACCTATCAATGCCTCAAAAAATGTCTCTGCCGTTCTCAAAGGCTTTCTATTCAAATACTCCTATAAATTAGATGCGCAAAAAACATTGTGTGCTCAAATTCCAGGATTTGGAGATAGAGTAATTAATTCCAAGCACAGTTTGCAGATTAGGTTTAATTCTAGCTGCACACAAGGGATCAGCACATGCAGGAGTCGCTGCAACAATTTCATTATTGAAGGACCGATATTAGAGGGGAGGTTTGTCTAAACAGACCAAGGCTTATGTCCCAAAGTGCGACATCTGTCAATAGATGAAAGGTTCTACCATTGCACGACCACCGCAAACACCATTACTTATTTCTTACAGACCACTCTCATGTGTCTATTTGGACCATTGGGGCACTCTGAATTCAGATATGGCCTACAAGTGCATATTGACAACAAGTCCTGCGCACTGAAAGTAACAACACACAATGTGTAAATAAATGTTCTGAAGAAACCATCCAATGTAGCAGTAAATCCTGGAGTGTAGGTTCTCCCTTTTAATCGGTCATCAGGTACAGGTTATGCACAGCCAGCCGAAATGTGTTTCATTGCAGAAAAACGTATTCTACAACTCCTCATGGCTTATTTGCTGTGTCCAAGGTCAGAAAAGGCCCAATTCTGGTGAAAATTCCAACCCGGAAGGGTAAATGTGTAAAGAGGTAAGTCGCGGAACTTACAGATAGTGTAATGACCTCTATGTAATCTTATAACGAGTAGAGAGACGCCAGAATAAACTGCCAGTCCCACCTATATCAATTGGCAAATACATTTCAGCACCTTGGATAAATAAAGTAGACGATAATCGTGGCGAGCCCTCTTGGTTCCGAAAACACGGGTACCAAGGTGCTGGAATGTATTTGCCAATTGATATACGCAGGACTGGCTGTTTATTCTGGCGTCTCTCTACTCGTTCTAAGATTACATAGGGTCATTACACGATCTGTAAGTTCCGTGACTTACCTCTTTACACAATTACATTTCCGGGTTGGAATTATCACCGGAATTGGCCCTTTTCTGACTTTGGACACAGCAAATAAGCCCTGAGGAGTTGTAGAATACTGTTTTTCTGCAATGAAACACGTGTCGGCTGGCTGTGCATAACCTGTACCTGATGACCGATTAAAAGGGAGAACCTACACTCCAGAATTTACTGCTACATTGGATGGTTTCTTCAGAACATTTATTTACACATTTTGTGTTGTTACTTTGAGTGCGCAGGACTTGTTGTGAATTTATGTTTGTGGGGCTTGCTCCACACGGATTGAGGGGTTTTAAGGGTCTCCCCTCCCTGACAGCACCACTCTAATACTTTATACTGTTTATTGATTGAACGTTAACTCTGCTAGAGCACCACCACTTCCTGCCTACTTAAATCCGTTTCGTCTTTAATACAAGTACATTTTGGTGGCAGGGGATTCATGCTCTAGATTCTTATGGGTTTGGCCTCAGTGTTCGGCTGACGCCAAAACTTTTATAACGGATTTGCAAGTCCTTATCGTCACATACGCTATTGGCACGTTACATTCCGACCATGGTCCTGCATTTTGCTCACAGGCATACAAGGAAGAGATTGAAAGTATGGGTGTGGCCTTGTGGAACTCCTCCGCCTTACCATCCCAAGGGAAATTCAGTCGTGGAGAGGGAAAACCGGGACCTAAATCAATCCTTAACAGCAAGGGTTATATGTGTTGGTGGTTGTTTGGTCAAATCACCTATATGGGGTCTAGAGGGCACTCAAAAATATCCAAGAAAATCCTTGGGAGGACGTACCCCTATGAGATCCTGTTTGAGACAAGAATGTGGGTATCTGGCCTCGTGACTGCCAGCACAGTGGTGAATATGAAACCATTTGACATGAATGATCGTTTGGCTGTTTTACAGGAACTCAATGAATTCTGGGCATTACAAATCAACATCCAAGTAAAACGCACAGCCACTGAGGAAGTAAAACAGGTTCCGGCAAGACCTGCCTGGGTCCCAAAGATTGGGGACCTGGTTGGAGAAAAGATTGTGCACAAGAAAGAGTTTGGGCCATCCTACAGAACACCTGTACCTGTCCTGGCTGTCGAAGGAACAAGAACAGTAATTCTTCCTCTTGCTGGGCCGAAAAGAAAAGAGATTTGTATCCGTTGATCTGATCAAACCCCACTATGTGGCTGATTCTCAACCGTAGGCCACATGGGTCCTGTGTACATCATCTCACCGTACACAGAGAGACTTGTCCCTAGTGAACATTACAACAGTTCCAGTACCGGATGGTATAATATGGGATGGAGTTTCAAATGATGTATTTGGTCCCACCAAACATTTGAAAATTCCACATGAAATCAAAATGTCTATGAATTATTTCATTACCCTGAGTACACTCTCTGATGATTGGGACATTGAGACACTAAATACTATACTTTCAGGTTTAGAACTAACTGCTGCATTTTCTTACAGGGAATTGTACGAAGATACACCTGACTTCGACAGTATGTATTGTTACGAGCACTATGGTACACTTACCATCAATGGGAACATTGCCTAACACCATCAAAAGGCAGCTCTGAAACATTTGCACAGAAATTTGCATACTTCATAGGGTTCAATACATCAGACCCGAGGTCATACTACTATAATCTAGTACAGACAAATGCAACTGTGATGAAGATTATGCAGACAAACACCAAGCTCTTTTATTCAGCACCTTTCATCTCCCAACTGTCTACACATGGTTTAGACTATTGTAGGGACATGATAGACACAAAATGCATCTGGGAGATGAAAGAGTGGCAGATTCAGGGAAAAGAGGCTTTATTTCGAGCTTGCCTCATACCACTACAGATCATTTTCCTGCACAGGACAGTGCAACAGACTACCTGCTATGGGTATGCAAAAATATAAGAGCTGAAAACACCACACATTCCCTCACCAACACCTATTGAAGGTATATCTTACGCTACACTAACAAGTGAGGTAGTGCTGGGCACTATGATACAGAATGGTACATACAATTGGAAGGGATGGTTGGTGTGGAATATCGACCCAAACAGGTTTCAATCAAGATTCAAGGGTACCACAGGAGAGTTTATTATCCATAGGCCTGACACATGTTATGTACACTTAGACGACCCAGGGGTAGTGACTTCTTATAATAGTGGGAAGTTGTGCCTCAACTGACTAAAGACTAACTAAATACCTCAACACTATCACAAGTGAAACAACACTTGACCCTTTTATCTGACAGCATGGATCTTAGGGGTCCCAAGAAACCATGTAAAAATTCTTCTTATATTCCATCTACAATGAACTGTGCATAGTCTCCCAACAGGATGCTGCTGTGAGATTACGTGAGCTTGATAGAATGAACCTAAATCTGTGGCTGTCATAATAAACGGCTTGCCCACACGGTCTTCATGCATTTATTCACTAGGCAACATTGTGTCCTCATCTATTGACATAATGGAACAAGGGGCGTCTATTCTACAACAAGGGCAATCTCGAGTGAGCTACATTATGCTGTTAAGCTGGATGCTACAATCATTGCATTTTGGCTAGGTGCCATGGCTATATATTAACAGCACTGATTTATTTTCGGCTTATAATCTCACCGACAGGCAATGAACCATGACAGGCAGAGATGCAAAATACACCATGCTGATGAAGAAGCAGATTTTCCCCAGATATCCTCAAGCACTGCTTGGCATTAGTCGCCTCTAATTCAATCGGTAGTTATCAAATAAAGAGGCGGACGCTGGCAATTGGGAAGCAGGAAACGGATTTATTCTTCGAAGGAAAGCACGTCAGATCAGACAGGCAGGACGTCGTCTCGAGGAGCTCTAACTGCATCTCTGTGGCCTGGCCTTTTATACACAGTTTTATCTCTTTATTGCAGTGTAACACATTCCTGACATTACTTTGATGCATTATAAACCATCTTTGGAATCCCCGCTTCAGGCCCGTTCCCACACATATCAACAGTACTGTACCCCACCTCGGTTTCAATAGGTGATTGCTATCGCGCAGCTAGGCATTCCTGCAGGAGCTGGAATACGCGCAATCGGTCGGATCTCATGGGGTTGTGGCATTGATTAACTCCGGCTCCTTTGATGGGAGGCGGAATCCTACTGTACAGGGGCAATAAACTGTATCCGCAGGGGTTGGTTATGGCCTGGGATCGGATCGAACAGCCGGGTGCAGGGGAGGAGATTATCGAAGGGCCTGTTCGTGCGCAAGGGATGAAAGGGTATGTGGGCTCGGCACAGGAAGTAGCTCTGGGGCAGGGTCGCGCTGATGATGCTTTATGACTCTAGCATGTGTGCTTGGGGGCTGCCAGCATGTGGGGGATGATTGCGAGGTCGGGGAGACGTGCAGGCGATCGGCAATGTTACAAAATGGCCACAGTGTCTCAAATGGCTGCCGCTTACGCGCTCGCAAAAGGCCTAAGTGGGACAAGATGGCGCCGGTAATGTTCACGTCGCAATCTAATATTTAACAGTCCTTCCTTTGAACATCCCTCGTCATCTTGTCAATCTATGTCAATGTTCATAATGTTCTGTATCTCTTTGTCATACAATGCTTTCATATTTTTAAATTTAGTGTCCAACGTCTTAGGGCATATCGAATTCATTAAAAGAGAGCACTAGGGCGGTATGCATTGTATTCCCAAGCAGCAACCGTTTATCACAAAAACTGGCACCAATATTATTATCAACAGTTTCCAGCCCCAGTCTTTCAAAATGTTCCAGAACCAGCTTCCAAGTGTCCAACCATCTTGTTCCTGATGGATCTCCGATGTCAGTTTATGAAGGTGTTCTATTGCTTTGTAGATGGATGGTGAATAGTCTGAGACGAAGGTGCAACAGCTGGCACCGATGATGTGGCATGCTCCTCCACGATCCGCCAGTACCACATTGAGCACAAGGCGGTTCTGCAAAGCCACAAGGCGGACCGCCTGCAGCTCAGCTGTGTTGTTGGTGAGGATGCCAGCCGTGATGTTCAAAGCTGTTTCGACTGCTTGGGTCAGATGTCAGATGGCTCGACTGTTTGCCATCGGACCCCAAAAAGGATGAGTCCTTTTGCTGCATCGAGGAACTGTGATGCGGTGGAGTCTGCTTGCTCTGTGTCTTTCGAGCGTTTCTGTCTGTGATAGGCTGCTGGTACTACGTATGTTGGAGGAAGGACAAAGGCGATGTAGCATGTGCCCCCTCCAGCCTTTTGGGAGCCAGGTGTAAGCCTTTGTACCGCAGACAAAGTACATATTTGGTGATGCAACAAATGAAGGGGGGTTGACAGTGTTCAGAGTCCTTTTTATGGGGCAGGAGCTGTGGCCCACGATTTAAGTCCCATGGCCCTCAATGCAAACAAGGCCTGAGACGTTCACCACAGATAGGGCCACAGTCAGAGTTGCAGCAGTCCGTTTTCGCAGATATGAGAAGGTGGGTCTGGCTGGGTTGTTGAACACTTGCATTTCGATTCGTTCTTTTTCCGGAATGTTCATTTGAAAGGTAGTGTTTGAGGTCAGAGGGCAAAAGGGAACAGAGGTTCTTCCAGTTTTGTTCAGCCAGAACTCGTTGTAGAACTGTGTGATTGTTCCGTCGGATGTAGCATTGTCTTTGTAGCTCTCTTGCAGGAGCATTAGACAGGCAAGGCAGGACCCGTGAACAGAGAGGGGTGAAGGGATGAAGGGAATGGAATGTTCAGTAGCATGTGGTAGCAGCTCACAGATCCAATAGTTTGTGGTATTAGCAGCAAGGTTGTGTTGATGCAGCAGTTGTACAAAGGAGTTGTTCCAAAATTCTTTGCATCGTTCTCGGAGATGGGGTGATAGTGAGACCAGATAATGTTCTTTCTTGGTGGTGGGCTGCATAGTGGGTGATATTGTCCGGTGAGCAGGAGCACTCTCTTCTATGATCCAGACTGTGACCATTAGTAAGAGGCAGATGAGGGATGCAATGAAAACTACAATTGTCTTTGTGCTATGCAGTTCGGCAGTCTTGGGGTCTTTGCGGTGGGTCTTCGGTCGTCCGGGATCTTCCATCACCTTCAAGAGGCTCGGTGACTGGCAGGACCACATACTTTGTCTGGCGTCTCTCCTGGTAGCCTTTGTAGTGTTAGCTACCGCTCTGAGATTTTTGACTCAGTTAGTGGTCTGCTTGGTCGAGGCACTCTCCTTTCATCGGAAGTTGTACCCTTTTCTGGATGGCACAGTGGGATCGGGAAATTCCGCCAATTCGAGTGTCTCTGATTCTGGGTAACAACTCAGGGTCTTTGTTCAGGAGCTCTTCTTGGGTGTCCACGGTTTTGTTCGTTGTCAGGGTCGGAGATATTCTTTTGCAGTGGTGAGCATGGAGCCAGTTTTACTTCCCTTCCACTCGAAGTGCAGTTCGGGTGGTGATCAAGACTTGCCAGGAACCCGTCCACCTGGGTTCCAGACTCTTCGATCTCTGAAAGTTCTTGATCAGGACATATTCGCCAGTTTTGATGTCGTGTCCGGGGCCCCTGGATGCGTCTGGTATGGCTTGCTGCACCTGTTGGTGGATAACAGTTAGTTCTTTGGTAAGGTTATGCAAGTAATCAGACATTAGGATGTCCGGGACATCATGGATGGAAGTTGGCTTTGGCGCAGCCCAAATGTTCATCGGCCGGCCAAAGACAACCTCGTACGGAGTTAAGTGGCGTCTGGTTGGGGTGGAGTGCATTGACAGCAATGCCAGTGGGAGGGCATCAGGCCATTTCAGTCCTGTGGTGGCAACCATCTTTGCTAGTTTTAGCTTCAGTGTGGTGTTGTGCCTGTGTACTAGTCCTGCAGATTGGGGGTGGAAAACTGCGTGGAACTTTTGTTTCACTCCCAACCCTTTCAATATGAGGTGGATAACTTCGGCTACGAAGTGGGGGCCATTGTCGCTCTTTAAAATTCTACAAAGGCCTTAGCGTGGGAAAAACTCTTTTAACAACACCTTTGCAGTAGTGGTGGCAGTATTGTCGCGGGTGGGGTAAGCTTCCACCCATTTGCTGAATGCACATACAATAACTAGGACGTATTTCAGAGCATGGCACCTTTCTAACTGAATGTAATCCATTTGGAGGACTTCAAACGGATGGTCGGGGACTCCAAACCCTGCCCGTGGTACTACTGTCCCTTTCCCTGGATAGTGTTGTAGGCATATCATGCATTGTTGAAATAGGCGCTTTGCTGAGTCTGCTATCCTGTCATTATGCCATACTCTAGTGATCAGTTCAGTCATGGGAGCGGAACCTATGTGTGCCGGTAAGTGTGCCATGGTCAATATGGGGATCAAATATGCATTGGGTAAAAACCATTTTTCTTTGTCCTTTGCCCACCAGCAGTCTTCATCGTCTTTTAGTCCCACCGAGCCCAATTAGCCAGTTCGTGTGGTGTACTCGTCAGTTGGATATCCCTAATAGTGGTCCTAGCATCTGTGTCATCGTTCTGTTTTCAGCTGTGGCTCGGGCAGTAACGTCAGCTAGTGCATTTCCCTGTCCTATAATGTCCGTTACTTTCTTATGTGCTTGGCATTTGATTACTGCTAGCTGTTTGGGGAGGAGGACTGCTTCGGTCAGGGCGGAGACTAGATATCCATGTAAGATCGGAGTGCCGTGTGAGGTCAGGAATCCCCTTTCTCTCCATAGGAGCCCAAAATGGTGAACTACCCTGAAGGCATACTGGCTGTCCGTGTAAATGTTTACTGTCGTCACTGCTGCTAAGATACATGCTCGTGTGAGGGCAATCAGTTCTGCCGCCTGTGCGGATCGTTGGGCAATTCGGGCTGTTTCAATAATGGTTCAGGCTGTGGTGACGGCATATGCGGCAGAGGTGGTGCCTTCGGGGAGTTTGATGCATGAGCCATCTACCCATAGTTCTCCGTCAGGTTCTGGGAGGCAGTGTCTCCGAGGTCTACTCTACTCTTTGTCTGTTCGTCGGTGAGGGTCACACAGTCATATAGGGGAGTTACATTAGGGTCGTTTTCAGGCAGTGGTAACAGTGTAGCTGGGTTCAGAGTGGTGCATCGCTACAAAGTAATGTGTGGTGCCAATAGGGTCAACTCGAAACCGGTCAGTCGTGCACTAGTCAGGTGTTGGGTCTTGGTCTGATTCAGGAGGGTGTCAACAGCATGGGGTACTAACACTGTAAGGGGGTTGGAAAGCACAATTCCTTCACTCTGTCGTATCGAGACAGCTGCGGCTGCAACAGCTGGTCGGCAAGCTGGTAATGCTCTGGCTACGGGGTCAAGAGTGGCTGAGAAATAGGTGCAAGGGCGTTGTTTTGGGCCAATCGATTGTGTCAGGACAGATTATGCACATTCCTCTCTTTCATGTGTGAAAAGGGAGAATGGTTTGGAGTAGTTTGGGGTTCCTAGAACAGGTGCCGAACAAAGGGCGTCTCGCAATTCTTTGAACCCTGTCTGGCATTCAAGGGTCCAAGGGAGGGGAAAGGGAACATCTTTGGCTAGAAGGGAAAGTAAGGGCTTAACAATGAGACTAAAGTTCAGCAACCACTGTCGGCAGAATGAGGTGAGGCCTACCAGGGAGCGGACTTGCTTCTGGTTCTTAGGGACGGAAGTATCTAGGATAGTCTGGATTCTGTCAGGTGTGAGTTTCCTTCCTTCCTTTGACAGGAGGTGTCCTAGGTATGTTACTTGGGATTTACAAAACTGCAACTTCTTTCGGGAAACTTTGTGACCATTCTCTGCAAGGAAGTGTAGGAGCTGGATGGTGGCTGTGACAGCAAGTGGAGTGGTGTCGGCTGCTAAAAGGATATCATCGACATACTGTATTAACACCACTCCGTCCGGTAACTGAACTGCATCTAACTGTCTCTTGAGTGAATGGCTATAGATACTCGGACTTTCGGTGTACCCCTGGGGTGCTCGACAGAATCTATACGAGCGGGATCTTAGGGTAAATCCGAAGAGGTAGCGGCTGTCTGGGTGAATGGGTAGGAGAAGAAGGCGTTCTTGAGATCAATGACAGTGAAGGTGGTGGCAGTGGACGGGATCAGGGTCAGGATGGTGGGGATGTCAGAGACTACAGGGTACTGGAGCACACCTATCTTGTTGATCACTAGTAGGTCGATAATGAAGCGGTACGCTTTCTCATCTCCCTCTCCTTGTCTTTTGATGATCGGTAAGCATGGGCGGATCTAGCGGATCTCGCGTACGCGAATTTGCGTATTTACGGATTCGCAATCCGCGAGAATACGCGAACTCTCGCGGATTTGCGGATTTTCCCGTTTTTTGTGTTGGCGAGCGTTCGCGCGGATTTTGGGACAATTTCGCAATTGCGAACTTACTTTTCGGCTCGCAACGGCCGCGACTATGTTGTTTCTACGTCTGGTTTATCATCACAGGTTCACAGCACCCTCTGTTTCACCACTGCCACCCTCTGGGACACCCATGCCACCCTCTGGTACATCCTCACTGCCACCCATTAGGTTTGTTTATCACTGTAGTTTATGGGGGTTGAAAAAAGCAAGCACACCTCCCCTACTTCAACTGCCATGAATTAATTTGGGGTTGATTAATGTGTCAGTTATTTTGAAAGTTCCAGTCTGGCTGGCACCTGCTTCCTTCCTTATCTGTAATTTGCTTTCTGTTGCAGTGCAATGTTTTTTTTCACAGGACCTTTATGGTCTACTTGTAGCTATTCTATGAGCCTGCTGTTTGGGTCATAGCAGGGTCATAGAATAGTTGCAAACTCTGGAGGGGCCCCTCAGGAAGCACTAGAGTGAATGTTACTAATGTTAAGTTTGAACTTTTGCACCTGCTCATTGCTTTCAGTTTAGCAAAAATCGTTTTTTCTGCAATTTTGCGCGTTTTTTGGGGCGCGAATCCGTGCGAGATCGATTTCGGAAGCCGCGAATGCTTGCGAATACACTAAGTTTTTCTTTGCGACGTGTATGTTCGCGTGATTTTGTGCGTGTTCGCGAGGCGCTTGTAGCTATACGTTTGCCAAGTTACCCTAGCGGTCGTACACGGGCGCGGCCATCTTGTTTGCGTGACGTAATTCCGTTTCCGGCCGCTATGTGTAATCTCGCAAACTGTGCTGCTCGCTAGTACAATTTCGCGCGCGCTCGCGAGGAAAATCTCGCGCGAACTTACTCACGCGGTTGTGAACGGGCGCGGCCATCTTGTTTCTCATTCATTGCTATGGTTCTGGGCATGCTTTCTGTATCCTCTCTGAATCTCTGCCATCCTTTGCTTGTTTGAAGTTTATTTGATCTATTTTACTTATTAATCTATTCCTCTATTTTTCTAGCTCTATATTTTTGTGTTTTCTGCTGCTTTTAGTTACTTTTAAACTACTTTTTTAAACTCTTTTCTTTTCTTCTTCACTATTCTATTTCTTCTTTATCATTTAACTTTATTTCTGCCCAGACCATGGTAAAGGGAGCCGGGAAGCACCCTGAGAAGGGGAAGGGTCCCGCACCCCGTGCCCGGCTCCCGTGCGGGCGTTTGAGGGGGGAGCAAGTGGTGCCACGGGAGATCTTTAGCGCGGAGGAGGTGGCCGCACTCATCTTCCACGTCCAGCGCCGCCTCCCCAAGACGATCCTGGGAGGTGGCAAGATCGCAACCGGCTATGGCATCCGGGAGCCCCAGAAGCGGTGGGAGAAGGTGTGCCGGGCCATGTTTAAGCTCTCTGGGGTCCGGCGCACATATAACCAGGCCACCCACCGCTGGACAGATGTCATGGACCGGGAACGGGACTTGCTGGACGCGCTCGGCGTAGAGGTCCCCGGGCTTGGTGAGTAGTAGTAGCTATTCATCACTACTCTGTTTTATCCGGCTCTGTCATTTGCAAATCTTTGTTCTTTACCAAGAGCAATAATGCTGCCGATTACATTGTAGGTACATTATATTTCAAAATCTTCTATGCATTTCAGGTGCACTGCTCTCCTTCTCAGTAGCCTTGCTTGCTACTATGCTTATTTGTTTTGTATTTTGTGTTCATTTCATTGGCCTGAGAAATTATGTATGAGTGTAGTGTAAAGATAAGAACTGCGTAATGCTAGACACTAAGGGTCATATTTTCAATTACCGGCGCATCCCTGCAAAGTAGCAGGGGTGCGGCAGTAATTGTGTGCCATGCCACCACCACCCATTGGCCCAAAATGTCACGGAAGCCTTACGCATCTGTGCCGTAAAGGCGGCGCATTGCTGGAGTTGCGTGCCAACGATGGCGCAGCTCCAGCAATGCTCTTGGGTACCCTATCTCCCCAATGCTGCATCAAGCCGTACGTCGGCTTCAAGCGCGCAGGGTTTGAGTCATGCATCATTGTCCTAAAAGTGACTGATTGACATCTTGTAGATTTCCCTCAGCCACTTTTAGGATTCGTTCCTGCGCAGGTACGCCCTCCCTTGCGCCGGAACGCCCCCTGATGGCGCAGGGCTTTACAACGTGATGCATATATACGCCGCACCAACACCATGGCGAGTCTTTTGTTCTGCCGCTGCGTCACAAAAGTCATGCAACAATGGAGGAAAATGAGCCGCAAGGGACTTCTAAATCAGCCCCAACAGACTGAAGTCCAGTCCTTCCTTTAGACACATGGCTATAAGAAGAAATAGTGGCGGTGGTCGGTGGATTGATAGTTTGAGTATTCACTGATCTGCAAGCAGGATGGACTTTGTCTGTCACTTCGCGTGCTGCGGACTGCTGCCTGCCAGGCCTAGGCAAACCTCTTTAGTAGTCTGTTTATTGAGTTACATAGGAACTTTCTAAGTCAACGGTCCGCAAATCAGGCAATACGAATAACGTAGTATACCACATGAGATAGATCCCGTGGAATAGTTGTCTATCTATTTGCTATTTCTCCAAAATATTTTGTTATTGTTCTTTTGAAATGTTTGATTTGGTTGACAAATCTCATCCATGTTTTCTGGTCTTTCTTTCTTTCATGTTGTACATCAGCTCCCCCCAAGGGCAAGAGGACACAGGAGGAGGGTGCTGTTCAGGAGGATGCAGGCCAGGATCGGGCAGGCGAGGGCTCCTTTGCTGGCCCCAGTAAGTTTAAATTTTAATAAAGAGTTCCTATTTTTTCCTAGCGTTCCTCATTCGATTTTTTCTAAATCGTCTTTGATCTTCTTGTAGACTGGATATAAATTCTTATCCTGCCTCGAATATGACTCCATGTGGTATTACTAGATTATTCTTATTAGTCTGTCTGTGTAGCTAACTAAGATTGGACATTTGGCAATTCCATTGTACTCCCATTCTATTCAGCAATAGCTCTATGCACTGTCTCCTTACTGACTAGATAGTGTGGCAGAGTCATTTAGCTCCCGAAGTCACCGATGATTGATCCCCAATGATCTTTAGATTATCCTACGCAGGACAAGAGTACGGAGTCACAGTCAAGAAGTGTCAGAGGCACTCATGCTTGCAAAAATTCCAAAACCTTTAGCTCATCCACTCTAGTCTGGAGGACCAAAAACCACAGAGTCTATTTAAGTTTAATAGCTTTATTAAAGGTAAACACATTTATTAAAATCAACTTTGTCATAAAACTATTTAACTGAAAACAGAAAAGTGCTTAGTGCTGACGATTAATTGGACACATTTCTTGTGGTCGAGCCGAGCTCTCACCTGGTTTGAACTTGATCCTGGACTCGTGTTCTTAGAAGTCAAGCTTCTGTCTGTTAGGAGAAAAAGTGGTGCGTGTTAAAAATAAAAAGCAAGCATTCATCAGTTGTGCATAAAAGTGCAGCAAGACAACAGCCTTCCCTGGAAAAAGGGACATTTTTACTTTAGAGTAGACAGTCACAAATTATTACATTGTATTCTGTTTTTTTAACATTTCTTTATTACTCCTAGACCAAATATTATATAGTAGTGAGTGGTGTATTCTAACATTCTTAAATGTACTTTGTAGGTGGAACATCTGGTGGCGGGGCCAGCGCGGAGGTGACGGTGTTGGGCGAGGACTCGGAGGACTCTGGGGAGGAAGCGGTGCAAGAGCCGGCGGACGGTCCTGTGGGGGTTCCCACGGTGGTGGCGGGAACAGGTAAGCTATATATTCCTTACTTATCGAGATTGAAGACTGCATAGTGTGCTTTCTGCACAGGTGTATTACAAATCAACCAGGTAGTAGCCTCCTCGAAATGTACTCCGACTTAGCTGTGACGTTTTTGGTGAGAAGAATCCCAATAAGATCTTAGATGAACGTGATGGATGGGATGAACGAAAAGCGAAAGAAGGGTGTAAGTATGTGGGACGCGAAATTTTATGATGGCTGGCAAAGAAGAACGATATGTGTTTGCTTGGCCCCCGAGGTGGCTGGGAAGGAAAGAATATGGTATGGTGCATGGCTGGGTCAATGATGAAGCAAGGATGGGTGGAAGGACAGCAGCCTGGGTGGGTGAAACAGAAACTGTATGTGTGCGTATACTTTGAATGAATGGATGCCTGGAGCATGGTATTCTCTGACTCTTAGATAGCACATGTGTATCTAGAGAGAGTAGATGGTCGCTGGATGAACTAAGTGTTACCTTGAAGAGCATGTACCACCGCACCCGCACGTCCGTTCCAGTGTAGGGAAGGCAAGGAAAAGAAATTGTAAATGTGTCCAACACTACCATGAATAGTAGCAGTACTTTGTATTGCAACTGCAAGCACAGCATATATCCGGTTATTACGGTGGACACTCCGTACCTCTCTTAATAACTTTAGTTTAGTTGTAGTACGTCATTCATGTGTGGGTGTATCACTGTTCACTCAATATTAAGCAAAGCACCTAAAGTCATCCCATATGTCATCAAATAGGTCCCATGTGAAGTGATAGATAATCAAATTATTTAGCTTCTTCCTTTTCCTTTTCTAGTACTCATTTGCACTGTAGGGTGAAAGGTAAATTAATTAAGCAGTAGCCCTTGTAACAGAGTATTCTCAGTGCCACCCGTAATAGAAAAGTAATAGCTTCACCACCTGCATGTACTGGACCGGTACAGTAACGCCAGTGTGTCTCACTCATCATGGTGTGCAACTGTTTTTCTCGGGTGCAAGTTCACTGTGCTGCCATTCTGCCGGCTTGCATAAGATAACGTACCAATTTTCCTAAACAAGAGAGAAGAAGAAGAATAAGACTGGGGTACTGTCATAGTCGACTGTAATGGAAGTCCATAGTGGTCGTAGAATTTGTTCATTAAACTACCACTAATGTTAGAGCAAGGATGCAGAAGTGGGAGGTTACATAGATACTGTCCTCAATAGTTATGTACTGTGCTTTCAATTTGCTACTTGTACTGTGACCCAACTTTCGGCTCATTCACTTTGTGTTATTAATGCTAAGGAGCATTGGTTACAGACTATGTCTTTCTTTCTTCATATAGTTGCTCCTTCCAAATCAACATCACGGAGGGAGCAGGCTCGAATGGCCCGGCAACGGAGGCTGGATGCCACTGTCGCCGAATATCGGCGGCTGGTGGCCCTGGAGGAGGAGGAGGACACGCAGTCGACCGGTGCAACCACCACAACATCCTCGACTGGGACAGCTGCATCCTCCTCCGTGACCCCACGGGCCGCCAGCATGCGCAGTGCTCCAGCGGTACGGAGCCGGGCTAAGAAAGCCAACCGCCACCGCCAAGCAGCAGAAAGACCAGCTGCCCCCCACAGGAGCTGCAAGGCACGCCAGCGCAGCCTAGGAGTCCGAATGTCCTACCTGGAGCAGGAGGTCCTTACGTACAAGAACTTGGTGGAGGGCCTCCGCTTCGACCTTGCCACCCTCCGCAAGGAGTATGATGCCCTGGCCGCAAAATTCACCAGCACCCTCCAGTAGTGGAGTGTCCCTTGACCTTTTTTTAGAGACTTTTGGGGGGTGGGATTTGGGAGTTGGGTTCTTTTTGGGACTTTTCAAAGACAATCGTTGGGGTTAGGGAGGGTCTTGAGGGAGATTATTTTGTTAGGGCTACATAAATATACTTTTTTGAACTTTATCTGACCATACCTGTTTTTTACTGCTTTTCAGTCTGGTGGGTGGGGGACGGGGGTGTAACAGTAAGTTTGTTTTCCTGAACAGTCGTAGGACTTTAGTAGTACTACCGTCAATCTCTCGTCTAGTCCTAATACTCCATTATACTACCTCCCACCAAACGCTTATCTTACCTGTAATTTGTGTTAGAAATTAGGGCTAGGCCCAGGGCTGGCTCCACGTGAAATGGGGATTAACGTTGGCAATCCTGGGCGGGTGAAATTTCCTCATTGCGGTGGTACTAGTGGTGTGACACAGTGGCAGTTGCATGCCTATGGAAAAAAAGAAAACGTTTCCTGGTTTGTCCTTACTGTAGCATTACAACAGTTATGGTACGATCGAGAATATAGCAGGTGACAGTACACTAGAACAGTGCCATAATGTAGCCTAACAAATGGTAAAGTATTTGCTTGCAAGTATAACTAGTACTTACGTTGAATTTATTTGACATTGGCTCCTACTACTAGAAGAAATAGTACTGAAGCTGAGTAAGTCTAGAAGATATCCTCGTATTCCTTCGCCAGCCTGTTGCTATGACCTTATCCTCCCCAGCAAGTGTGTGCAATTATTGATGTCATTTTAGTCAGACATCAAGCAAAACAACACAGCCCGGGGGAAGAGGGTTAGGGTTTGGAAAATAGATGGGAATGGGGTTTCTTTTTGGGTAGGTTTTGTGGAGAGAAGAAAAAAAATGCACAGCCTGGACAAACAATAATTGAAGATAAAGAAATCTTTTGGTACAAACTAAAGCTAAGCACATGCAGTCACACTCATAGAAGAAAACAATGGATACTGTATCTGTATTCTGTATGTTGTTGGAGTTGTCCTGTTGAATTTGGTAAGTAAGTTGCATGCAGCAAACAATTCCTCTTATTAGCAGCACTCCTCCATTCCAGCTGACGCTTCGTCCATCAATGTTGGTGACCACTGACAGAAGACACCCTGCCACTGCCTGCCTGGCGGATGTTGACTGAAACCCGGCCTGTAATTATTGAACGGAAAACAGGAAGTGCTATTACAATACCACTGATAAATAAATAAAAGGTATGTACGCTGTGTGGTGCAAAAAGTCACACTTTGATTTCCCTAATAGACAGTACAATATTTTTGAAATTGCGTGCTCTGTCTGAGTCACCTTTTTAAGGATAAATAAGTATGGCCAAAATATTATAGCGGATCTTTCCCCTCAAGGTAGGTGTACTGTAAACTGTGTTTTAGAACACAATTTGACCTTCCCAGCAATGCTCCCACCAAGACCCTTACTAAAGCCAGTCGCAAAAATGTAGAAGACCCCCAATCAGATCTCCAAAAACGATGCCTAGCAGAAAAATGGTGACAAAACGTACTTTGAAAGTAACAGTAGGCCCAAATACACCCTTACCGACCGTGGATTGTATTCAAACCACTTGCAAGCAAGCAAAAGTATCCATAGCCAGCATCGCTCCAACAGTGCTCTAAAACCCCAGAACTGCGTTGCAATAGAACACCCCGAAACACTTGCAATCCTGCTGCTAGGGCTAACCCTAACGAACCCTAACTTACAAAAAGTGCCAAAAGGTGTTTCCTTATGGATTTTGTCCAAAACACTTCTATCCGTTATTAGACCTTCCCAGGAATGCCCCAGCCAAGACCCGCCAACCCACCCGCAAAAAAGCACGCGACAACACCCCCAAACAGCGAAAAAGATAAATCTCATACTTACTATATATCTCGGCCTTCGGTCCAGACGCGCTGTGCAGCCAGGTCATCATCATAACTCCTGTTTTCCACCACGGATTTCCTGAAAAGCAAATGCAATCAAGATTAGACGGTCGCAGCAGTGCTTCGACAGAGACCACGGCCGCAACCCACCCACGAACAGCAGGAAGCCCCCCAAAACGCTACATTGAGCAAGATGTCAGAAGAAATAGCAAGAAAAACGCTTTTCCTTAAGGATTTTGTCCAAAACACTTCTATCCGGTATTAGACCTTCCCAGGAATGCCCCAGCCAAGACCCGCCAACCCACCCGCAAAAAAGCACGCGACAACCCCCCCAAACAGCGAAAAAGATAAATCTCATACTTACTATATCTCTCGGCCTTCGGTCCAAACGCGCTGTGAAGCTAGGTCATCATCATAACTCCTGTTTTCCACCACGGATTTCCTGAAAAGCAAATGCAATCAAGATTAGACTGTCGCAGCAGTGCTTCGACAGAGACCCCGGCCGCAACCCACCCACGAACAGCAGGAAGCCCCCCAAAACGCTACATTGAGCAAGATGTCAGAAGAAATAGCAAAAAAACGCTTTTCCTTAAGGTTTTTGTCCAAAACACTTCTATCCGGTATTAGACCTTCCCAGGAATGCCCCAGCCAAGACCCGCCAACCCACCCGCAAAAAAGCACGCGACAACACCCCCAAACATCAAAAAAGCTAAATCTCATACTTACAATATCTCTCGGCCTTCCGTCCAAACGCGCTGTGCAGCTAGGTCACCAATCATCATAACTCCTGTTTCCCACCACGGATTTCCTGAAAAGCAAATGCAATCAAGATGAGACTGTCGCAGCAGTGCTCCCAGACCCCAAAACTCACCCACAAACACCCGGAACCCCGCCAAAGAGCACCTCAAAGGCAAGCAAGTCAGCAAAAACGGCAAGAAATTTCCACCTCATATTTGGTCCAAAACACTTTTATCCATTATTAGAGCTTGACAGCAATGGGCCCAAAGCCGTCAACTCACCCGCAAAGAAGTAGAACACCCCCACAAGTGCTGAGTCTTTCTTCATTGGGCGTAATCCAGCACTCTGCTTTGAGGGAAATCGCAGTCTGGAGGAGGAGGATAGAGGAGCATGTTCTTCTGAACTTGTGAACCTGAGGAATGTAGACTGCGGCACCTTCAAATCAATAAGCAAACAAGTGAAGACAGTTCTGCTGATGGGCTTGTTTTTGTGGTTAGGTGATTAAAGTTTGAATTAAATTAACTGTGCAAAACAAAGAAAGACAGACACACAGGAATAAAAGTGAATAAGGACGAAAAAGAAAGTTATTGATTCATTGTCTCATTTTCAGGGCTCGGTGTCAGGGAATAAGAATAAGAGTTCGTCTTCATACTCTGCGAATTCAGGCAGGATGAGGTCAGCGTCACCGAACAGAGAACAAATTCCCTCATCTACGTTGCTGTCCTCCTCGTCTTCATGCGGCGTGCTTTCTCGTACTTTGTAATCTGGTGGTATGAGGTGCTGATTCATCTTGATCATTGTTAGCCTCTCCACATTTTTGGGCGAGAGGCGGCTCCGTTTGGGAGTTACAATGCCACCAGCAGCACTGAAAACACGTTCAGAAGACACACTTGCGAGTGGGCAAGACAAGTAGTTTATAGCCAGGTTGGAGAGCTGTGGCCACAATTGTTTTTTGCCATGCCAATACTGCAATCTCTCATCATTAAGAAAGACCTCTGTTGAGTCATTCAGATAGTCCTGCACCATCGACTCAAGGTCATCAGCGGTTCCTCCACTTTGCTTACTTTTTGCTGTGCCTGTGACTTTTTTTCGAGAACCATACCCAAGCAAACTTAGCCAATCCTCTACAGCAGCCACTGTTACTGTTGTGTGTGGTGCAGATGATCCAGTTGCCGGTGTCGTTAACGGCTGAGAGGTCACTTGTGCCCCAGCCACAGGTGCAGAAGTGGATTCTTGTGACTGGGGATGGCCTGCTGATGCTGATGCTGATGTACTGCCTTCTCCTTCAATAACCTGCCATTCTTTTTCAAACCTCTTGGCTGACCAGGCTAGCCAATGTTTGTACTTTTGAACATCTTCATCAGTAAAAGGAAAGAATGCTTCGCCTGCCAGCGCCTTTTTGTAGCGTGGATCCAGAATAGTAGCACAAATGTAATGCTGTTCTGACTTGATCTTTTGAAGACGTTCATCACCACGTAGGCGCTCTAATAATTTCTCAGACAAAATAAAAGGGTCTTTTTTTTTAACATCTTTTTCAAACTCAGAAGACACCGCCATCAGTTGGTGCTCCAGCATGCACAACAATGGGATAGCTTTTCCCAAATTACAGTCCTCCTGGCTGACTGCACGCGTGAAGAACTCAAAAGGACGAAGCATGTCTGTCAGGCTTTTAACTATGTCCCATTGCGCCGCAGCCATCCGCAGGTCCTCCTTCTGAGATGTACCCTCTGTTAAGAAATAGTGATCGAGTACCGTATACTGCTCATGCAGACGCTCAAGCATGTAGAAGGTTGAGTTCCAACGTGTTGCCACCTCCTGGATGAGTGCTTTCACTGGCATTCGACGTTCAAGTAGCAGCCTCCTCAGATGCTTCCGGGCCTTAAAAGAATGGCTGAAATGGTTGCACATTTTGCGGCAGGTGGCCATTACCGCGAACGCTGCACTGTCTCTATCACTCAAGAATTTTTGAACTACCAGGTTGATACAGTGCGCCAAACACGGCACTCTGAAATAGCCACCGAGCGACATGGCCTTAACTACATTGGCGCCATTATCCGTGGAAACATAACCAATCTGGCGTTTTTTTGGGGATAGCATTTTCGAGACCTTTTTGTTAAACTCGTCCAAAATGTTTTCGGATGTGTGACTTTTCTCCAAGCCAAACATGGCTAGTGTTGCATGGTTCCGAGCAGCTTTGAAAACTTGGTCCGGGTCAACACCTGCGTTTAGCTTTGCTTTAACACCTGAAAAAGAGACCCAGTGTGCAGTGATGCACATGTAATCATCGCCTGCGCCACTGGTCCACATGTCTGTTGTCAGATGTATTGTGTGAACAGCACTCTTCTGCAAAGCTGCCCCAATCGCCTCCAGCACATCTTCATGTAGTGCTGGAACCGCAACTCTGGCAAAATAGAACTGGCTAGGAACCTTCCATTTAGGGCAGAGCGTTGCCACTAATTCTAGAAAACCTACCGCTTCTACAAAAGAAAAAAGGAGAAGGTCCACAGCTAGCATTTTAGCCAGCTTAGTGTTATACAGACGCGTCAGTGGGTGGTTGCGTTCATATGGCACGTCTGAAGAAAACATGGTTCTAATGTTGCCCTGGACCAAGCATTTACGGGCTGATAATGACTTCGTTGACCCAATTTTGCTCGCTGGTGAACTTTTGTGCGTTGGTGTCTCACTCGCTCCAACACTCTTAGTGTGCCTCACATTGGGTGTGCTGCTGACAGGGGTACTGGGTGTAAGGGAAGTGTTTCACACGTCTTCTTCCTCCTCGTCATCATCAGATGCAACATCAACGTTTTCTTGAATTCGGGCTTCCTTGATCGCATCTAGGTGCGCAAACCATTGGACAGTGTGCTGTCTCCTAAGATGACCTCTCTGGCCTCCGGTACCATAGTTGGTACCTGACTTACCACGACTAACTGCAAGCTTACAAAGGGTACAAATGGCAAACTTTGGATTTTTTTGACAAACAGTAAAGAAGTCCCAAACTGGGGACTTGAAGTGTCTGTGGGGCCTGGAGGAGGCGGCGATACTGGTGGTGGTGGTCATGAAGCTAATGCCAGTTGAAGTGGAGGATCTGGATTGCCCAACTTTTGTACGTTGTGCACTTTCACCGCCACTAATTAAGGTCGAGGTGGATGGAGGTCCCTTCTTGCCAGAAAGAAATATGGAAGCGGGACGAGTTGGTGTACTACTTAACTCCAATGATTGTGGTGTTTCCACTGCCTCCTCATCGACAACATCATCATCATCACGCTCAGCAGGTCTTCGGGCTAGGGTCAAAATGTCTGTTTGCTGCATGCCCGCTGGGGCTGCAGTGACCTTTATGATGACTGGGTCGTCGTTGTCAGAGTCTTCATCAGCAGCAGTATCCGCCACTTCTTGTTGAGCCTCATCACACTCCATAACTCTGAGACTTTGGATGAGCTTCCTTTTACGCTTAACTACCTTTGTCAGATCATGGTGTGCCTCACTGTCAGACGGCAGTGGTGCTGGTTCCCAAGTTTGATCCATATCATCAGAAGGAGGTGTGCTTGAAGAAGATGTAGACACCACCCTTGATCTCTTCCTTGCTAGGGGTGTGGAAGACAATGAATGATCATCAGGAGGAGTGGCTTCCTCAAATGATACCTCGCCTTGATTGTTGATTTCCTGATGTGCCCCTACTTCGGGAGGAACAACTATTGTGGGCACTTGTGACCCTCCATGCACCTCTGCTTGCGCATCTCCTTGCGCTGCCTCTCCTTCCACATGTACTTGGGCTTGTACTTGCACATGTGATTGTTGTTGCGGCTGTGGTTGTTCAACACTCGTCAGATGAGCTACAACAACCTGTGTTGATTGAGGGACATTGCTGCTGCTTTCTTGCGATGAGCCAACATCACTGGTCGATGGTGATTGAACAAGTAGATTGGCTGCCTCTGCAGCACTCAAGGGCTTGGACTTAAGTTGGCGTGGTGGTGGTGGTGGCACTGAGCCCAATGGAGCGGGGGTGCTGCTGCCTGCTTGGTCCCCAGCAGATCCCGCTGCTGCTGCAGGCATACTTTTTTTTTACTCCCAAAAAAAGGGGCGGGCGGCACACCAGTCTCCTTGGTAACTTGCTTCTTCTGCTCCTTACTGGCACCTTTCTTGCTAGAGGAGCTACGGGTAACTTTTTTTGGGGCCATCTTCTTCAGAGCAGGTCAGAACAGCAGGCAGCAGTTGCACGAGTTGCAGAGTTGTCTGTGTCCAGACGTGACGTCGCGTGACCTTATGCTGCACACACACACCGCTGCAGGACTTCTTCCTGGCACTGGTGGTTCTCTTGAGTCTTGTGCACCTAAAAGCAATGGAAGACAGAGGAACATCAGTTCAGTTATACACCCCAAAAAATCGACAAAACACAGAAAAATCAGCACAATCCCATGCCATCCATGATGTTTACATTGAAGACACCCCACAGAAAGACGAGGGCCATGCAAGTATGCAACACTCACTACCCCTGGGCATAATGGATGAAAAGTAGGCAAAATAAGTGCAGGCCTCAGACACTGCCTCTCTTCAAAATGGCCCCTTTCACCCCAAGCCAGTCCACATCAACAGTACACCCCAAAAAAACAGAAAAACAGCCAAAAATCACCACAATCCAATGCCATCCAGGATGTTTACATTAAAGAGAGTGAGACCACACTACATGCACACTCAGTCCATGCACCACTACCCCTGGGCAAAGGGCCCCACCAGCAGCCCCAAAAAAACGACAAAAAACAATAAAATCAGCACAATCCCAGCCCATCCATGGCCTCAATGGTGTTTAAATTCAAGAAGACACCCCTCAGAAACACTAGGCCCATGCAACACTCACTACCCCTGGGCATAATGGATGAAAAGTAGGCAAAATAAGTGCAGGCCTCAGACACTGCCTCTCTTCAAAATGGCCCCTTACACCCCAAGCCAGTCCACATCAACAGTACACCCCAAAAAAACAGAAAAACAGCCAAAAATCACCACAATCCAATGCCATCCAGGATGTTTACATTAAAGAGAGTGAGACCACACTACATGCACACTCAGTCCATGCACCACTACCCCTGGGCAAAAGGCCCCACCAGCAGCCCCAAAAAAACATCAAAAAACAATAAAATCAGCACAATCCCAGCCCATCCATGGCCTCAATGGTGTTTAAATTCAAGAAGACACCCCTCAGAAACACTAGGCCCATGCAACACTCACTACCCCTGGGCATAATGGATGAAAAGTAGGCAAAATAAGTGCAGGCCTCAGACACTGCCTCTCTTCAAAATGGCCCCTTACACCCCAAGCCAGTCCACATCAACAGTACACCCCAAAAAAACAGAAAAACAGCCAAAAATCACCACAATCCAATGCCATCCAGGATGTTTACATTAAAGAGAGTGAGACCACACTACAGGCACACTCAGTCCATGCACCACTACCCCTGGGCAAAAGGCCACACCAGCAGCCCAAAAAAACCGACAAAAACAACAAAAAACAGCACAATCCCAGCCCATCCATGGCCTCAATGGTGTTTAAATTCAAGAAGACACCCCTCAGAAACACTAGGCCCATGCAACACTCACTACCCCTGGGCATAATGGATGAAAAGTAGGCAAAATAAGTGCAGGCCTCAGACACTGCCTCTCTTCAAAATACCCTTACACCCCAAGCCAGTCCACATCAACAGTACACCCCAAAAAAACAGAAAAACAGCCAAAAATCACCACAATCCAATGTCATCCAGGATGTTTACATTAAAGAGAGTGAGACCACACTACATGCACGCTCAGTCCATGCACCACTACCCCTGGGCAAAAGGCCCCACCAGCAGCCCCAAAAAAACGACAAAAAAACAATAAAATCAGCACAATCCCAGCCCATCCATGGCCTCAATGGTGTTTAAATTCAAGAAGACACCCCTCAGAAACACTAGGCCCATGCAACACTCACTACCCCTGGGCATAATGGATGAAAAGTAGGCAAAATAAGTGCAGGCCTCAGACACTGCCTCTCTTCAAAATGGCCCCTTACACCCCAAGCCAGTCCACATCAACAGTACACCCCAAAAAAACAGAAAAACAGCCAAAAATCACCACAATCCAATGCCATCCAGGATGTTTACATTAAAGAGAGTGAGACCACACTACAGGCACACTCGGTCCATGCACCACTACCCCTGGGCAAAAGGCCACACCAGCAGCCCCAAAAAAACGACAAAAACAACAAAAAACAGCACAATCCCAGCCCATCCATGGCCTCAATGGTGTTTAAATTCAAGAGGACACCCCACAGAAAGACTAGGCCCATGCAAGTCACCACCCCTGGGCAAAGGGCCCCACCAGCAGCCCCAAAAAAATGACAAAAAACAATAAAATCAGCACAATCCCAGCCCATCCATGGCCTCAATGGTGTTTAAATTCAAGAAGACACCCCTCAGAAACACTAGGCCCATGCAACACTCACTACCCCTGGGCATAATGGATGAAAAGTAGGCAAAATAAGTGCAGGCCTCAGACACTGCCTCTCTTCAAAATGGCCCCTTACACCCCAAGCACATGTTGCCTGTTCCAGCCAGCACTCAAGATGGCCACCACCACCACCCACATGGCCAGTCCACATCAACAGTACACCCCCAAAAAACAGAAAACCAGCCAGAAATCACCACAATCCAATGCCATCCATGATGTTTACATTAAAGAGAGTGAGACCACACCACAGGCACACTCAGTCCATGCACCACCACCCCTGGGCAAAAGGCCACACCAGCAGCCCCAAAAAAACGACAAAAAACAATAAAATCAGCACAATCCCAGCCCATCCATGGCCTCAATGATGTTTAAATTCAAGAAGACACCCCACAGAAAGACTAGGCCCATGCAACACTCACCACCCCTGGGCAAAGGGGCACACCAGCAGGCCCAAAAAAACGACAAAAATCAGCACAATCCCAGCCCATGGCCTCAATGGTGTTTAAATTCAACAAAACAGTTGTATCATGCACCCCTAACCAACCCTGGTCCTACTGGATACTGTGGCTACCCACAATATAATTTATTTAATGCTCTGAAAAAGTTCCAAAATTGTACTTGCAGCAACTGTAATGCCCTAAACAAACTTACTTGTGAAAGTTGATTTCTAATCCAAAAGTGATCCAAAGACAGTCAAAAAGGCCTTAAATCCAAATATCCAGCAGCACCCACAAAAAGTAATCCTTCCAGCTCCAGATCCAAATGAAAGTGACCAGGAGATGGACAAAGCACTGGGAGGAGCCTGCTGGACAGGAACAGGAAGTTGGAGACTGTGGGGCACTTCCTTCCTCCCCCCCCCCAAAAATGGACTCCTTGCAACAAAAAAAAACCATGCAAATGTCAACCTGAGGAGTGATTCTGATAAAAACCATAATTTTCTGAAGGTTTATCCTGTTTGCTGGTGATTTTTTTGTGCAGAATTGCAAAATCTCTATTTCGCGAGTGCGAGATTGTTCCTTTCCGCCGCAACTACGTGTTCGCAATTGCGAACTCTCGCGAGGTGTGCTGTGCAAGGTGGCAAGCCGCAATTACGTATTCGCGGGCGCCAAACTCCCGCGGGATCACGCAGCAATATCTAAAATGGCGCGGCACTAGAAAAATATGATCGAGAAAAACAACTCGGCAAACGCTTAATGACGGAAAGTGAACGCCGTGCACCACGCCGCGCGCCGCAACCAAGCAAAAAAATCCGGCGCGAGTGGATTCACGGATTTTCGACAAATTCGCGAGAGTTCGCGGATTGCGAATTTGCCGAAAATCTGAAAAATCCGCGAGCGGAGCGGATTTTACGCCCATGCTTAATGATCGTAGAATTGGGCTGTTGCAGATGTTGCTAACTACTTCTTTTACTACTCCTGCGTCTACTAGCGACTGTATTATTTCAATCAGTGCTTTCTCACCTTCTGGTGATATCTTGTACTGGGGTACTTTCGGTAGGGTCGCGTCCTGTCATACAGTCACATGCACTGGGTCTATCATCATTCGTCCTACATCTGAGTCAGCGTTCACCCATGAGTGCTATGGTAAGGTATCAAGTAGGGATATGTCTGCGTCTGCAACGGGGTACTTGTGTCGTGGAGGGAAAGATCTGAGTAGGCCAGGGTTGTCATATAGAATGACTCGGACTCCGTCGGGCGAGCATCTAATAGTTGCTCGAAAATACTTCAGCAAGTTAAGACCCATAATGGCGTCTGGGGTATTGGAGGAAAGGAGAAATGTTGTGTCAATGATATTGTCTTAAAGATCAAAAGGGATTGGTTTGGACAAGGGGTTGGTGGAGGGCGTTCCATCAAATCCTATTGATGTCACATGTGAGCCAGACAAGGGTGCCCTTGGAATCAGTCGTTTGGTTAATGCACTACGTGTTGCTCCAGTGTCTACCAGAAATGGAGACCTTGTGCCTAGGACCTTTGCGGTAACATAAGGGCCTTGCTGGTCAACATAGAGCTCAACTGGATCCCTCCCTTGCCCTTGGCAGTCCTATGCATAGTCGTATGCGTTGTCGCAGTCAGACAGCTGGTACTGATTCTGTCGGGGAAGGTCAAATGCATTCGTTCTACCAGGCCTTTCATCACTAGTGTCGTTTGTGTACCCTCGTCCACGTCCTCTATTTTCCGGTCCATTCGCTAATTCTCTTGTCTCTTTGTTCCTATTCATTTCTAACAGGACCGGACATTGGGACTTCCAATGCCCGTACTCTTTACAAAAAGCACATTGGTTCTCGCCTAAGTCTCTACGTCCAGCGTAGGGTGCGAGTGCATTGCTTTGGGGCGGTGGAGCTCTAGGGATATTCTATTGATAACCTCCCTTGTAATGTTCTTTCCCTGTACTCACGTCTTGTAATTGGGCTATCATAACCCGTTCCTTTAAATCCTTCTTTTTCCTTTCGGAAGCTCTATCGCTTTCATTCTTTTGGTGCTCGTAATACTGAGCCATTTGTAGGATGGCCGCAGGCTTTGAGGAAACCTAACTACTTTCACTAGTTTGCAATTTCTGCGAAACTTCCGGTAATAGACCTTTAACATAATTCTGTACAAACAAGTGATGTCTGGTTGCAGTGGTCATGTCCTGTCCACTGTAATCGGAGAACACCGTTTCGAACTGGGAGAAGTATTCGGAGACATCATCTTGGGGTTTCTGGCGGCAAGCTGTTACTATAGACCAGTCTACCTTTTTCTCGGGGATTAGAGTCTTTACCTTTTGTACAATCTTATCTGGGAGGTCTAGTATGGCTTCCAGGGGTTTCTGTCCAGGGTTTCATTGCTTATCTAGATTGTCGAGTTGTTCGCAGGTATGTCCGAACAGATCAGTGTGGTTTACTTTCCAGATTTGCTTCCACACGTCAGCTGGCAGACATAGCCCAAAGAACAAGTCAATGTCGGCAAGGGTCATGATCGTTGATCCCAAAGCGGTACCTAATTCCGTATAGAACACGGTGGGATTCTTTCGCAAGTCCGGCAAGGATTTGCGGAATGTCAGGATGTCCTGTCTATCCCAAGGCTGATATACCCAGTTGTATACTACTCTCCCTTTTGCGTCCTGGTGATTTATGTCATCATGAGTTCCCTGTCCTCTAGGGGGAACCCAATAGGGGGCAGCTTCTTTTATGGGCATCATGTTGTCAAAACTTTCTATCGGGGGTTCAGTTATCACAGGCATGACGCTCTTAACTATTCGTCCCTGTTCTATGAGGTGGTGGAAGACTTCTAAAGTGTAGGAGAAGAGTGCGGCTACATTACATTCACTCTCGTCCCCTGTGTGCATCTTGCTATATAGAGTCATGAGTCGATCAGGTCCTGTTTCCTTATATTTTTCTTCGTACGCAGTGAGGATGTGATAACAAAAACGCACGACGAAATGTCGTTTGTAATTGCCAGCGTACGAGCTACACGTGTCTGTGATATGCTCTTCGGTTTCCTTCCTATCGACTAAGGTCTTAACTACTGTGTCGATGCCGGCCCGCTTAGTTGTGCTCAAATGGGGAATTCTCTTGGGTTCTTTCTCTTGGGTTTCAATCCTTTCTGAGGTGCCTTTTGTCGAGGTGTTTAGTACGAGAGGCTCAGTCGGCGAAAGGCCGTGGGTACCGAGGCCCTGGCACTACCTTCAGTTAAGTTCTTTGGTTGTAGGTGCTGTTCTAAGGGATGGGTAGGGGCATAAGGAGGAGGCATGTAGATGATTGGGGGACCTAAGAGTAAATCATCGTCGGTCCTTTGCTTGGATGGGAGCTCAGGGTAAAGCGCTGAGGGTGTTCTAACAGGGCATTGGCCTGAGGTTTCTGATTCTCGTTCTTTTCTAACGTTTTCTCTTTCCTTCACTTCCTCTTCCAACTTTTTACCAGCTAAATGAGCTGCTTTTTGTAGTTTTTTATCGCTCTTTACTTCGTCTCTCTTTTTACGCTGCGTTGCTTCTTCGCGCCACATGCCCAGACTATCAAGCATGGTTGGCGTGGTTCTATTTTTGCGAAGGGCTATTTCTAGCGCTTCAATTTTAGCGAGGTCAAAAGATCCTATCAGTGGCCACTGACATTCTTGATCTTTCTTAGTATTTTTATGTCATAGTTTACTGTAAGCTACGGCGACTAGTCCATATCTAACATACATGTCCTTATTAGGGGTGCCTTCCAGTGGAGTTGGATGATCTACCTCTAATAAACGGTCCGGGTTGAACCAATTTACAATCAGTGGGGAGAAGATAGGCATGACGTATATCGGACAGGTGAAGATCTCAAATAATGATGGACAAAGGTCCGCACTACCTATCCTTCACTACCTGCAAAGACTAGACAGAATATTTCTATTCTTTGTTGTTTTGCAAACAGAGAATATCTCAAAGAGAACCAATATGTCGAGTAGCAACGAAGGCTAAACGAATCAATAAATAAAAGTAATACTAGTATTTTCCAAACAATCAATCAATCAATCAGTCAAAACAGTCATGCTGCACAACCTTACCAGGATCGTAGGGACTGTTTCTCATCTTCCACTTCCAGCGCCCGATCGTCCTCTATTCTCCGTTGTTGCCACGGCACTCCTGTGGGATCCCAGTCAGGACCGTAGATCACTCGAGAGAGGTCCGTTCAGAATCAGTGAAGGTTGGATGATCTGCTGCCAGACGAGGGTCTATCGGGCAGGAGCTCTTCCCGATCGTTGCAGTTGTTCACTCCGTCGTTAGGACCTCTCTCACTGGACCCACGTGTCGCTGATGGGCCCCGCGTTGGGACGCCAATTGATGAAGAAGCAGATTTTCCCCAGATATCCTCAAGCACTGCTTGGCGTTAGTCGCCTCTAATTCAATCGGTAGTTATCAAATAAAGAGGCGGTTGCTGGCAATTGGAAAGCAGGAAACTGATTTATTCTTCAAAGGAAAGCACGTCAGATCAGACAGGCAGGGCGTCGACTCGAGGTGCTCCAACTGCATCTCTGTGGCCCGGCCTTTTATACACAGTTTTATCTCTTTATTGCAGTGTAACACATTCCTGACATTACTTTGATGCATTATAAACCATCTTTGGAATCCCCGCTTCAGGCCCGTTCCCACACATATCAACAGTACTGTACCCGACCTCGGTTTCAATAGGTGATTGCTATCGCGCAGCTGGGCATTGCGGCAGGAGCTGAAATACGCGCAATTGGTCGGATCTCATGGGGTTGTGGCATTGATTAATTCCCGCTCCTTTGATGGGAGGCCGAATCCTACTGTACGGGGGCAACAAACTGTATCCGCAGGGGGTGGTTATGGCCTGGGATCGGATCGAACAGCCAGGTGCAGGGGAGGAGATTATCGAAGGGCCTGTTCGTGCGCAAGGGATGAAAGGGTATGTGGGCTCGGCACGGGAAGTAGCTCCGGGGCAGGGTCGCACTGAAGATGCTTTATGACTCTAGCATGTGTGCATGGGGGCTGCCAGCGCGTGGGGGATGATTACGAGGTCGGGGAGACGTGCAGGCGATCGGCAATGTTACGAAATGGCCACAGTGTCTAAAATGGCTGCCGCTTACGCGCTCGCAAAAGGCCTAAGTGAGACAAGATGGTGCCACTAATGTTCACATCGCAATCTAATATTTAACAATGCTGCCTTTTGAGAAATTAGAAAAGTTACCTTTTACAATAGAAGAGTCACCATCTACAGAATGGTTAATTAATGGCTAGATCGCACTGCCATCACAACATTCTAGCTCCAATACTGCCTAGAACACAATCAGGTCGGCAGATATGAAGGATTGGGCGATGGGTACATACATGAAATCTGGGAGATAACGTATAGATAGGTGTAGGAATAAGGACACTGAAGTTTTCTTAAGCAGTACACACTGCGGGAGGGCTTTAAGTGGTCATTGGTGTGCAAGGATGTCATGCATCACAGAGCTTGTAATGCTTCGAAGGCAAAATTATCTTGCTACTTGAAAGTTATTTCATGCTGAATGACCAAGGCTGCTGTGGTATGGCGCCAGACATTGCATACGTAGTCACAGTAAACTTCAGGGTTGTTTAGTGTGAGCAAGTATTGTTTCCACCAGCTCGCACAGTTAGGGAGGCTCCACTGTGGGCTTCATTGAAGGTTTCCAGTGTACAGTTTGATTCGCTGAGCAGACTGCAAGCCATGTTGTTTCAACAAAATGTGGCCTTCAGCCCAAGAGAGTTTTGATCTCCAGGTTGCAAGGTCTTCGGCAGAGATAATGAACCTGGTCCGTACAAAGTTCCTGGTCCATTTCAGAGAAATAGTGCATTGTATCTTTAACATGTCAGATATGAGTGGGATCTCACACTTATTTAAGCGCCTTGGATCAGGTATCTTAACAACCTTTCAGACCATCTTGGGATAAATTCCGCTTTCATACACTCCGTAGTTGGAAGCGTTTTTTGGAAGGCCTCCTCTGGTCCTGCAATCAGTAGCGGGCATCCTGATTTTAGTCCTATTGTTTTGCAATGGATGTCTCAGTTCCTCAAGACATGGAAAGACCACTGCTGGAATGAGGTTTTTGTGAGCTTATAGTGTTCTACCTGAGTACCCCTCGGCTTCGAGAGCTGAGCGAGCATTGGTTCCTGTCGTTTAGACCAGTCTGGCTAGACTATCTCCTGCCTGTGTTCCACTGCCTCTTCTGCGGATCTGAATGCATGTGGGACCAGTGTCTGACACTTCCATCGATTGTACCACCGGACATAGCTGTACTCCTGGAGCCGTTGCAGGCCCACATGTACTGTTGTCCACAGCGTATTCCCATGTTGATGATGGCATTTCTAGAGCCTCCAAGGGAGGCTTCAGCTCCGTTTGGAAGGGAAATCAGCTCTGTTCCAGATCTACAGGCATTAGTTCCAGATGTGCAGGCATCTAATTCTCCCCCAGCAGCTGCTGTGGGGACCAGAGGTGACCATCTTTGCTGAATCTACATCATACTGGAAGAATTGGAGGGACTGTCACCTGTGGATGCAATGTTCAGTGATGTTGAGTCTTCAGCGCAGGATTCACAAACAATCTGTCCTTTCCTGTGCTGGGAACAATTCAGTGATTTTTAAAATATTTTCCAAATTTAAGGTTGAACAGTGACTTTCTTTTATTTTTCTTCTCTGCTCAAAATGAGCATAATGCCTTTCAAGGTGCTGCACAGTGTAATAATTACAACATATACCAGTTTAAAGTACCTTTTTGAACGCTTCTTAGATAGAGGATTATTTCGATTTTCAAATTATGTTTCTTTTATGGACATTTTTTACAAGCTTTTAAAGTGCTTTTAGTATTTTAATTATAAATGGTTTTATGCTTTTTAACCCGTTTCCCGCAGACACGATTTTGCGGCAGTGCGGCAATTTCGCAAAATGGGAGGGGACGAGTCGGCCGTTGGACGTGCGCAGCACTGCGAAGGTACTGCTTGCGACGTCCAACAACCGACAGCAGCACTTAAGGGGTTAAATGGCCCTATCTTTATCATTGTCTAGCCGACTATGTTGACATTTTGATGAGGAGGGGGTGTCATGTCCTTTAGGCTAGTCCGGTCATGTATACCCCTATTTCACACAATTTTCCATTCCACACGACAATAACGATTCTAACAGGTGACCTTTTACCTAGTAGCTTGCTCCTGTCTATTTGACACCAGGCTCTTCATAACCTATCATAATTCCTGCACCTGATGTACATAAACATGTCCTCACGCACAGCAGATTTATTCTGTATGATGGTCACCGCTTTTATCAGTGGGCAACAGCATGATCGCACTTGTTTAAAAAAGCACTGGTAATTGTTTTCAAAATATTTATGATTGTTTTCAAAACATCCATGGTTGTTTTAAAAACGTATTGGTTCTAGAAAAAACCCTGGAGTGGTCACTTTAGTATAAAAGACCCTCATCCCCCCAAACAAGTTAGAGGAGAATTCTTTCCAAGCTGAGCTGGGGTCCTGCATGCTGAATCTTCGACATGCAGCGCTCTGATATCCCTTGCGGGATGTCATCCTCCAAGCAGAGACGGGGTCCTTCATTCGCAACCATCAGTTGAAGGGGTTGGTACTTCCCTAGGGGTTTCTTAACCACATATACATATGCACATATACATGCTACACCTACACATCTAGGCTAGGTACATTTTAGGCAGATTATGTAGGGCACACATTTTGTGACTACGCAAATGCCTTCATTTTTATGGACCATCCATATTCATTGTTTTAGTATTATGGTAGAAATGGATCTACTGTTTACTATATTAGCACTTGCAATTTCTTTTGTATGCTTCTGTCTCCTGATTGTCGCAGCACATATGTTTTGCACAAGATTGTCGCTGGACAAATAAATACTTACTGAAAATGTTCCTATCGTCAGTCTATGTGTTTTCTGAGAATAAGCAAGCACAAGCACCTGAGCTAAAAGTACTGTACTGTTTTCCACGATCCCTGAGGAATCACTCATGTCATGTTCAGTGGTTGCCAGAAAATACCTGCACCACTGTAGCATACAGGGGGATGGAAGTGGCACTGTAGAGCTAGCTGGTGTAACCCCTGACATATCCTGTGGTGTGTCCAGAGTCTGTTTGCACACCAATCCCTTAGTTTAGATCATCCAAAACTCGCAGATCCTGGGAAACTCCTAGGACGTACACAATATCACTTACTTATAAACATTTTATAAAAAATGTACTAAACAAACTGCCTCATTTCTATGTGAATGTGCATTCAAATTGATTTATTGATGACTGAAAGCGATCGAGCTAGATAGATCTCTAGATATTGAGTTATAAGGTTATTTTTCTGTATCATTTTTTCGGAGGTACTGATTTGAATGATATTAACACAACTAAATTTCTTTAGGAGAGTTGGTTTACCAGTCCTGATATTATAACAATCAATAATATTTAATTAGTTAATATAAACTTTCACAATAGTGTTAAGTAAAATCATTTTATAAAACGTCCAAGGCCTCAAACTTCACACTGTATTTACTGTAAAAGTTTATTTGTAAAATCCTTTGTTGCGTACAGTAATTTCCAAAAACTTAAAAAACCTCAAAGTTCACACGGTATTTATTCTTTAAAGTTCTTTATAAAATACTTTTGAGTTCCTTGGTCGGTCGCAAACCGAGTAGTATAAAGTGCCATTGTGCGTACTGTAAGTGTCTACTGCAATAACTTTGTTGAAGGCATTACTAGGCATCGGATGATGATCTTTTAGGCTGAAACCTCACCTGGGAAGTTGAATTCTTTCTCGTGCAGTGACAGCAATTTTGAGTATTTGTAATTAATCATGGTGTCTGTGGGGTTTAGGCACTTCATTATTGCCATCCAACATGTTTGAATCCCCAGTTCATTGAATGCAGGTTTCAGAAGCATAGCTCGATGTTGTCTTAAGGTCAGGCAGAAACAGACTAAATGGATTATGTTAAACCTTTGTTTCTCCACACAGGCTGATCAGGCGGGGATGGGAGAGCTCTAAATTGAAGCGTCATCAGCTTTCATTTTAAATATGCCAGATATGTCATGCTCAAGTATTCAGCTGGTTTTAGGCTGTTATACGATTGAACTACCATATATGCATGCAATCGAGAGGTTAGTTTGTACTTAAGAGAGTTCATTTTAGCTACTTTGTAGATGGCTGGGCAGAATGTAGAGTGTGGCAAACTCAGATACCATAAGTAGTTGGTCTTTGTTTCAAGTAATGAGGAATGCAGGTATTTACTGTATACTGTATATTGAGTCGTTGTCATTTGCCAGGGACTGCCACAATGCACTAACCAGTGGATTGGTTCCGTTAGTCCGTATTTAAAGCCAAGTTTAAATGGTTGTGTATCTTCTTGCAATGCTCTGTTTCATTAAGCCGAATTCCAGACTGACTTGCCCCGGGTGTATTCTGAGGGAGGCCAAAGACTCGCTTGTAGGTGTTTGTTTGGCTTTCCTGGCATGCAATATTACCTATATTGCCACCACTCAGCAGCAGATTTAAGGCTTCAAGACTCAATAACTTAGAACATTCAAAACCTTCTAAATAGCATAAAACCCCCAGCAACCAGTGCACCTCCTTCTTGTATTGCTGCGGCTTACTTAGATAAGTACATTTAGTTGATTTTTTAAGATAATTTGATGAATGATGTTTGGATTGTGCCCTTTGAAATAGTGCTGTTTTTGGACTGGGTTCGTTTGGTAATCTATCTGTGTGTTTGTCACGGTGTGAATTTTGGTCAGTTTTGTAAAAAATTTATTTTTACACTGTATCTTCTAGCTCCCCTCTTCTGTGTGGAACGTGTGTCTGAGTATTACTTGGCGCTTATGTTGGTAGTTGGAAATTTGCTATTTTTATTGGCCTCAGACAGTCGTTTAGTGCTTCTCATCTGCGCGAGCCTTAACCAATATTTTAAACCATGAGGCTCGTGGAGACATTTCCTTGTGGTCTCGCAGGCACCCTCACCGTCATTGTCATTGAATACCTCCTGTCATGTTTGCTTTGTGCACGGAGCTCTCTTGTCTTAGTGGTTTCCGCGCGGGTCTTTTCTAACGTTTAATCATCTCTCAAACGTATGCACGTGCCTTGGGGCTCGCTCTATGTCATTTGAGGCAAATGGAGCCTTTGAAGTTGCCGTAGCAGATGCTCACTTCAGAACGTTTGTATCTGAAGTAATTTGACAGCGTGTCGCTCGGCAAAATCGGAATTGCTTTCTTCAGCTAAATCGGAGCCGATAAGTTCAGCGTGAATGTCGATCTGCTTACTTAGCGATTCGTTTTGCAGTTGGCTATTTATCCGGAGCATTTTGATTGACTTGGGTGTTTGATGAGTGGGTGTCTATTTATTTGGCTCTGTTTTTCTTTGGCAGTTCTAAATAACTGTATGTAAAACTTTTGGTAACAGTCTTATTTGGTTTATTATATCTTAGTAAGACGTGGAAAGTTAAAAATGGAATAGAGAGAGGGCTCCGTGGAGATGTCTCTGGAAGAGAAGTTGAACAGAGCAATTGAAAAAACAACATGTGAGGTTTCTCAAAGAACGGAGAGGAAGTTGGAATTACTCCCAAAGAAAATGCATGGTCCGGATGCGGAAGAATTGGTCAGCTACTGAGGTTAAGGTAGCCAATAGATCAGCAAGAAAGGCTTTTTGCAAAAGGAAGCATGTCTCAAGCAATGATGGCTTGTCAAAAAGATTGAAATCTACAAAGGTGAAACATGTTTGCTGTAGAGACAGCCACGTGGTCAATGCTGAGGGGATCCATGATGGGCGAAATGAAGGTGCACAAAGTGGTACTGGCAACAAATTAAAGGGTTGTATGCACAAGGTTGTAATTTGCGATCAGTCGTCTGGTAGTGCGGAGGTGGAACTCAGTTGCTCCTCAGATTTCGATTCAGAGGAGGAGTTTTTTTCAAATGAGGCATTGGTGAAAAAAGACATTTTGGAAAAGGATGATGGATCGATTTTGGATCCTTTTGGTCAGTCTATATTTAATCCTCTCATGATTAAACATCCTTTATCACTCGAATGGTCGCCCTCTGAGCATGTTGCTCAGTATATTGAGTACTGGACCAGTAGGGAAATACCAAAAGATGTGCGAGTCAGATTGATATCTGAATGTCCTAGACCCTAGGTTGACAATAAGGTGGTTGCGACTCTAGATTTGGACGGAAAGATTATAGCTTTTATTGCTAAAGGGGGACTTGACCCTAGGAAGGGTCTGGATAAAGGATTGAGATCTTGCCAAGACAGGTTATTAGATGTTGTTGGACCTTTAACTAAGGTCTTTGACTTGACTGAGGAAGCTTATGTGAATAAGAAAAATGGGGATATAGTGGAGACTCGCCAATGGATTCACAGAGCTATTTGTCTTTTGGGTAATGCCAATAAGGCCTTATCTAGTGAGAGAAGAAAAGGCATTTTGTTAACGATCAACACTAAATTGGCAGAAGTAGCAGGGAAGGGAGAGGGGCCTTTGGCTAATGGCTATTTATTTGGTGATACTTTTATAAAGGATCTCTCAAGATATGTTGGTGCTTTCAGTTCTCGGCAGAATTCCCAAAAGGATATTAAGAAAATTTATCAGGAGCGTGTTTTTGGCTCGACCGGGCGAACGAGGAGTTGGTTCTCAGGGCCGTGGTCAGGGCATCACTAGAGGCTCCTTTTCTCAAAGATTCAGATTATTTCATTGGACGACTATTCTACAGTGGAGGTGGATTCTTCCCACAGAGTAATACATCTCATGGAAGATACTTTTATGGAGAAAGGAGAGACAGAGGCTCAGTTGATAAGTCTAGGCCTTTCTGTTATCCCCTTAAAATGAGGCGGCAGACTTGCCCAATGTCAGCAACATTGGTTGGTGACTACAAGGGATCCTTGGGCATTGAAGACTTTTCGGGGTTTTCGAATAGAGTTTATTGGATTTCCGGTGAAAACAATTTTGCCAAGAAAGTTAGTCTTTCAAAAGGATAAAGAAAAATCTATAGATTTAGAGATTCAAGATTTAATTGGAAAAGGAGCTGTGGTGAGAGAGTTGGACTTAACAAAAGGTTTTGTAAGCAATATATTTCTGGTCGAGAAAAGAGAGAAGGGTATGCGTCCAGTAATACATTTGAGAGATATGAACGATTGTGTTGTGTACCATCATTTCAAGATGGAAGGAATGCATTGTTGAAGTATGTGTTACAGAACGGGGACTGGATGACTCATTTAGATTTAAAGGATGCATATCTAACAACTCCCATTTGGGAGGAATGTCAGTAGTAATTGAGATTCCAGTGGAAGGAGAGTTTGTGGAAGATTGTGTGTCTACCATTCGGTCTATCATCAGCACCTGGTTGCTTTACAAAGATTCTACACCCTGTGGCAGCCTATCTGAAATAGAGGGGCATTTGTTTGATTATTTATCTGGACACCATATTGATTATGGATCAGAACAAGTCAGATTTTATTCACCACTCAAATCTGGCTGTTAGACTGTTGGAATGTTTGGGGTTTGTTGTAAACAGAACAAAGTCTCAATGTGTGCCAAATCAGCAAACACAATTCTATGGTTTTGTGATAGACACTTTGGAAGGTTTTTTGAGGTTACCAAAAGAAAAATTTAAGAGGATAAGGAAGGAGTTAAGGAGTACTCTGAAGTTAGATTGTGTTTCATTGAGAATGTTGGCCCACATTGTTGGCCTCTTCTCTTCTACTATTCAAGGTATTTTTCCGGGGCCCTTGCATTAACTGGCCCCAGAATAAGCCGCAACGATTGTTCTTGTGGGCTGGTATGCGCTTGGCGCTATCTGCTAAGTCTAGTTTTATAAAACTTTAATTTTGTTTGCCTTAGCTTTTAAAAACAATTTTGCGTTGTATCTCTTTTTCATAATTCTGCACGCTGTGCATTTTGAATACCCCTACTGTTATGTTATGTTATATTTAATTTATTGAGCGCACAGCTACTCGAAAGTGTCCTGGCGCTTACTTCAGAAAAGAAAGAAATGCACACTAATCCAGTTAAAAGAGCAAAATTTTTAGTTTCTTCTTGAACAGCAGTGGATCTTGAATGCCCCGCAAGGCCAGGGACAACATATTCCAGGCCAGACCTGCTCTGCGCACAAAGGAATTTCCATCAAGTCGCTGGCGCTTAAACTTCGGGGTCTTCATCAACAGCTGAGCAGAAGAGTGCAGCTGTCTCCCTTTTGTATAAAAGGCGAATATCTTTTGCAAATAGATGGACCTAGACCATAAAGAGCCCGATGAGCAATTGTCAGCATTTTAAATTTCAGGCGAGATTCAACTGGAAGTCAGTGCAGAGAACGCAAATGAGTCCAAACGCAATGCCTTGATGACAAACCCACAAGAAGTCTGGCCGCCGAGTTTTGCATCACTTGCAATTTCTTCACAAGGAAACCCGGGCAGCCGACCAAGAGGGTATTGGCATAATCGAAACGGGACAAAATCTGTGCACAGACCATGGTTTCTCTGGCAGTGCTAGGCAAAAAGGGAAGGAACTTTCTCAAGCTTTTCAGCATGCCAAAACAAGTGCCGGCCAGTTTCTCTACTTGCGTCACTAAGTTCAGATTTTCATCGAACCAGACACCAAGAATTTTGGCAGCTCCTTTTCTCTCAGAAGGGCGAGGGAAGCCAGGATGCCAAAGCCTCTTTCTAAAATCCGATGGGAAAGAGCCATACAGCAGCACCTCAGACTTCCCTTCGTTACATTTCAGCTGTGCATTTGCCAGCCAATGGAAGACTGAGGACAGGCAGTGTTGAGCTGACTCAACCGAGTCATCCTCCTTGTTCCAAGTAAATAAGAGCTGGTTGTCATCAGCATATGCCATCACTTTAGCCCCCAGTGACTCTGCAAGGTTCACCAGCGGAGTAATGTAGATGTTAAAAAGGAGAGGGCTAAGTGATGACCCCTGTGGTACCCCAGTGGCCACAGGCATAGATGCAGAGGCACTCGAAGGGAGCCAGACCTGCTGCCGCCGTCCTTCCAAGAACGAACTAATCCATTGCAAGGCCGTGCCAGAAATGCCTATTTCTGACAGGCGGTCGAGGAGCATGGCATGGGGCACAGTATCGAATGCCGCCGGGCGATCTAGCATAACCAACACTGCTCTCCCGCCGGCATCCAAACATTCCCAGATCACCTCTGTGACCTCTAACAATGCGGACTCCATGCTATAATAAGCACTGAAGCCAGATTGTGCCAGGTGGAGCTGATTCGCCCCCTCAACAAAGTTGGTGAGTTGAAAAGTAACCACCTTCTCGCATACTTTAGCCAAACTTGGCAGGAGCGAGATAGGGAGGTAGTTCTCAGGCATCAATGGGTCAAGTGACGGCTTCTTAAGTGGTGGGAGAATCAAAGCATGTTTCCATGCCTTGGGAACACACACATCACACATTGATTTGTTGACCATAAGATTCACTTCTGTATTAATGGTGTCTGCCAAATCAGACAAGAGTCTGGCTGCACAAGGATCATTGGGTGAGCCGAACTTAAGGGCCTTAAGGATTCTGAGACAGCTGGCAGAATCAACAGACCTAAACTCAGAAAAGGTGAAGGCCGGTCCTGCCCTAATCATAGGCAGCACCAACACCGCACCAGAATTCCTAGGAGAAATCGAGAGCGTCTCTTGGATACTGATTATTTTATCCCTAAAGAAAAACTCCAAGGTGTTACAACAAGTTTCTGAGGCAGGTGTAGCCTCCACCTGGGCATTGGGGGCCAAACAGCTCTGCACAATTGCAAAGATTTCTTTGGGGTGGTTGTTGGCCCGCTCAATGCGAGTGGCGTAGTGCTGGCCTTGGCCTCTCCCATCACCGCATAATAGAGTTTTTGTTTAGCTCTAAGAATATTTTAGTCAGTTTGGCAGTAGCCACAGGCTCACATGTTTCAGAGTCCTCAGCTTGGGCACACTGATATCAGCTTCCTACCTTGCCGCTTTTCCTCCCTGGTCCACAGCAGCCTGTGCTGTTTGCGTGGAGGGAGTGGTGTTGTGGTAGAGCTCTTTTGCCTCCCTCACTTCCGGGGTCATAGCTGGGCAAGCCATCTTGGAAATTAGTCACAGTCTAGTCTTGCCAATCAAATTAGTTATAAATATGCTAACTGCGCCAACGCACAGCGGAAATTAGCCGTAACTGATTGTTCTTGTGGTTTGGTATGCGCTTAGCGGTATCTGCTGGGCTGGACTGTTACCATGGGGCACAGGGTCAAGACTGATTTGCATATAGCTGGGTTCAAACTGGAAAGGCATGGTGAGCAAAAAAACAATGGATTTAGGCCCAGATCTCTGTACTGGGGTGAATGTGTGACATTGTTCTGAATTCTGTACATCACCTGTTGTTTTTGCTTTGTCACTCCGAGTGGGACGGGTATGCTCAGACGTGAGTCCTGTGCTCTCCATGCCACTGGAATCAAGCTATCCAGGCTGATGAGGGCTGAAAGCCCGAAACCGGTCCTTGGATGCTTGTTTCCAGTCCAGGGTGGACCTGGCTTGGCAGTTCGGGCTGGACTGTTCCCATGGGGCACAGGGTCAAGACTGATTTGCATATAGCTGGGTTCAAACTGGAAAGGCATGGTGAGAAAAAAATGATGGATTTAGGCCCAGATCTCTGTACTGGGGTGAATGTATGACATTGTTCTGCATTTTGTCCATCACCTGCTGTTTTTGCTTTGTCACCCCGAGTGGGACGAGTATGCTCAGACGTGAGTCCCGTGCTCTCCATGCCACTGGAATCAAGCTATCCAGGCTGATGAGGGCTGAAAGCCCGAAACCGGTCCTTGGATGCTTGTTTCCAGTCCAGGGAGGACCTGGCTTGGCAGTTCGGGCGGGACTGTTCCCATGGGGTAAAGGGTCAAGACTGATTTGCATATAGCTGGGTTCAAACTGGAAAGGCATGGTGAGCAAAAAAAACGATGGATTTAGGCCCAGATCTCTATACTGGGGTGAATGTATGACATTGTTTGGCATTCTGTCCATCACCTGTTGTTTTTGCTTTGTCACCCCGAGTGGGACAGGTATGCTCAGATGTGAGTCTCGTGCTCTCCATGCCACTGGAATCAAGCTATCCAGGCTGATGAGGGCTGAAAGCCCGAAACCGGTCCTTGGATGCTTGTTTCCAGTCCAGGGAGGACCTGGCTTGGCAGTTCGGGCTGGACTGTTCCCATGGGGCACAGGGTCAAGACTGATTTGCATATAGCTGGGTTCAAACTGGAAAGGCATGGTGAGGAAAAAACGATGGATTTAGGCCCAGATCTCTGTACTGGGGTGAATGTATGACATTGTTCTGCATTTTGTCCATCACCTGCTGTTTTTGCTTTGTCACTCCGACTGGGACGAGTATGCTCAGACGTGAGTCCCGTGCTCTCCATGCCACTGGAATCAAGCTATCCAGGCTGATGAGGGCTGAAAGCCCGAAACCGGTCCTTGGATGCTTGTTTCCAGTCCAGGGAGGACCTGGCTTGGCAGTTCGGGCGAGACTGTTCCCATGGGGTACAGGGTCAAAACTGATTTGCATATAGCTGGGTTCAAACTGGAAAGGAATGGTGAGCAAAAAAAAAACGATGGATTTAGGCCCAGATCTCTATACTGGGGTGAATGTATGACATTGTTTGGCATTCTGTCCATCACCTGTTGTTTTTGCTTTGTCACCCCGAGTGGGACAGGTATGCTCAGATGTGAGTCTTGTGCTCTCCATGCCACTGGAATCAAGCTATCCAGGCTGATGAGGGCTGAAATCCCGAAACCGGTCCTTGGATGCTTGTTTCCAGTCCAGGGAGGACCTGGCTTGGCAGTTCGGGCTGGACTGTTCCCATGGGGCACAGGGTCAAGACTGATTTGCATATAGCTGGGTTCAAACTGGAAAGGTATGGTGAGCAAAAAAACAATGGATTTAGGCCCAGATCTCTGTACTGGGGTGAATGTATGACATTGTTCTGCATTCTGTCCATCACCTGTTGTTTTTGCTTTGTCACCCCGAGTGGGACAGGTATGCTCAGACGTGAGTCCCGTGCTCTCCATGCCACTGGAATCAAGCTATCCAGGCTGATGAGGGCTGAAAGCCCAAAACCGGTCCTTGGATGCTTGTTTCCAGTCCCGGGAGGACCTGCCTTGGCAGTTCGGGCTGGACTGTTCCCATGGGGCACAGGGTTAAGACTGATTTGCATATAGCTGGGTTCAAACTGGAAAGGCATGGTGAGCAAAAAAATGATGGATTTAGGCCCAGATCTCTGTACTGGGGTGAATGTATGACATTGTTTTGCATTCTGTCCATCACCTGTTGTTTTTGCTTTAGCGGTATCTGCTGACTCTAGTTTTAAAAAACTTTGATTTCATTTGCCTTCGTTTTTAAAAACTATTTATTTTTTATAATTCTGCGTGCTGTGCATTTTGAATACCCCTGCGGGGATATCAGCTTCCTACCTTGCCGCTTTTCCTCCCTGGTCCACAACAGCCTGTGCTGTTGGTGTGGAGGGAGTGGTGTTGCGGTAGAGCTCTCTTGCCTCCCTTTCGGTGGCATAGCTGGGGCAGCCATCTTGGAAAAAGTCACGGTAGTCTTGCCAATCAAATCAGCTATAAATATGGTAACTGCTCCGATGCATAGCTCACACGCTGAAGGCGCGCCAAAGGCAAGCCCGTCTGCACCCATCCGTGCACCGCCTGCACACAGCGCCAGCCACTATGTCAGTTTTGGAGGAAACTTTGAAAATGTTAGACAAATGAATGTATATCTCCAGGTAATGGATAAGCTGGAGGAGGCTGAGGGGGGTACCCAATTAGTGACAGGGATAGGGACAGTAGCTAATTCGATCAGTATGGACTCCCTGAGATGTGGCCTGCTTAATGTAAGGTCCCTCTGTAAACACTTTCTGGAAACACAGATGCTGCTAGAGTCTCATGATCTGGATGTCCTAGCAGTGATGGAGACTTGACTCTTAATTAGAATTGGGGTTAGCTTGACCTCAGGGCTACAAAGCCTTTCATAAGCCATGCCCCTATGGTAGAGGTGGAGGGGTTGGGGTTTTCTTTAAGGAGGTTTGGAACCTCTCACCTGTGGATATCAACATGGTTGATGGGGTTGAGCTACTGGACTTTGCCCTAAATGACCTTGGGCATCAGGTGCTGACAGGTATTATTTGTAAAAGGCCACCGGGAGTGGCTAGACGGCTTCAACAGAAAAATCTGATTTATGTGTTCTCTCTCATGCCAGACTTCTTATACCAGGGGATTTTAATCTATGGGATAATGGGAGCATGGGCCCTTCGTATAATAACCTTTTACAATCATTCTTAGATTTGTCCCCTAGTCAGTGGGTGGTAGAGCCTACTCACACGGGGGGACTTACCTTGGACTTGATATTTGCCAAGGAAAATTCACTGAAGCTGTGGAGGTGTCTCCAGTTGGTTGGTCTGATCACTATTTGATACAATTTGTTGTGGTTGATATTAAACGTAATGACTCAGTTGGGAAGGAGAGAAGATGTTTCCTTAGTAGGGACTGGAACGGTCTGCTGAGGAAAGCTAGCTCTTTCCCAGTATTCCATCTTGAAGGCTTGTTTGAGCCGGGGGAACAGATGGAGGACAATTATACCACCTTTTCTTCACACATTAATGATCATCTTGATCAGATCGCCCCTCTCAAAATGATGAAAAGAGATTGTAAACCTTCAGCGCCTTGGTACAACACTGCTTTGAGAAATGTAAAACTTGGCTGTAGACAGGCAGAGCGGAAATGGAGGAAGGGATACTCTGCTATAGATCAATCTATCTGGAAAGAGAAAATTTCCAGTTTTAAGAAAAGCATTGTCTCTACTAAAGTCGCGTGTTTTGCAGATTTCATTTTGAATCCCACCAATAGCTCCAAATGTGTTTTTAAGTATTGATATTGCCAACCCGGCCTGTATTAAAAATAAGATCCCCCTACGTAGGAACTCTGCAACAGTCTGGCCACCTTCTTTGATGATAAGATTAATAAAATCATCGAAGGGTTAGAGGAAAACAGTATGGTTGATAAGAACATTGACCTCTCATTAGTTGGGCAGGAGAAATCAAGAGTGATGAGGGAGACCTCTGATCAGATGCCTCTTTTGGATCACTTAGAAATTCTTTCCACTGATGTGCTTGAGCATATTGTGCTTGGTGTCTCCTCTGGCTCACCTTTAGACACTTTTCCACAAAGGGTCTGGAAAGCGCTTGGTGCCAAACTGTTTCCTCCTCTCAGACAGCTGTGCAATCAATCTCTGTACAGTAGGATGGTCCCCTCCTGCTGGAAGCAAGCAGTTGTCTCTCCTTTATTGAAGAAGCCCTCACTGGACCCAGCCTGTCTTAAAAATTACAGGCCTATTTCGCTTCTTCCATACCCTGTGAAGATCATTGAGCCCCTTGTGAGCAGGACACTCTCTCAGTTCCTGGAGGCTATGGCCTACTGGATGATGTTCAGTTTGGATTTTGCCCGGGACACAGGACAGAGACTGCACTGCTGACTGTGTTGGATGACCTTTGTTTACGTGCAGACAAGGGTCAACATGCCATCTTGATCCTATTAGACCTCTCTGCCGCATTCAACACGGTCAGTCATAAGGTCCTCCTGGAACGGCTGAAAGGAGTTGGTATTGTTGGTCAGGTATTGAAATGGCTCCACTCATATCTATCTGATAGATGTCAGGCCATGGCCCTCCCTCCTTTTCAATCAAAGTTTACCAATATCCACCATGGTGTGCAACAGGGCTCTGCAATAAGCCCCATTCTTTTTAACGTTTATATGCGACCACTGGTGGATAATATTTAATCCTTTGGTATAGGCGTAGTAAACTATGCTGATAACACCCAGCTGATTCTATCACTGGAGGAGAACAGTCATTCTCATTGGTGGTAAATTTTCACATTTGCATGCAGAATGTGGTCCAGTGGTTAAGATACAACTCTCTGCAATTCAATGCAGATAAACCTGAAATTCTATCACTAAGAGTTGGAGAGTGCCTTATCTCCTCCCATCCGACTTCTGGCCTATTCCTGCGGACCCCCCATTGTTACCATCTAACTTGGTTCGCAATCTGGGAATTTCATTTAATGAGGAGCTGACCTTGGGGGACACATGTCAATGAAACCGTGGGGAATTGTTTTTCCCTTGTTAGGGTTCTGAGGAAAATTCTTCCCCTGCTCCCTGCTCAAACGCGCTCCTTGGTAGTTAGGAGCGTGATTTTGAGCAGGTTAGCGTACTGTTATTCTCCTCTTTTGGAGTCCCCCAAGTTTTTAACTGGTAGACTGCATAGAATTCAGAATATGGCAGCCAAACTGGCCTTTTCACGTCCCTGTCATTTCTCTTCCTCTCAGGCCCTTGCGGAGCTGCATTGGCTCCCTATAGTGCAGAGGATTTATTTCAAATCCCTCTGCGTTGTGTTTAAGGCACTGCATGGATTGGGTCCCATATCTCTGCAGAGGAAATTCTGCTGGTATGGCCCTCCCTGCTGCCTTCGGTCCTCTGCAGCTAACTGGGTAAAAGTACCCCTGACTAGGAGAGCTAAGTTGGGGGGTCAAGCTTTCAGCATGGCTGCTGCAAGACTTTGGAACAAGTTACCGCTGGAGCTGCGACAGTTAAATGGTTGTTTGCCCTTTCATAAACAAATAAAAACCTGGCTCTTTCCTAGAACTTTACCTCTAGCTGATTCAGATCACAGTTGTCTTCTTCGTTCCCTCTTTAGCACCAGGATGCCCGATGGGTTGCAGTACACTCTATACATTTCTTTTACATTACATTACATTACATTACATTACAAAGGTTGAAAGCGAGTCACTTGGGAAATGGTTTGTGGTACTCAGAGAAAGTTTGCCTTTCTTTAGAAGTGAGACAGGGATTGAATTGGTAGTTGAGAAACATGGAGGCTTGTAATGGGCTTGAAATTTTTGGAAAGAATGCAGATCTTATTATAGGATTGGATGCAAGCTTGGAAGGTTGGGGTGCAAGTTGTGGATTGCTGAGAAATGGTGGTCATTGGACAGATCAGGAAAAGAGTTTGCGTATAAACTGTTTAGAGTTGTTGGGGCCGATTCACAGAACTTATCAGAGACAAAATCCTAAACTTACTACTTTTGGTATTCACAGAAGGCATTTAGTTTTAGTAAAGTTAGTATTGTGTCTTAAGTTAGGATTTTGCTTTAAGTTATGAAGTACTGGGTTTTTCGGAACCCCGCGGTGCCAGGGGTACACCCTAAGACTTCGGGTCCTTCCTGTTTCAGACTACAGAAACTCAGAGTCTTCTAGGTGAAGTCAAAGATCGAATTTATTGGCTACAACCAAGTAACAGGTATCTTAGAAGTACAACAAGGTGTATATTCTCAGGAGACTGCTCAATCTTACAAAGCCTGCCTTCTCTTTTTATACAAGATATCATGCTTCAGGCAAACATTCTTTACATTACAGTTGACCATTCACATATTTTCACTGCAAAGAAAAAGCAGAATCATGATGACAAGCTTATTTTCAGTTTGTCCAGCCCACAACAAATTACCCGGCAAGGCCCAACATTTTCATCCAAGTTCAAGAAGTCTTTATTCGATTGATTCATCATAAAAGACATAAATACAATTACACAAGAACATATAAAACCAATATTAAATAATCAGCATCGAGTTGACTTCATACAGAACTATACAAAAATTTAAAATAGTATCGTGCATAACCATATTATCACAATACATATAAAATTTTTTAGGCAATCTCCGCTGTAATGTGTTTGATAAACCTACATCTAATCACCCATGCCCACCCAAGAAACTTAGCAACCCCCACAACAATAAATGGATCCAGATTAGTTTTTAACAGTCTCAGGGCTTCAGCAGCTGATCTGGTACCTAGTAGTCTACATATTGGTTTGAGCCACTTGGTTCTAGGGGCTGAATATAGTGGGCACACGTACAAAAAGTGAGAAAGACTTTCCCCTGTGCCCTGACAGTTAGCACAGAGCCCCAAATTGCCCATTCCCCAATTTTTAGTGAAATCCCTCAGTGGAAGAGTACCACATCTAAATTGAAAGAAAAGTTTACGGTCCAAAGGTTTGGTGATAGTTTCCCAGTACCTTTCTAACCTAGGTGAATCCTTATGAACCATAAATTGGCCAGAGAGACTGCTCGTACTCGTATTTAAGAAAATGTTGTGCGTCACCCAATCCCAATAGCATTTTTTGAGCTCATTTTTTGATGGAAATTTGGCTGTCTCGGGCGAAAACCACAACTCGTTGAGGCCCAAAGATAGTAGGGTAGCCCTAAGATCTTTAAGCCAACCAATTTTGGTGGCTCCAGGACTATTTTTTACCTCCAGGCATGCTTCCGCATAGTGGTGTAGATCTGGCGTTGTCCACAGGCGTCGCCAGAATGATAAGGGTCGATATTTGGCATAATCGACCACCGAGTGGCAGCCCAAATCAAATAATAAAGGGATTAAAGGAGTTGACTGGGGCAGACCTGTTGCCATCCTTATAAACTTGTTTTGGGCATGTTTCAGGGATTCCAGATTACTTCCACCCCAGAGCTCTGCTCCATATAACACCGCTGATAGTACCTTCCCTCCATAGATCTTCATCAGCGGTGACATGGGCTTCGTGAATGACCCCTTATGTTCCTTAATCAAGGCTCCGCCCAACTGCTGATGTTTCAGGGTCATGAGCTCAATTTGATGGGTCCAGCTAAGGGTGTCACTGAAAGTAACGCCCAAATAGGTGAAGTGCTTGGTCTGCTCCAGGGGGGTGTCCCCCATAACAACCCTAGCCTTGACCTGCTTGTGCCCCCTCATCACCATGAATTTGGTTTTGGCTACGTTCACCTCGAGCTCATGTTCGCTGCAGAAACTCTCAAACCTCGACAGTGCATGCTGGAGGCCCTGTCTGGTTCGTGAAATCAGGAGAGTGTCGTCAGCGAACATGAGCAGGGGGATTTTCATGCCAGCCAAACTCGGAGCATCAGTGGGAAATCCGTCGAAATACTTGGTGACTCTATTAATGTATAGAGAAAACAAGGTTGGTGCCAAAACGCATCCCTGCCTGACACCTTTCGACACAGGGAATTTCTTAGTCACCTCCCCAGGTTTGCCCCATCTTACAAAGGCATAGGTCTCTGCGTGGAGATTAACTATAATGCGGACCAAAGAGGGAGGCATACCCATTTCTAGAAGGCTATTCCAAAGCCCAGCCCTCGGGACAAGGTCAAACGCAGACCGAAGGTCTACGAATGCCGCAAATAAGTTTCCTTTACCCAGGGTGACCGACTTCCAGTGTAAAAGCATGAAACGAAAAGCCTGATCCAGGGTGCTTATGTGAGGTCTAAACCCTGCTTGGAGAGGAGTGAGTACATTAAATTCCTCAATCCATGCCTGGACCCTGGAAAGGACGAGACGAGAAACTATCTTCTGTACTGCGTCAATAAGGCTGATCGGCCGGTAATTGGAGGGAACCGACCGATCACCCTTCTTGAAGATGGGCAGAATCTCGGCACCAGCCCATGAATCAGGAACCTTTGCACCCCTAGCCAAAGAGTTTGCCAGATACAGAAGATAAGGAACCCATAAGTCTTGGTCCTGCTGGAAGATATCTGCTGGGATGCAGTCCGGGCCGGGCGCTTTGCCCCTAGGGATGGCATTCAGAACGTTTTCAACCTCTTTGGCAGAAAACACAAGGATATCACAGGTCAGTGGCCAGCCAATGGGAGCATCCCCCTCCCTAACACACCTAAACTGTTCCTCAAAGTGTGACACCCAAGTAAGTTGGTCAACAGAAGCAGGACTAGGACGATCGTCCTGAGACTGTCCCCATTTGAGGAGATGCCAAAATTGCGTGAGGTTCCTAGAGCCGCAAGCATCAACAAGGAGAGCCCAGCGCTCATCATCCCATGCGGCTTTGGCCCTCCGTTTAGCTTCGTTATAAGCCTTCCTGCTGGCTTTAATAAGGGCTGGGTTCCTGGATTTTAGTGCTTTAAACAAGTTTGAATGGGAATTGACACAATTTTCATCAAACCAGTTCGCAGGCTTCCTCGTCTTACCTAAGCCCTTTTTAGCTACAATTTTAACAAATAGTGTCTTTAAGGATGCAAACAGGCTGGCATGAACGTCTAAGATTTTGGGATATGTCTGGTTCGGGTCATCACACTTCTCTAGTTCCCGTAGCGAACTTGAAACCAGTGTTCTTATTTTGGTACGTGCACTCCCATCTACAGCAACCCTTGGCCATCGAACCCTCCTCATATCATTAGTTAGTGCCACGGCCTCTTGAACGGGTTTAGAGTATCGCACAATAGGCCCGGCAAAACTAAAGTCCTTCAGTTCAGCGATGAGTGGTTCGTGATCACTTTCAGGACGTGGTCTAATTGCCATGTCCGTCACCAAGGGCCACAGGGACATATCGACTAAGATATAATCAATTCGACTACTATGCCTGCCGTTGAAAAATGTTGGGCTGCCCAATCTATCCGATCTTGTACGACCGTTTAGGGCGCGCAGCCCCCAATTCAGACATAGGCCTTTGACAAAAGTAGCACATAGGGACCACTTAGCAATGGGAGGAAGCTCAAGTTGAGGAATACCCCACATCATGTCCTCGGCCTCAGTTAACATCCCGACTTCCCCACTTAAAGGTTCAAAGCAAGTATTAAAATCACCCATTACAACCACCTGACCCACTGAATTTGTAGAACCAAGGAATTCATCTAGACGTGTTAGGGTGGAAGATACACGACCACCCGGGGTTCCTCTGGCATATACATTAAACAGCAAGATATCCAACCCACTATTAAATTTCAAATTAACTATAAGGATATCAGGACAGTCAATATAAATTTCCTTCACAGAGACCCCTACAGTTTGACGAACCCAAACAGTGAGGCCCCCCATAGCTCTACCTCTTTGGCCTCTAATTGCGGGTTTGTTAAAACTCAGAAAACCTTGAAAAAAAAAACTGGATGGGTTGACCATGTCTCCTGAAAAGACCAAATATCACCATAACTGATGAAGTCAGCCCAGTCAGGTATACATAAACAGGATTCTATGCCCGCCACATTCCAACATCCCAAAGTAGTACCCTTATCACGAGCTTGAACACACGGGACTATTGTATCAGTAGGGAGTTGTTCACAGGGTTGCAGGGAAGATTCAGAGAATGGAAAGACCTCATTGAACACCCCTTTCCTTATCGTGCTTATTAACCCATCCCGTATTGCTAACACTGCAGGAGAACCTATAGGAGAAGCAACCTGAGGATGCAGTGTGGCAGGAGACTGTGTTAGGGAGACCAGCTCACTTAATTGAACTAAATTACCCTCCTCACAACAGCGCAGAGGGCCATTAGAACTTGCAAAAATACATGGGAGGATTCCCGAATCACCTCCCACATACGAGTTATACAGGTCTTCGTTACTATTCTCACTTGTTTGTCAATCATTAGATGACAGCCCAGAGAGAGGATCATACAGGTTTCTCAGTGGGATGTTCCAAAGGTCTTTGGGGTGAGGATGCCTAATAGTGTAAGGATTTACTGGAAATAAACTGGGAGGCTGCTGTAGCTGTGTAAAGGCGGGCGTTGGTGGAGCCAAGGAGAACGGGGGTTTATTTGCAAATGGAAATTCCAGAAGTGATGGGGGACCAGAGGGCTGGATATACGGCTTTGCCCACCCCGGCGTTTGTACTGGGCAGTTGTAGGTGGATTGAATATAAGAGCGATATAGCGCCTCAGGATTAAAGTGGGGAACATGGAAACTTGGTGTGAAATTGGACCATTTAAGGAGGCTTTTGGTGTTTTTGTTAGCTCTACCAGAAGATTGATTCTTAGCGTTAAACAAATTTTCCGGGTAGAAATAACTTAGATTCCTTGTGGAAATCCCTCCCTCGTTGTTACCCACATACCAATCTGTAAGATGAGATACAACCCGGTGGTCCCTGAAGTTAATAATAACAATGTCCCCCTCAATGTCCTTGGGGCGCACCCCAACCCACTGGCATCTTCTGACAGTGACAATATCCCCGTTAAGGTTAGGTGGAAGGGGTCTATTTGTTTTTAGCCAGAAAATGACTTTGTTTTTTAGACTTTCGTCATTTTCTCTTTCCCCTTCGTGAAGTGGTGGCACAGCTGTCATGACAATAACAAAATTTAGTGAGTCTGGCGGCAACTCAACATTTCTCTTTGATGAGAATGGTATTTTCTTTTTACCATTTGCGCCTGCAGGTTTACCCATCCCTTTCTTTGCCTGCGATGCTAATCCCATGGCCAATGAATTACTAACTACCACACTGGGATTGGCTGTCACGGAGGGTAGCGTTGTAGTGGGTTTCGCCACCACTGTCGGTGCTTTATTTGAGATGGTGACTGCTTTAGTGGTATTAGTGGTAAGTTGGCTGGTACTTCTAGATGGTTTGCCAGCAACAAGAGATGAACCAGCCGGTTGGGTAGGTTGGGTAGAGGGGCCCCTGTTCTTATCCAGGCCCGTGGAGTGTGTAGATTCAATGGTCGCCACAAGGTGATCCAGTTTTTCACCCATAACCCTCACACGTTCTAACAAGGGAAGCATGTAGGATTTAATAAGCTTCTCCAAAATATCAAAGGGCACCTCACTTACCCCTACAGTTACCAACTCTGGGGTAACATGATCACGTGTGATTGGAGGTGGACCTGGCTCAATATTTGAATTTAATGGGGGTGGAGGTGGAGTGGGACAACTATGTCCTTTCCTTTTGACCCCTTCCTTTCTCCTTTTCTTCCTAGGTGGGGAGTGAACAGCCCTTGTAGTTTTTACAGACATAGTTCCTGGTTTTGGTCCACTCGTCACAGAATTAATCTCGCCTAAGTCAATACATACCAGAGATAAATTGGATAGCAAGGGGGTTGGTTCTACTTCCCTAATGGAGGTCTCGGGAAAGTTTGTTTCAATAATGCTTGAGTGATCAACAGGAGGACAATCAAGCTGACCTCCGCTGGTGGCACTACTACAGGGGGGGGAAATAGCAGGAAACCTAAATATACTAGGGGTAAGATTGAGGTCAGTCACGTCAGCATCAATAACGCTCAGACCTTGGTCGGGAATTTCTTTGGTAGTATTAAAAAGTGGTAGGGAGTTTTTCTTTAACTGCTCAATGGAGCGTCTGCGCTCGGCTCTTTTTTCGGCAAGGAGTAAATCCATATCTACTTCCTTAACAGATTTCTTAAAGAATTTATCCAGGGGACCTAGAACAGAGACACTCACACCAGGCGGAGCAGAATGGCTCATGATCAGGGGGGATAGATCAGTATGAATGGCCAGTGTAATATCTAAGGAACACTGCTAACTAACCACAATATAAGAATACTGTACTATAACTCTGCCAACAATAAACAAAATGTAAATACCCTAGCCCAGCCCGGCCTCCTCTGGCCTCTGACGGCCACAGACGGTCCCGCCCTTGTCCCGGGCTTCTCCCGCGCGCTCCCGCGCGCTCCCGCGCTGCGGGTATGTCCACTCCTCTTTATAGGTGACCTCAGATTACCAAGGGGGCGGGGCCGGCAGGGAGAGGAGCCCAGCTGGAAACGGGCGCGCGGGGACTCCTGGTCCGTGGAGTCCACCCGCTGTTTCCTCGCAGCCCTGCCGGTCACCAGCTGATACCCCTTGCAGACAAACAAACAGCCGCTGTCACCGCGAAGCGGGACCCGCGCAGCGGGTCCGGCGAGCAGCAGCGGTTCAGCAGGCTGATTCAATGGAGGTCCGTGGTGAGTGGCGTGGCTTGGCTCCAAACAGCAAATCCGCCGAGGGAAGGGCAGAGAGCCTCTAAATGGTAGCGGTGGATGGGGGCGGGGCCGGCAGGGAGAGGAGCTCAGCTGGAAACGGGCGCGCGGGGACTCCTGGTCCGTGGAGTCCACCCGCTGTTTCCTCGCAGCCCTGCCGGTCACCAGCTGATACCCCTTGCAGACAAACAAACAGCCGCTGTCACCGCGAAGCGGGACCCGCGCAGCGGGTCCGGCGAGCAGCAGCGGTTCAGCAGGCTGATTCAATGGAGGTCCGTGGTGAGTGGCGTGGCTTGGCTCCAAACAGCAAATCCGCCGAGGGAAGGGCAGAGAGCCTCTAAATGGTAGCGGTGGATGGGGGCGGGGCCGGCAGGGAGAGGAGCCCAGCTGGAAACGGGCACGCGGGGACTCCTGGTCCGTGGAGTCCACCCGCTGTTTCCTCGCAGCCCTGCCGGTCACCAGCTGATACCCCTTGCAGACAAACAAACAGCCGCTGTCACCGCGAAGCGGGACCCGCACAGCGGGTCCGGCGAGCAGCAGCGGTTCAGTAGGCTGATTCAATGGAGGTCCGTGGTGAGTGGCGTGGCTTGGCTCCAAACAGCAAATCCCAGATATCGGCGGACCCTCAATAAAAACAGGTACCTCCTCCTCGTAAAGCAAGTCATAAAGTAAGGAACAGAGACAGGTGTGTGTAAGATTAGGCGTGGTTTGTGTGCGATGAAAGGTTTATGGCTTGCTGTGCCTTGATACTTTCTCGATCGGCCACTGGGAGAGGAACTGACTGAACAGGTTTGGCCTTGGGCAGTGGAGTCAGCTTGCCCAGGTCGTGCAGAAGTCATGGGAAGGTGTACGTGTCCTTCAGACTCGTTTTGGCCTTAGTCACCGGCCTATGTGAGGGCAACCACAAAATGGCTGCCGTATACAAAATGGAACCCGAGGGTTCAGGACGGAATCTCTAATTTCAGGGTAAAATCGTCACTCGAATATGACGAAAATGCTTGTGCATAGTATACTAGCCATTCTCGGTCTGCTGATATCAAAATCGTCATGATGCGACGATGTTTATAACACGAGTCCAGAATTTTAAGTACTACAGTCCCTCCTTTTGCCCTTACATAGGTAATAACCTATACTCACGCTAATCTGAGTCCAGGTCTATATTCATAAAGTCATTGAGATGTTGCTGTAGCATCATCCTATTACTTAGCTCGTACCTTGATACAGGTTTCCTTACACATGATGTAGCACAGAGGCCACATATTGCAGGAGCACACTGTACGCACAGACAGAACAGGAAAAGAATGGCTAAGATCATCCCAATGACCATCAGAATTTTCCATCCCCAGGCGGATATCAGTTCCCAGAACCATCCCATCAACGACCAATCTCCTTTATCCACATGAATAGATTCGGAAATCTTATGCAGTTTGGAGATGGCCTGGTACACTGTTGGAGCGTTATATGGAATGAAAACACAGCAACTCGATTGGATCACTCTACATACCCCACCTCGGTCTGCAAGTATGACGTCTAACGCGACCCTGTTCTGAAGGGTCATAAGACGATCCGACTGGAGCTCAGCAGTCAAGTTACTAAGGGCACCGGCAGTTTCAACTACGGTGGATTCAACCACTCTCGTCAATTGCCTTATGTTCCTGCTGTTAACCATGGGTCCCCAGAACGGCAGAAAACCCTTCACGAAGTCTCCAAATTCGTGTCCTGCAGTGTCTTCTTTACTGAAGACACCTCTAACTATCCTTGTCTTATGGTAATCTGCCGCAGCTGTGTAGGTGGGAGGCAACAGGAACGAAACAAAACATGTGCCCGAAAAGTCAGGGGGCAACCATGTATAGGCTCCATCATGGCAGATGAAATAGCTACCCTTAGCTGCTAGGAACGAAGGGGAAGTCTGAGATGCAAAAACATATGTTTCAGTGCAGATACTCTTCCCTAACTGAGCTCTGGGATTCTTGCCATTACCTTGCAGACATAGGTGACCCTGATGGGGTACAATCCAAATCGGGGAAGATCTCTTAGCTTGCTGTTTCTCACTCAGAGTAACTCCATATCCGGTCACGTTCCATCCAATATACACTAGTGTCTCATCTCTCGGGATAGTCTCATAGGAAATATCTTCCTTAATCATATCTGCTATACCCTTAACCAGAGCACTATTCTTAGGATTATCTTTCACGGAACATAGGGGGTAGACTTCATGTGCGTAGATGAATATTGTTCTGTATGCCCATACAGAACCATTGTGGCTGAATGGCAGGACCAGATAAGGGATACCTTTATCAGTAGTATGAGGCATAAGACCACACACCCAACAGTTAGTCGTGTTCATTACTAGTTGGTGTTGGTGTAAAAGCTGAACGAAGGAGTTATTGATCAATTCTAATTTCCTAGCGGATTCATGTTCAGGAAAAGGGTGGAAAGAATGCGAGGAAACAGTAGGAGGAGGTATGGGCTGTGTAGTGGGTGCAAATGTCACTCGAAAAGAGAATAAAACATATCCTATTAAAAACATCATTACACTGAACAACATAAAAATGCATAATATCAAAAAACTTTTCTTGGTCATCATTCTATATATTTTAGCTCTAAAGTTCGTTTCCTTGGCAGGTCTCTCATCTCGAAAAACTCCATCCTCTCTAAATGCTGCTCGCGATGGTAGGGTGTTCTATGCTAAGGAATGCTTCTGTCAGTCCAGCGCAACTCCCTTAGACCAACCAGAACTGTCGACCTAACGTCTTCAGCTGCACCCCAAAGACTCTACAGCTGAACCCGGATAGTGGTTCGAAAAACAAAAATAAAAAAGTTTCTCAGATGAGAGAGCTGCACTTTCAAAAATTAGCAAAGAAAAGGAATTTTTTTTATTAGTCCATAGGTCTCGGCCTCAGATTATAGCGTCTTTTTCCAGGTAGTCTGGTCTTGGAACAGGAGTTCAGGCTCTGTAGTGTCCAATCGGATTGACGGTGGCACAGCTTCCTGCAAAAGATTGTCACTTTCTTGTTCAGAAATTGTTCCTTTTATACGTGCATCACTGAAAGGCAGAAAACGAGGCACAGTTTCAGTCTCTGAGTCAGCGACACCCTCCTGGACCCACTGGTCATAAGGCAGAGGCAAAGGGACCCTCTTGCAGTGTACACCGTGGATCCAGTTTTTCTTTCCTTCCACTCGAACAGCTGATCTTGTTGAGAGAAGGACTAGATGAGGGCCGGTCCACCGGGGCTGGTCATTCTTTGTTCGCTGAAAATTCTTGACCAGCACCCAGGATCCAGGATCGATTTGATGTCCTGGAGCTTCAGAGACCTGAGGCAGAGTATCGTGAACCTGTTGGTGTAAAACAGGCAATTTAGCCGTCAATTCGTACAAATAATCAAGCAGTACAGAGTGTTCGATCTCACTGAATTTTGTCGGCCTTGGCACTCCCCATATGTTGGCCGGACGGCCGAACACAATTTCATAGGGACTAAGTCCCACTCGCGAATGCACAGTCATTCTGGTTGATAGGAGTGCTAAAGGCAGAGCGTCAGGCCATTTAAGACCAGAGCTCGCTTGAATTTTGGCCAATTTTAGTTTTAGCGTGCCTTTATAGCATTCTACTAGTCCAGCTTATTGGGGGTGATTTGCAGCGTGGAATTTTTGCTGGATACCTAGCCCTTCGCATACTTTCTTCATCACTCGACCCACAAATTCACACCCATTGTCACTCCAGACCATTCTCGGCATTCCAAATCTAGGGAAAAACTCTTTCACAAGGGCTTTAGCTGTGGATAAGGCAGTGTTGTCTTTCAGGGGATATGCTTCTACCCATCTTGAAAAGGCACAAACAACAACACGTACGTATTTTAAATTGTTTCACCTTTCCATGTGGATGAAATCTAGCTGCAAAACCTCGAACTGATACGTTGGAGGCGCAAAATGACCAGCTGGAGTTGGGGTTCCCCTATCAGGATTGTATTTCAGACATACCATGCAATTCTTGACCACATTCTCTGCACACTTAGGAATTCCAGCATTTTGCCATACTGGGGCCAACAACTTGGAAATCCCTTTCACACTGATGTGAGCCATTCCATGGGCCATTGTAACCACTGCAAGCACGTATGCATCGGGTAGCAACCATCTCTGATGCTCTGACAATTCAACCCAACAACCATTTGCATCCATTTTACCCGTATTTTCTCTCCACACACTCAACTCTTTCTCTGTAGCTTCAGCTTGAATAGACTTCACACTCTCTATCGTGTATTCACACATTCCAACGTCACCAATCCATCTTGCAGGGCCTGCAACATACATTCGGCTCATCACATCTCTTGCTGTTTCATTTGAGATTTCGTCAGCAAATGCATTTCCACGACCAACATCGTCAGTCACCTTCTTAGATGCACTGCATTTCACAATCGCAACTTGCAAGGGCAAAGTAAGTGACTCAAGGAGCTCATTCACCAACTGACCATGCTGAATCTTAGCTCCATGCGAAGTCAGGAACCCACGTTCTTTCCACAATTGTCAAAAACTGTGAGCCACACCAAATGCATACTGGCTGTCGGTATATATAGTCACTTTCATTCCTGTTGACAACACACATGCTCTTGTAAGTGCAATCAACTCTGCTGCTTGATCTGAATTATGTGGGATACGTGCAGCCTCAACAATCGTATGCAAAGTCGTGACAGCATATGCTGCAGTCGTATCACCATTCGGAAGCTTGAAGCATGAACCATCCACCCATAAGGTACCATCACACTTCACAAGAGGAGTGTCCTGAAGATCTACTCTCCCTTTCGTTTCTTCTTCTGTTCTGAGAAAACAATCATGCTGTTCAGAAGCATCTGTCTCTGCTACAATCGGCAACTACGTAGCTGGATTCAGCGTGTTGCATCTTTTTATGTGTACATGACTCGCTAACAGTGTTAACTCGTAACCTGACAATCGAGCACTAGTTAAGTGCTGTGTCTTGGTCCTGTTTAACAATGTGTCCACTGCATGTGGAACCATCACAATCAATGTATTATTCATCACTAACCCAGCAGACTGTCGAATAGAAACAGCTGCTGCCGCTGTGGCTCTCAAGCAACTCGGCAATGCTTTAGCTACCGGGTCCAAAGTCGCCGTAAAATACGCGCAGGGACGCTGCTTGTTTCCGAACAACTATGTCAACACTGACAATGCACAACCTTCTTTCTCATGGACATACAATGTAAAGGACTTACTGTAGTCGGGGGTACCCAACACAGGAGCCGAACACAATGCATCACGCAATTCGGAAAAACTTTTCTGACACTCTTCAGACCATGGAACAGGATTCGGTGTATCTTTACAAGATAATGCCACCAAAGGTTTGGCCAACATAGAAACATTTGGTATCCATTGTCTGCAATATGATGTAATACCCAAGAAAGCACGCACTTCTCTCTGTGTCCTTGGTACACTCAATTTCGCTAGTGCCTGAATTCTTTCTGGGGTCAGTTTCCTTCCCTCCTTCGATAAGAGATGACCTAAGTAGGTCACTTCTTGTCGACAATATTGCAATTTCGAAAGAGACACTTTGTGATGCAAATCAGACAAATGACGCAACAATGACAACGTGGCTTCTTTTCAGTATCTGCAGCAACAAGCAGATCATCAACGTACTGAACAAGGGTAGCGCCATCGGGTAAAACAATCGTATCAAGCTGTGTTTTTAAAGCTTGACTATATATTGATGGACTTTCACAGTAGCCCTGGGGAGCACGTTTAAAACGGAAGCTTCGGCCTCCTAAACTGAAGCCGAAAATATCTCTACTCTCCTCGGCTATCGGGATGCTGAAGAAAGCATTCTTCAAGTCAATCACCGAGAACCAGGTCGCGGAAGCTGGAATCATAGTCAATAGGGCAGTGATATCAGGAACAACTGGAAATTGTGGCACAACTATTTTATTCACCTCTCTAAGATAAATCACAAATCTGTAAACAGGTGGCTGGGAAGGGTCAGTACGCTTCAAAACAGGCAGAACAGGATTATTGCAAACGTTGCCTCTTGTCTCTGCAATCACATCTTTTTCAATCAGATCGTAAATGATCGCTAGCAACGCTTTTTCACCTTCACTAGAGATTTTGTATTGGGGAATGCGTGGCATTTTAACATTGGCTTTCAATGTCACAACATATGGCGGTATTTCCAAAAGACCCACATCATTAGGACCAGTAGCCCAAAGAATATCAGGAAGAAACGACAATTCTGTTGGAAGTTTATCCTTCAACAAATACATTGGAGAGACCACTTTCTTACCCAGTGTAAGTTGTACTCCCGAAGGAGAACAGTACAAAGTCGCACACAATCTTTTCAACAGATCCAATCCCAACAAGTTTTCACCACAACCTATCATCAGAATAAGGAGTGCTTCGAATTCACAAGGTCCAACAGAAAGGGACATAGGACTAGAAATCGGGTTCCTAACCGGGGCGCCAGAAAAACCTACTGAAACATTCATTTCGCCAGACAAAGGTGCGCCAGGGAGTTTAGAGTGCATAATAGAACTCTTTGTAGCACCAGTATCCAACAGAAAAGGCTCTGACACACCTGATGTAATCACCTCAAAGTAAGGTCCACTCTGATCTACTGGAACTGAAACAACTCCCTCTCTTTGTCTATGGCTGTCCTAGCAATCATTACCTTCCATATGCTCATCTTCTGCATAGTAGCCATCAGCATAGTACTGAGCCGTCCTACCAGACGCGTTATTCTGCTGATCAAAACTATTCATTGAATTTTGAGGCGGAAAGGAACGCGCGTTCTGGGGGAAATTTCCACGTCCTGTACCTCTAGGAGCTTGTTGAACACCTCGACCTCTTGCACCAGAAGCACCATTGATACGCTGTAACAAAATAGGACAACTATACTTGAAATGACCCTCTTCTTTACAACATGAACACTGATTGGGACCTACAGGGACACGTTGTTGAGGATACTCGAACCTTTGCGAGTTCCTCTGAAACTGTTGAGGTTGCTGATAGTTACTCTGACCACCACGTGGCGGATACGCTTGTTGTAAAAGAACCTTCGTTTTTAACTCTTTAGTTTTCTTGTCTGCTCTATCCTTCTCATCTTTATCTCGATTTTCATAATACTGGGCAGTAGCCAATATCTGTGCTGAAGAGGAAACGGCCCAAGAACTTTCTGAATCTTTTAATTTCTTACACAACTCGGGAAGCAAATTGCGCACAAACTTGTCAACGAACAACCGTTGACCACCTTCTGTACTCATATCTTGACCACTGTGGTCGATAAACGTTTCTTCAAACCTGGTGAAGAAATCAGACACTGTCTCATCTTTCTTCTGCTTACACGCAGACAATTTGTCCCAATTCACACGCATCGCAGGCATTAAAGTCTTCATGTAATTAATGATCCTACCAGGAAGGTCTGCTACTAAAGGCTCGGGTTTAGCACCACCAACTTGTCGGCCATCTGCAGCACTAATATTAGCCCATGAGTCACCTAACTCTTGGTCATGATCCGCATGGCGAATCTTTCCCCATAAAGGCTGTGGAACGACATTTCCAAACAACATGTCTATGTCAGCTAAATTCATAATGCATGAGCCTGCCGTCTGAGATAACTCCTTATAGTACCCTGCAGGGTTTTTATGGGGATCAGGCAATGTCTGCTTAAGGGCCAAAACTTTAGCTCGCTTCCATGGGACATGCACCCAAACATGTTAAAAGTGTGCTGGTACAGCATCAACGTGATTAGCTACATCAGCCGCAACGGCGTCTTTCCATACTGGAGGAACTTCTCTCATTGGGTACTGTCTCACCTTCTTTTGAACAGAGGAATCAGACTCAAACAACGACCGAGAAACACCCTCACTCCTGAACGACAACAATGTCGCAACTGCTTTCTTAACATCGGCACCTACAATCGTGTACTTCGCGAACTCGAACCGAACACGACACAACTCAGGCGGGTTGGGCTCCAAATCATTCTCCTCTAAATCCTCACAAAGAAAAACACACATTTTCTCAAAAACGTATCTTTGTTTTGACGCTTTCCCACTGATGGAAGACATCCATAATGGACTCTAGCTCATATCTCGTCGGGTCGGTAACCCATTTATGTGCCAAATAATTCAATGTTTCCTTCTCCCTAGAATCAGGCAGTTGGCTACGTAACTGTTTACGCTCTGAAAAAGGGGTCATACTTGCTGCTCCAAAAAGAGGATGTAGAAGACTAGTAACAATGCTAGTCATTCTCTGGCGAACAGAGGGAGAAGTCGATGAAAGGACAGGCGGAAAAGCAGAGTGAGGCAAGGCAGACGCAGAGGTAGTGTCAGGAGGAATACCAGGAATGGTAGTCGATATAGTGGTCAAAGTCGTAGGAAGTAAAGGCAGAGCAGACGTCAAAGTCCGTGGCCCTTGAGGAGGCTGCACCGGAGGAATAGGAGCCAACTGGAGAGCAGCTGGTGGCTGTGGAAGAACCTGTGGCACAACAATCGGGGGTTGCACGACTAAACGTTGCGGAGGTGCTGTAGCACTCTGCGCATAAGAGGGTGGCGAACTCAATAAATGTGACATTAGGGGGTCTTTCTCAAGTTCTTTTGCTGCATCTTGCTGAAGAGACGGCAAAACTGGATAACATTTATCAATCGCCATTTTACGTTGCCTGTACAACTGCTCACTTGCCTGTTCTTCTTCATTATCTTTATACTGCGTAGCAGCTTGCATTATCGAGATACCCCTTTCTCTCTTATTTTTCTTCGCTAATTTAATTTCTTTCTGTTTGGCTTCCTTACGCCATAGGCGGAAAGAGTCAAACATCGCCGGCCGGGCTTTCTTCTTAAAAAGTTTAACCTCGACGTTATCTAAGATTTCCATGTCAAAGCTACCATATTGGGGCCATTTTAAAACACCATCCTTTCTGGTGTATCGTATCCATACTTCATTATTCGTGATGGGGCCTACGCCATGTTTCACATACAGTTCATAAGTTGGAGTTCCAATCGGAGGAACCGGACACAAGTCCTCCAATCGGGAATCCCTATTACAACCAAGACAAAACAAATTTCCAAGTCTGCTAAGACCAGGCATCTTCGCTCTCTAGTCTAGCTTCAAACTTCAAAGGATTATCGAATACGATAGTCTTGTGAATACATGAGTCCCTCGGCTTTGGTACTTGCAAGTTCCAAATCAAAGATCCCAAGGGGATACCCAAACTAAGAACCAACTAAGGACTGGGAGACGCTCCACTTATACTTAACTGAGGTATCGATGACGTCACCAGAAGACTCGTCTATCGTTTCGCTCTACCAATCATCAAGGGTCCAAAACAGGGCAATAGTCAGGGCAGCAGTACTTCGTAGCCGTCGGGAAGCGGGGAACCTCGCAGCAAAGACTTTCGGACCACGTCGACATGCAGGGGTCGATGAAGTGGCGGCTTTCCTCCAGAATTTTCACTCGAAGCTCCTCACGAACCTCCGGCTTGGACCGGTACCGCTGATATCGCCCCACGTTGGGCGCCAGATGAAGTACTGGGTTTTTCGGAACCCAGCGGTGCCAGGGGTACACCCTAAGACTTCGGGTCCTTCCTGTTTCAGACTACAGAAACTCAGAGTCTTCTAGGTGAAGTCAAAGATCGAATTTATTGGCTGCAACCAAGTAACAGGTATCCTAGAAGTACAACACGGTGTATATTCGCAGGAGACTGCTCAATCTTACAAAGCCAGCCTTCTCTTTTTATAGAAGATATTATGCTTCAGGCAAACATTCTTTACATTACAGTTGACCATTCACATATTTTCACTACAAAGAAAAAGCAGAATCATGATGACAAGCTTATTTTCAGTTCGTCCAGCCCACAACAAATTACCCGGCAAGGCCCAACATTTTCATCAGAAATCAGCGGACCCCCAATAAAAACGGGCACCTCCTCCTCGTAAAGCAAGTCATAAAGTAAGGAACAGAGACAGGTGTGTGTAAGATTAGGCGTGGTTTGTGTGCGATGAAAGGTTTATGGCTTGCTGTGCCTTGATACTATCTCGATCGGCCACTGGGAGAGGAACTGACCGAACAGGTTTGGCCTTGGGCAGTGGAGTCAGCTTGCCCAGGTCACACAGAAGTCAGCTGAATGTGTACGTGTCCCTAAGACTCGTTCGGCCTTAGTCACCGGCCTATGTGAGGGCAACCACAAAATGGCTGCCGTATACAAAATGGAACCCGAGGGTTCAGGACGGAATCTCTAATTTCAGGGTAAAATCGTCACTCGAATATGACGAAAATGCTTGTGCATAGTATACTAGCCATTCTCAGTCTGCTGATATCAAAATCGTCATGGTGCGACAATGTATATACCATGAGTCCAGAATTTTAAGTACTACAGTTAGGATTTTGTCTTAAGTAAGTATGTTGTCTTAAATTAGGATTCTGTCTTAAGTTAGTATTTTGTCTTAAGTTAGGATTTTGTCTTAAGTTAGGATTTGGTCATGCTTTAGTTAATGGTTTTTCGATTGGCCAGGACATTTTCGTAAGAGGTTGTTGAGAAGCATCAGAATTGCTAAACCCCCAGAGTCAAGGTATTCAATTCTTTGGGATATTTTGAGTGTGTTGTTATTCATGGATTCCTGGAGAGATAAGTGTGATTTATCAGCCAAATTGACCACATTGTTGTGTCTGATTTCTTACCGCAGGGTTTCTGATGTGAAGGCATTGGAGGTGTCTTTTAGATCTTATACACTAGAAGGGATTTGTTTCAATATAAGACACAGGAATAAGAGGAATATGTCTACAATTTGTTATCCTTATTTTGATGAGAAAAGGAAGTTGTGTGGTTCGTTGTGTTAAGGAATATGAAAAGAGAACCTTGCTTGTTAGATCCTCTGGTGTTAATCAGTTATTCATCCTCACAAAGCGGTCTCTTTTCCCACTTTGGCTAGATGGGTGAAGGAAATATTGGTGAAGTGTGGGGTGGATGTGAGTGTGTTTGGAAATGCATTCTATGAAAGGTGCTGCTGCTTCAAAAGCTTGTTTGGTTGGGGGAAGTGTGCAGGACGTTCATCGCTGTGCTGATTGGTCTTCTGAGACTGTGTTCAGAAGTTTTTATTTTACACCAATTGATAATGCTGCTATATGTTTGGTTAATAAGCTTTAACCTTGCATATTATTAGCCTCCAAATCTTGCCATAAAATTTAGATTTTCCACAGCCTTGATGTGCAGAAAATCTGGATTTTATTAAAGACAAGGAGGCTAATATTATCCCACCAAGGTGTTTTACCCTGCCCTGATGTACTTTTTATCTTTTCACTGCTGGTCAAGTCTAAGAGGACTCAGAAATCTTCAATTGATGTTTTCTTTGTCGCATTTTTGGTTTTCAAGATGTTTTTGCGTATTTTAAAAGAAATTGTTTAACTGTCAAATTTATACTTCCTAAGTTTGTAGTTCAATAGGAAGGAAACTGGTTGCTGGGCGATTTTATTGTATTTTGGAATGTTTTGGATGGTCTAAGTTCTTAAGTCTAGAAGCTTTGAATATGCTGCTGAGTGGTGGCAATAAAGGAAATATTGCATAATATTAGCCTCCATGTCTTTAATAAAATCCTGATTTTCTGCCATTCAAGGCTGTGTAAAATCTCATACAAGTCTTTTCCTTGTATGAGTACATTGGTGAAAAACACTGATGGCAATAATTTTGCATTTATGACAGCTAATAATGGTTTCAAAGAGGGACCGTCCAGTTTTTTTGCTAGTGCACAAAAACGGATGTGTTAGCGCTTTGCTCTTTTTGCTCTGTATTTTTTGTACAGTGTGAAATTTAGATTTGGTATCTACGGTGAGGTCCAAATATTTAAGGCTGTTGACTTCCTCTAGGGTTACGATGTTTGATTTGATCTGTAATATGGTTCAGATGTAGATGCCCCTAGTCATTGTATTTGTTTTAGATGCGTTTATTTCCAGTTTATTTATCATGGCGAATGGCGAGAGTTCCTCCTTCAATCTTTGTAGGCACACTCTGGTGTCTATAGGCAGCACAATGTCATCAGCAAATACCAGGAGCGACAGGGGCAGTGGCCCTAATCTGGGAGGATGCAAATTTACTTGATCACGTCCCAGGGATAATTCAGATATAAATAGGTTGAATTGGTCTGGTGCAAGAACACAGCCTGTATAGGCCTGGACAGCCTCAGCCCATCCGTCAACTTAATTTGAATCCATGTGTCGGTTTACAATTGTTCTATTGATCAAAGGGTACTCTCTTGAAGGCCCCACTACCTTTGTTTATCCCACAGTAGTTACCTATTAACTTGATCAAAAGCGTCTTTCAGGTCCATAAAGCATAGATGCAGGGCATTCTTTAGTCGCTTGCATTTGTTAGCACTAGCTATTACTGCTAGGGTGTTTAAGGTAGTAAGGTAGCCTTTCCGAAATCCAGTCTGGTTAAACAGAATCTTGTTGTTAGAATTGGACCACTCCACCAGGTCGTCCAAGATTAGTGAGGCAAAGTATTTAACCTCAGAGTCTATTAGGGCGATTATTCTGTAGTTGGATGGGTCTAATCAATTCAAGGGTTTATTATCGAACCTCTCCAGCTGTCAGGGATTAGAACTGTTAATCTCACCTCATTGTACAAAGCTGAAAGTGTGATGGCCCAATATCTCGGGTCAAGCTTGTAAATTGCCTGTGCGATGAGGTTCAGACCTGCGGTCCGTCACTTCGGACTGCTATGGTTATTGTTGCCACATTTTCAGGGATGCAGTACAGAAATACCGAGATGGAATTTTGTGAGCCCGTGTTGTATCTGTCTCACCTGTCTCTATGTTGGTGTTTTTATATTGGACAGACAGCATTTTTGGTTGTCAAAGGTTTTAGTTAGGTGAACTACCCAGTCTTTTTTGTGAATGCTTGAGCTGTTTATCGTTCTTACATCTCTACTGATGCTATTGATGATTGCACAGAAAGCTCTAGAGTTTGTTCATTTAGAATTAGAACGAAGCCTTTGCTTTTTATATTGCTTTTTTAGGTTTTTTATTTTTTCCCATGTTTGTGCAGAGAAACTGGGGTTACCTACTTTCTTAATTTCATGCCCATGTTCTTTATTTAGGCTTAGAATTTTTAGCTGTATATCTGCTCAAGTTTGTGTGGTTTTATTCTTTTGAATTCCTGTGCTAGGTCTTGTTTTAACAGCATCATTAAAACATGGGCCATTCTTTGAGTGAGTTTGCATGTGACTTTATGGTAGCTTCCAGTATTGCGTTCGCCTTTGTGGCCAGCTTTGGGAGGGAATTATGAGTCCAGATTAGCCGCTGAAGACTGACTGATTGCAGGCTTCCAGTTTACAGTCCCTGTTGGTGTTTTGGTGTATTGAGCCTTAGCCAAAAATATTGATATGAGTGGTCACTTTTCATCTAGGTTTTAATTCTGAACTTCCTTAGTTGTTTCAGTAGTGGCAGGGAAAGGACTGTGTAATCTATTAATGATGCAGAGGTTGCACCATAGAGTATGAATTGCGGAGGGTTATCATCTTCAGTCATGCCATTGATTACTCTCAGGCTCAGGTGTTCGAGTGCGATGACCAAGTTCTTCACAAGGTGATCCAATCTTTTTTGAGGGTGAGCAGCTTGAGGGAGAACTGCCCAAAACGAATTTTCCACTGCCAGATGGTCATCCTTATCTGGGGTGTAGATTAAGTTGGTGTTGAAATCACCTGTCACCATGATGTCCCAAGTAGGATTTGTGACTCTAATTTCTCACAGCTCGTAGATTAATTTCTTGAACAGATTGGACTTTTTTGGGAGTGTGAGATGTGCATAGATATTAAGTAGTACTATTGGGCTTTCCATGCCAGTTTCTTTTGTCCGTCTGCGAGCCCACCTGCTCTTGGTATCCCAACAAACGGCCTTTTATCTCTGCTATTTTCACTCCTACTTTCCCTGAAAAAGAACATGCAAAGAGTATGGCTAACCCTACAGTTTTACATTGTATTGAAGAGAAAAACTGTTGAGGGAAGTCCCTGGACCTCAATCTGTGCCAATCCCTGGGGAGTAAGTGTGTTTCTTGGAGAAAGCAAATATCTGCCTGATACTTTTTAAAATAGGAAAAAATGACCCTTCTCTTTACGGGATTCTTAAGCCCCTTCACATTAAGGGTCAACACCTTCAGCCCTTCCATTATAAAAGTCAATGGACATGCAAATACCAAAGTCGCAATGTCTTCTCACGTAGGGTTATCAACCACTAAAAGCAAATGTAGCACTCGGAAACATTCCCCCAAATACCAAGAAACAGTAAGTGTCCCTGAAGTGAAGGAAGAGCCAGCTGGCCCAACCCCATTCTAGTGGATAAGTTTCGTCAGGGGATGCAACCATACCTCTCAGAACTCCGTCCCCCTCCCGAATCACCCGGTTACCCCTTCAACCGTGTGCTCTCAGACGGGACCCTGATAACTTGAGTCTTCTGAGAGCTTATCCAGAAGGGCCCTTCTCTTTGATGCAATGCACTCCTAAATGGCCTGGAGACCCCCTATTTAGGAGCGAATATTTTCCTGAATCCCTCCAACTGATTTGTTTTCCCCTTCTTGTTGAGTATCTAACTGCAACAATGTTCATGCCTCTGTCAAAGATTGTAGGTAGTTAATCAATCCTGCCAACAGAAAGTTAGCCGGAATGGGTAACCCGACAAGTAAGGGATCTTCTGCTCTCTCAAAAAAGCAGTAACTGTCATGAACTCCTTCCGCTTAAGAAGAGTGGATGCGGCTAAGTCTTGGAAAAGCTATATCTGGTTACCCCGGAATGTCACATGAAGGATTACTCTTGCCTCTTGCAAGATTCTCTCCTTGAGGGGATAACTATGCAGACCCCCCAGGATATTGTGGCATGGATTAGTAAATTTAGTGGCACAAATATGGAAATTTAGCGGCACAAATATGGAAATTTAGCGGCATTTTTGCAGTACTTTATTTTACCCATTAATTTACCATTTTCAGCTTTAAAACAATGGAAACTGTTTTAGCAGAGTATTCCACTTTGAAATAGGCAACCTGGGATATGGAACAGAGGAAGCAGCCCACAGGTGAAGGCTTCTATCCCTTGGAAATGCAATCCTCCTTTTGCTTAGCCCATTCTTGTAATCGGCACACCGAGTGAGAGAGGGAGACATTTGAAAGAATGTATCCCGCTTCCTGGACCTGTGACTGGGCGCGAAGCTTTCATCGAGTCCTCATTGAGAAATGTGTTTTTTTCTTAATTGCAAGTAGCAAACGTCACTTGTGGCTTGGCATGGCAAATTTTGCATTACCCATGTAGGTGCGCTAAATGGCCCCTAATAATAATTTCACTCAGCCCTAGAGGCAGTGCACCATGCAGATTTTGCATACATAATTTTTACCCAGTGAAATTTGCTGAAGCTTAAATGGGCACGCGCCATACATTACAAATGGTGCAGAAATCACGTTCTCAGTAAATGCTGCATCCAGCGGTGTACAATTACCACTCTGATAGTGCTGGATAGTTGTATTTTGGAGCCCCTCAAGTCTAGCATCCACTCCTTCCACAGCACCAGCCTTGATTAATAATGCCACGCATTTGGTATGCTTGTCTATCTTTTGCTGCATTGTGGAGCCAGAGAGCTTGTCTCGTGCCATGGTGGGGGTATAGTGTGATGGTAATACAGCATGTGGCCAGGTTCCTGGATTGAAAGGTGTCAAGCCCCACCTCATACCATGGGGACTGTTTCGCACCCTGTGGGGCTTTCTAGGGGTAACTCAATAGACAGTGTTGAGTCCAATGTTGTATAGTCCTAGCCCTGAGAGGGCTTCCCCATAACAACTGGCAATCCAGTGGTGCTCTCTTGCCACAATGTCCACTGCAGGGGGGGAAACTGAGTCGGAGCCCAGGCCAGGACCTCACCCCAGTACGACTCTTACCCAACAGTCACATTTGTCACCCCAATCCTTTGTCCTAGCTTGCTTCTTGAATGGTAGACATGTAAAGAGCGAGTTGGAGGGAGTCACAATGATACCGCCGATCAAGGGCACACTACCAGGAGTGTCTAGGCCCCCGAACTGTTATGCAGGGCAGGTGAATCAAATGCAGCAGTTGACACTGAGGTGCAAGAGCACCACCCATGTTGGCACCAGGACAAGCAAGCCAGCATCCGTGGCCCCATTGGGGACAAGTGTTTCCAGACAGTCAAGACTGTCCTCCCCTTCAGTAATGACGCCAGCTTATGTGTTCAGGTCACAGGCACCAGGGCTATGCTGTAAGTTCACCAATGATCCTCTGACAGCTCGGGGAAATGCGCCACACCTCAGCAGCTATTGCATGCTTCAGGCCTTGGAGGAGGCTGATATGCCCTGTGTCGCAGCAAGAGCAAATAACGCATCTTACCTCAGTGCGCGATGGAAGGAGATGCAGTCCCAATGGGGCAAAGGCAACGTCAGAAGTCTATTCAGCCCTGCTACCTGCCTTGCATTGGTAATTGCACCTTCACTCCTTCACTCATGGCTTTAAAAACAGTCTCACAGCCACCACCACAGTAGCTCTCGACTCCACTAAACCAATACCATAAATCGTGGATGTCTTCCCCAACAATAAGGACAACTAAGCAGTTTTATTCTTGTCCATACTTCAGCAGTATTGTATTGAAATTTTAAATGCTAAAATATCTAAAAAATGCATTTGAATTTCAAATAAGAGCCTTGACCCTTCGGTTGTCGTGAAACTCATGAACAGATAGGTCACTTCGAGCTGTAGAAAGAAAGGCTTGCAAATCAGTCTGACCCTGTGCCTCATGGGAACAGTTTAGCCCGAACTGCCAAGCCATGCCTTCCCTGGACCGGAAACAAGCTTCCGAGGACCGGTTTCTGGCATTCCAGCCGTCTTCAGCCCGGCTTGGTTGAATCCAGTGGCAAAGTGAGCAAGGGACTTATGTCTGAGCATACCCTGCCACACTTTTGGTGGCCAAAAGCGGTACAAAAGGGGGTGGTGATGGACGGAGCATCTGAATCAATCAAACACTCACACCCAGTCAAAAGATCTGGGTTTAATCCATCACCGTTCTTTAGCCCACTCTGCCACCACAGTTCAGACATGGCTATATGCAAATCAGTCTGACCCTGTGCCTCATGGGAACTGTCCAGCCCGAACTGCCAAGCCATGCCTTCCCTGGACCGGAAACAAGCTTCCGAGGACCGGTTTCTGGCATTCCAGCCGTCTTCAGCCCGGCTTGCTTGAATCCAGTGGCAAAGTGAGCAAGGGACTCACGTCTGAGCATACCCTGCCACACTAATGGTGGCCAAAAGCGGTACAAAAGGGGGTGGTGATAGACGGAGCATCTGAATCAATCAAACACTCACACCCAGTCAAAAGATCTGGGTTTAATCCATCACTGTTCTTTAGCCCACTCTGCCACCCCAGTTCAGACATGGCTATATACAAATCAGTCTGACCCTGTGCCTCATGGGAACAGTCCAGCCCGAACTGCCAAGCCATGCCTTCCCTGGACCGGAAACAAGCTTCCGAGGACCGGTTTCTGGCATTCCAGCCGTCTTCAGCCCGGCTTGCTTGAATCCAGTGGCAAAGTGAGCAAGGGACTCACGCCTGAGCGTACCCTGCCACACTTATGGCGGCCAAAAGCAGTACAAAAGGGGTGGTGATGGACGGAGCATCTGAATTAATCAAACACTCACACCCAGTCAAAAGATCTGGGTTTAATCCATCACTCTGCCACCCCAGTTCAGGCATGGCAGAGTGGGCTAAAGAACGGTGATGGATTAAACCCAGATCTTTTGACTGGGTGTGAGTGTTTGATTGATTCAGATGCTCCGTCCATCACCACCCCCTTTTGTACTTCTCTTGAATTCGACATCGTAGAGGCATGTTCGTAGTGTGCGGTGGCAGACCGTGTCGAAGGTGGCTGACTGGTCCAGGCGGATGAAGGCCGCAGTTTATCCGTTGTCAAGCAGGGTCTTGATGTCATGGGTGGCGGCGATGAGGGCTGTTTTGCTGCTGTGGTTGGTGTGGAACCCAGACTGGGATGGGTCCAGGATTCTGTTCTCCTTGAGGAAGCTGGTCAGTTGTTTGTTGACGGCATTTTCGATGACCTTCGCCGGGAACATAAGCAGGGAGATGGGTCGGACGTTCTTGAGGTCCTTAGGGTCCACCTTGGGTTTCTTTAGTAAGGCGTTGATCTCTACGTGCTTCCAGCTCTCCAGGAAGGTCTCTGTCTCGAATGAGATGTTGATGGTTTTCCGTGGATGGGGTGCGATGGTGCTGCTGGCTTTGTTGAAGATGTGGTGTGGGCAGGGGTCTTCTGGTGATCCGGGGTTGATGGTGTTCATGATCTTGATGGTGTCGTCGTCATTGATGTTGGTCCAGGCGAGCAGGCTTTTCCTTTCTCCATGTCACAGGGAACTCCTCTGATCCATATATTATTCCATCTCTAGTGATTTTTTAGATCCTCTGTGTGGGCCTGTAGGTCAAGGTGTTGCTCATTAAGACGAATCAGTTCCTGCTGTAGTTGCGTGATCTTTTCCGCTTAAACTGACCCCTGGGTCACAAGAGTGTCCACACAATCCACAATTTCCTTCACACATCTTTCCTGATTGCTTGCATCTCACCTGAAAGGTCTTTTTTAAGCTGTTGTACATCATCCCTTAGGGAGGCGAACAAGTGTTCTAAATAGGGTTGAGTCATCGGTGCTTCCATTTCTTCCCCTGATGGTGAGGATGCTCTACTTGTTGCATTCCCCCTCCTGCAAAGCTGTTTGCTTTGAGAATAACTTCTTGAAAGTGTCCCCCTTTTTGGTGCAGCCCATCACCATTTGGGCCGCCTACTCCTTCTTTGACCTGGAACCAGTGTTCCTTTCCCTACTCCAATCCTCTGTTGCTGCCAATTAGGAGGTTTCGTAGCATTCAACAAAACTTTCACAATACTGACTGTGGCCCTCCTGTGAGATTTCCTAGACCAGATCCCTCGCAGTATTGCTGGCCTGCCCCTAATTCCTCCTGTGGCTTGTGGGAGTTGATAAGCTGTGCTTTCAGCCTGCCTCTACCGCTGCAACCCAGACCCTATACCTCGATATACAACAACCTGCATTGCATCCTTCAATTTTCTACTGGCTCCTTCGAGAACCTCTGCACCATGGAGGCATCCCAGTGTCCGCTTTCCAGCCTCCTCACTGCTAGTGAGACTTCCAGAGGGGGTCTGTTTCTGCCTCTACAGGCTGCTATCCAGTGTATCGCTTTATTTGGGCTTCATGATGGGACTTCCACCACTATTTCCACTGCGCAGATAATTCAGGCTATCTTTGTCCGGGCTTATATGGAAATGAGCTATCTCTTCAGCCCCAATACTCAAGTGCAATCTCTCACTCCCTGGCCTTCCGCTCCTCCAAGGCTATAAGGCACTCACGCCCCTAGGGTACCCGTTACAGCTGCGTATTTCACATGAAGGCCCCTGTCCCCCACTTGTAGTACCTCTATGGGGCAGTCTAGGGAACCCTGCTCCAGATCTGGCGCAGCCCCTTCAGTCTCAGCAAGGCGGATTTAGACCCCTACTCTGTACGGTGGCTGTGTGCACCGGTCCCCGTCTTCGCTGCGTCCCTGTGCTTTCTATCCGGGGCCACAACGATAATGCGGCAGGGAGAAGGTGCTTACTTGACCCTGTTGTGCCTCTATTCTCAACAGGATGCACGCCTCCCTGTGCAAGACACCTGTATTCGTGGGTCGTATGGCGCTACGTACCTCTCTACCCGTCCTTGCCACTTTGCCGCACTTGCTTCCTGTGTCCTCAACCCAACGATTCGGACAGGGGCATGGTGCACAGATATAATCCTCCCTGTTCAAGGCGGCAGTACTCGTGGGTCGTACAGCAGCGCTCCTTAAAGTTTTTACAGAGTTGCAGAGAAATACTGAGATCGGCTTTATCAATAAAAGGGTTTATTGAACAGTCCTATTTCTCATGCAAGAGATATGAACTGCTACAATCGTTAGACAGAATGCAAAGTATAATGCGTACAGCGTAAACAGTAATATGAAATAATACTGTAATAGCATTGTCTGTTGCTATGACATATATAAAAATACATACATAAATAACACAGGCTAAAATACTCAACTGGTGCTTCTAAAAAACGCCTACCCCAGAATACCTAACCTAGGTCTAGTACGAGGGAAGAAGTAGGTGCTGTCTTTAGCTAAGTTTAGTTTTTCCAAGAATTGCCAAAGATATCTCTAGGTTCTAATCAGCTCCATACCTTAGAATGAGAGAGGTTGGTATCTCTTTCATGGGACTCGATTTCCAAACACCCCGCAAGGGGAGTCAGAAACATTGGAGCTGGATTCTCGGCAGGAGGATGACAGCTTCTGGTCAGTGCGTCAGCTGGAGAGTTGGCTTCCTTCGGCACTTGCTGTAGTGAACTGTGTCGTTTAGGTAGGTAGTCGAAATGCACCAAACCACACTGTGCTTTGGTATAGCAAGTGAAGGTATATTTATACCTTGAAGGTGTTTAGGAATGCCAGCTTTCACGTAAAGTTAGGCATATGAACGTCATGAATGAACCCCTAAGGAATAGATGTTCATGCATAAGAAATGAGTTCTTGGAGAAATTAATATCCAAGCAAGGGGAAGTCCCTAACGGCTCAAGAGTCTGGTTTTCCAAGAAATCGTTGTGACATAGATGAACGGATGGAAGTAGCCAAGCCTGTATTTGGATAGCATGGGCTATGCCGAAATAAGGACTGAATTTCCATGCCTTTATAAGGGCAACACGAATTGTAACTGTATAAGGACATGAATCAGGAAATTAATTTTGGAATCTAATATCGAACACATCAGTGTCACCCTGGAACTTTTGTAATATATTATACATTGCTTTGACAGAGAGCACTGACTCCTGCTCACACTCTCTAGCACATAGAGAAACCCATTTGCCTTCTTCGGAGTATGTTCGTTCTTGCAGACTTTCATTGCTGAATCTATACAAACTTGCCTTGCTGACTTTGGACTGATGCATACCCTGGGTACACCTTGTTGGTCTCATCCGTCCTTGGGAGCCTGCCTCAAGCTGGCTTAACTCGTGTCCGTTCCTGAACTTTATCGATCTTTGGTCTTTCTATGGCAAACCAGATTTATCTGATTATTTTTCATCTTTAAATTGAGCTTAAGTACTAATGTACTTACAAAATGTTGCTAAAGAAAGTTACAAAACAAACTGCCTCTGTCACAACAGGGTTTATTTGTATCTGATTGTGAATTGAAATTGATTTATTGATGACTGAAAGAAATCGAACTAGAGAGATCTCTGGATATCCAGCTCTAAGGTTACTGTTCTGTATAGCTTTTACTGAGGTACTGATTTGTTTGATATTAGCTTGACTACATGTCTTTAGATTTGGTTTATCAGTCCTGATATTACATGTGTACGGTATATTTTAATGAGTCATCTTTATGAATTTGATTATAAGTTTGTAGAACAGCTATCCAATTCCTGGTCCTCATTGGATGGCTGGTTAAACCCCCATCTATTCTACTCCGCTCAGCACAGAGCAAGGTCCATCTGAGCACCAAGAGAGTGGTTGATAAGCTGATGATAGAAAAAGGGCCAACCCGTGCAACACAGTCTACCCTTTTGGTTGGAATGAGAAGGCCTGATGGTAGTTGGTGTACCTTTTCTATGTTTACATAGCAGCAATTGAGAAATGGTAACCAGAATGACTAGTGTAGATAAGTAGTAAGATGGTCGATAGGTGAGAAGGCCAAAACCAGTCTAGCATTTTGGTTGGAATGAGAAGGCTTGATGGTAGTTCTCTATGGCTACTAAGCAACACTTGGTAACAAGTATCACTAGTGTAGATGAGTTGTAAGATGGCAACAGGTAAGAAGGCCAGAAGCAGTCTAGCATTTCGGTTGGAGTGAAATGGCCTGATAGTAGTTTGGGTATCTTTTCTATGTCTACTTACTAACTTTTAAGAAATGGTAACCAGCATGACTTGAGTAGAAGAATAGTAAGATGGCAGACAGTTGAGTAGGGCAAAAGCAGTCTAGCATTTTGGCCAGAGTGAGAAGACCTGATGGTAGTTGGGGTATATTTTCTATGTCTACTTAGCAACACTTGAAAAATGGTAACCATCATAACTAGTGGCGGATGTACGTCGTTACAACGCATGCCTTTACGAGGCAAGTTTTACAACGCAAGTCGTTACAACGACTTGCGTTGGGGGGCACTGGATAGTGAATAGTTTAATTTACTATTCCAACTCCAGTCCCCGTGGATAGTAGGGAAGGTGTTGGATAGTAAATTAAAACTATTCCCTATCCTAGAGCGCCCCCCAGCGCAAGTCGTTGTAAAAGTTGCGTTGTAATGGTTGCGTCATAAAGGTACTTCGTTGTAAAAGTTGCGTTGTAAACGCTGTTCCCCCTAGTGGCATTCAGGAGTTGGATGGCTGACAGGTGAGATTGTGTAAGAGCAGTCTAGGAGCTTGGTTAGAGCTGGAATGGCAAGGCTTCATGGTAGCTGCAGTCAGTTCTATATCAATGTTGAAACAGTTGACAAATGTTAAGTGTACTATAGTTGTTGACGAAATGCATTTGTGAAGGACCATACAGCTTCATATTACCACATGCCATAGGTCCTGGGCGGTTATGTTGATATTGATGCAGAGACAGATAGCATGGCAACAAGTGACAGTACAAAGCTTTTTAGGCGAGTGGTGTCATATGCACCAATACTCATTGCCACAGACCAGCAGATATCTCGGATACTTTCTATGTTGCATGATATTGTATTGTAATTATATTTATATAGCACTCACTAACCCTCCCGAGGCTTCAAAGCACTTTTTGACGAGTAGCATGCTACTCCGGATCCCAAAAAGGATTAGTGGTGGATTAGTATAGGGAAATATGAGTTAATTTGATCGGTGGGTATGTGAGTCTGTTAGTTGAATTGTAAAGGATAATGGAGGGATAGAAGTGGGAAGAGTCTAGAAAGTGTTTATTCAAGAGATCATAGTAGGAAAAGTAAGTTTGGGGTGAGTAAAAAGAGAGATGAGGAGGCAAGAGTCTCTTAAAATAGTTTTGGGATGAGTCAAAGGAGAGGGTACATGAGTGAAGAATTTAGAAAGGGTTGCATGAGCAATCCTAGTAGCAAAATAAGGTTTGGGGTGATCCAAGAGGGATAGATTAGGAAGGAGTTTAGAAATGGTTATTTTGGAAATCATAGTAGTACAATGAGTTTAGGGACGAATAAGAGAGAGGAGGTAGAGGATACATTGAGAGAGGTATTAGGGTAAAACATAGGGTAGTGCATTGGAGAGAGTCAAAGTTCATTTTTTTACAGTAGGAGTAAAGTAATAAATATATATTTGTATGTAATAAAAGGAGAGTTCATGGCTTGGCAAAGGGTTGTAAATCCCGAGATGGCATGGCAGTGTAACACTGCATTCAGGCTGCAATGGCAGGCCTGGGACATGTTTCTGAGTGCTACTTACGTTGGTGGCAGAGTAAGCACTGCAGGCCTACTTGTCGCATTTGATTTACTGCAATTAGCTATATGCCAATGAAAGCATGTTTAACCCCTTCCGTGCGGCCGCGATTCCCCCTGTGTGCGGCAGTCGCACGAACAGGGCGGGATCGTGACGAACCCCAGCCGTCATCAGCACACGAGCACCGTGGAGCATGACGGCTGGGGTTCGTCACCAGCATGGAAGGGGTTAAGGGAGTGGTGTAGTGCTTGTCAGTTTTAACATTTCCAGAGTACGTAGGCCAACAAAAACTGATGCAGCAAAATTGGAGGTAAGCAGGCAAAACGTTTGGGGAAAAACCACCCTAAGGCTGCCAGCTCTAACATGCAGTTATTCATGGGATGCACAGTCTTCCTTTGCTCTAAAAGTCAAGCCACTTACACATCTGTATGTAAATTGTGCACAGAACACAATGAACACATATATTAAAGAGGCAACTCTTGATAATTAAAAAAAAAGTATATGAAATTGTTTTGCCATAGTGCATTAGATTTTATCACCTTATTTAATGTCAATGAGGGAACCAATAGGCAAGTAAGTCGCCATGCACACAGGTTCAGTCAAACAGGGAAACTGGACCCTTTAGCAGAATGCAGGGTATGCTGTACCTTACAGAATCTTCAAGAATATAGAATATTTGATGGTACTGCTGTTGTGGCAGCATCATGCCATAGGACGATGATGGCAAACAGTTCAAAGAAGCATATTTGAGGGTGGAATAGCTCTTCCTAATTTCAGATAATATTATGATGTGGCACCCTTAACACGAATAAAAGTCTAAGGACCTGTCTATTAGTGGGGCACTGTTTTGGGACCCCTGCATACAACGCTGTTGCTTTTTCTTTTTTTTTTGCCATTATAGGTTCTATTGCCAGTGATCCCGACCTCCCACTTCACCCTTGACATTGTGCTAGATTTCCCATTTATGTGATAATCAGGGACAATAACATAGTCGATAGTATCTCACTACCTTTTACAAGGCATTGAGGCTGTAGGTATTCAGGGGCATGTTACCAAGCAATAGCGATAATTATAGCTATTGCTTGGTTAGAGACAAAAATTTACCGCTGAGCTGCGGCGATTTTTAACGCAGATAAACCTTGATATTACCAAGGTTTATCGCAAATGCGATAAAAATCGGCCGCAATGCATGAATATCGCTGAAAAGTCAGTGCTATTCATGCATTACCGAGCTAATGCTCTTAGCCATGTTATCCACCTCCCATTGGATAACATGGCTAAGAACTGCTCAGGGCAGGTGTTAGCTTTTGGAGATATTCGCGCTTAGCGCGAATATCTCCAAAAGTTGGTAATAGGAGATAGCGATGTTAGCGACTGTTTCCAGTCGCTAACATCTTGGCACGCCCACTTTGCATGTCATTAGTGATAAATATCACTGACATGCAAAGTGGGGCCCAAGATGGTCGCTATCTCCTACTAGCTGTCGCTAACTGGTGTTAGCGACAGCTAGGTAATAGGGAGATAATTTTATCTCCGCTTTCTTGGCTTTTAAAGCCAAAAAAGCGGAGATAAACCCCCTTGATAATATGCCCCTCCGTTTTTAGAGCAGCCTTGTTTACAATCCTGACAAATGTTACTGACTCTACAAGCTTTAAAACACTGCTGCAATACATTTAATAGGAGAGTCCAGGCTCTTCATAAAAACCAACAGACACTTTAAACAGTGAGTCTGTGGGAGTGGAGAAATGACCACAAGGGGGAACAACTTCCTCCATATCAAAAAGACTTGATTTCAACAGAAAGAATTATTTTCTGCCAAAAGAAAACACCTTGCCACACCCACCCAAACACAGCTAAAGAAAATAATTATGCATGTTTTTCTACATATCCGTGTCCAGAGACAAGAGGTATATGGAGGTCAATGCACATATTTATGACTTCCCCTCTTTTCCAACCCGAGTGGGGGCGGGGGATGGTCACCACGCCATACAGCCCATCCCCTCACCTCCAACCATAGGGAGGAGCAAGGGGGCACTACGTCTTAGAAACCCAACCCCCTCACCTGAAATCCAAGCAATGAGTAGGGGGAACTCTGCGTCGTAAGAACAACCCTCTCACCTCGAACCCCAGGAGTAGAGAGACACCGTGTCATAGAACAGCTCCAGCACTCGCTTGCCACCCCTGGCCTTGATTGTTGGGCAGTTCAGTTGGCCCTGGGCCTTCTGCACCCTGTGGCTTCTCTGGAAATAGGAAATGCTGCCTGCAGAGAATTCCCTGGCTGGGAAGAGTGACCTTCAACACCGCCCCCTGAGGGGGTATCTGGAGGCATCTGCTGCCACTCATTGCCATAGAGACCACCAGCAGCCTAGAACCTAGCTGGGGTGTTCAGGTTTAATCTCTTTCTATGGGACCTTTTGTTAATGGAAACAACAATCAGATGCGATTGAATGACTTACATTACAGGTTAGGTGTCTAATTGTGTGGCAGAAGGCAATTGAAACAGTGCATTTTACATTTATATTAATATCTGATTTGATGAGCAAATAGGAACCCACTCCTTGACCGATTAACTGAGATATCCCTCGAGGGTCCACCCTGACTTACCTCAAACCCCAGCCAGTAGTAAGGCGACACCAAGTCATAAAAGACTTCCACCAGAGCCCTGTTGTTTCACCCGGGACCTGCCATCACATTAGACCCAAAGCTTCTGCCTGCCAAAAACCTCTCCCCTTCCACCCTTATCCTGCCACGGGATGAGTAAAGTCGACCTTTGGCACCTTTTCACTGTCAGCCAACACGTGAGCAGGGAAGTATGGCACTTGGTGTGCAATGGTGGAAAAAGCCTCATTTTGGCTTTCATATATTTATTTGCAATTTTACATAGCTCGAACATGTTCTAGAAGCATTGGAGCGTGCTTTAGGGAAAACAGGTTTGATGATCAACAAAAAAAATAATGCATTGAAAACTAGCATAGGGGAGCACTGGCAATAAACAAGCTGACTGCTTTTCTTTGTTTGGTTGTGTTTACTGGATAAACAATCTCACTGCCTACAATATGTCTTGCAATGCCCAGACGGGAGAAGGAAGTAGGGACAATCACACACTGTAACGGTGTATTGGCCAACAAAAATGTTCTCTTAGTGAAATCACTGGGGAGAGAACCAAGCACACAAAGGAGGGACATTTTCAAAAATGCACCAATAAAAAGGAAGCATTAAAGACAAGCACAATAAAGAACAGATGCCTATAGATGGGCATGCTTACAGTCCATAGAAATTAATACATCATTTCTTTCAGACAGTGCTGCCTAGGCTTGACCTAAACAAACATTTGCATTGGTATAGGTCTTGTGTTAGTGAAAGTATGAGCTATTGGCATTGCAAATGATAATGATTGTCATTTGCGATTTTTTTGTTAAAAAATTTCCCACCAGTAGCATAACTTAATATGAAAATGCACCAAGCATCGAACAGATGCGGTACCGCAGGCCGCCACCAGGTGTCCCTGTGGAGGTGTAAAGGGACCCCCATTAGACCCAAAAGGCACTGCACCTTCTATGCAATTACAAAGAGAAAGACTGCAGCTGAGTACACACCCCTACTTGGCCTACCTGGAAGTGAGATTTTTGTTAGACTGGGTATCAAAAATGCACCATTGTTATTTAGCTAAAAGATAAACTAATAAAACCGTCACCTCCAACAAAAACAAATGGCACCGTATAGTCAACTGCAATCTCTCTCTCCACCACTGCATCAAGGCTGCAGTACCATATATGTCAAACAGAGGTCCCTTTACAACTCCACAGGGACACACAGCAATATCCCTTGGCACTGCAGCCTTTTGTGCACTACACCCTGGGAGCAGATTTAGAGTATGGGAAGTGACATTGATGCCCTGCCGGCATGTACTCGTGCAAGGGTGGTAATGTAAGAAAGGAAAGAAAACTTATAAATTTAGAGCAGAACAATGAAAATGAAAAACACACTCCCTCAAGGCACATATACAGCAGAAAGGCGTGGCTAACAGAGCAGGAATTCATTGGAGTGGAGATCATTAAGATCCTGCAGCTGCATGGCAGGACAAAAAACATGAGAGACAATAGCAAAGACAGAGTTTATAGCAAACAGGATATTGTGATATTGTGTCAGTTGTGGAGGTGTAACTTACCAGAGCCCATTATCCCAGGTATTCCTTCCAAGCCCTCAGTATACAGGATGGCCAAGACCTTCTCCTCTCAGGGCATGAGTTGTAATGGTGCGCTGGGAGGGCCACCAGCAGTCCTCTGTACCTCCTGGTGGTCGCTGCTATACTTGCAACTCACCTTCTGCCTGAGGTTGTTCCACCTCTTCCTGAGGTTGTTCTGTGTGCTCAGTGTAGTACCAACAACATTCACTCTGCTCACTAACCTCTTTCACATTTCCTGTTTATTAGTGTGAGGAGTATGCTGGACTTGGGCTCTATAAATCTGACTACTCTGTGTAGTAAAGGAAGCATTTTTTAGGGGGGCATGGCGATGAATTTTTTTTTATCTGTGTGAAACGCTAACCCGTTTCCTGCTGGGGTAGAGCTGTGCTGGGACGCTGTCTGCCACCGCTGGGGATAATCCAACTCCCGTCAACCTCTTCAAGAAAGACTCTTGCTGAAAAGCGTGGCACCCTACCGTGGCGCTGGATGCTCCTGGGCAAAGTCCGGCCCAAGGGTGGGCCCGTCCACGCCCATCAGAGCCCGGAAGAGGCTGGGCTGGGCCTCCCCTCTAACATTTGCTTGAAGAAAAGCCTGAAGATGGTGAAAAAGACCGCTGAAAGTATGGGAGGAAGAAAACAGCCCACCAACCAGCTGAAGAGGTAACCCGTACAACTTTAGATACCTTTTTAGCAAAAGCTTCTTCAGCCATAGTCATAGAGTTTGCCTATGCGGAGAGGAGACTATTGACGGGCATGGATAACAACACAAATAGGGACATGATACGTGTGATGCTCCATGGGGGTCAGACACTAGGCACACAAATGGCCATAGCCAGCCCTCCCACTTCTACCAGGATTGCTACTGCCAATCATATGCCAGAGGGACCAATACCACCTGTTGTAGCACCTGTCTTTAAAAGAAAGGGTGGCCCTTCTATAACCCTTTGCATCAATAACTCTAGGAGACCAAGAAAATGCAAACTAGCTCCCGTGAATCCGTCAGTTGCTAACATGGATAACCCACAGCCTCAGCCAATTGTAATGCCACCAAAGGTTTTGAATTTGGATGATCTTCTTGAAAAATGTAATGAGCTCCTATCTCCAATATGCCTATGTTTAGAATCCATCGACAAGGCAATTAAAGAGCAAGTAGTAACAAGACATGTGCCACCTCAAGATGTTGGGATCAGAGGTTGTCCCATATGGCCGATGTAACATTCCCCAGTGGGTGACAATAACAGCATGGCCAGCAATAGTTTAAACCTCCACCCCTGACGCAACAACAACTTCACATCATGGCACCTTTAACTCAGGCACAACCCCTGCTAAATGTCACCAATTTACCTCTGGTATCAGTTGCGATCCAAGTAGCAGAGCCAGCGATGGCCACTCAATCCCATCATGACCCACGGGACACAGAACAGGGCATTTTGGCCAAAAGGTTAGGGGGCCCTCGCCTTGCACAAAGGACGGATGAGGGGCTGAGGCTAAACCTCCCACTAGCAGCATCTCCCTATGTGGTTATATTGGCAAACACCCCTGTTTTGAAAAGAGATCAAATAGAAATCACCACCCAATTAATCCAAAAGCTCGACACTGGATTTATAAAACCACAAATTATCAGTCAGAGGGACACTTCAAAATTTGAATGGCACTCACAGTTTCCTGGCTGGGCAAACAAGTCAAAGTTATTATGGGGGACTGTGTAGTTTTAACTTTTAAGTCTCCGGCCATGGCAGAAAAACTACTACACTCATCACCTAATATGCCAACAGCATTAACACAAATATTTGCCTAACTTCTTAGCTTTTTCTACAATCCTTTGACGCATCAGCCAACAACTAACGGAAACAGGGCCTACAACCCTATTTCAACCTTATTGGATTCCCAATCATGTATGCGGTGCAGAGCAAACACGGCACCACTTTTACTAACTTTTAACTGATTCTTGGCGCTGTTGGACCTGGATGTCTGTGACTGACAGAGAATTAGGAGGTGTCCCAAAACGTAGTAGCTAATGGTGTCCTGGAGCACTCAGATACCCAAGCCCTTCTGCCAATGGATACAGACAACTTTACAGCTATTACACAGAACATTGCAGGCCTGGGACACAAATTGATGTATCCAGATTGGGTTAAGTATATTTCCACCTTTGATCTGCAAGAGACTTGGGTAGTGGGACCTGTTTACCAAGATGGCTATAGATCGTATTATGAAAGAACAAAGAGGAGAGCAAGTGTTTTTGTTCACGTAGGTGAACTGGGAGTACTCCTGTACCCCTGGGTATATCACTAGAAACAAAGAAAGGAGTACCACCAACGAGAAATCACAGATTCCTACTGGGGTGGGTGGTTGGACAAAAGGGAAAAGTTCTCCTTTTGTTAAAAAACCCCTTACTCATCACCTAGTGATCTCCAAATTCAGAGTCTTAGTGTTCTCTGTGAGGTGGCACACACTACAATCCCCGCATTTAAAGTGTCCTGTTACTGGTGGGAGGTTCCATAGTTCTGTGACACTTGGGTTCAGATTGGTTGTTTTTGTTTTGGGTCTGGTATTGACTAGGCTGTCCTTTAGGCTCGGTGCCTTCTTGTAGGAGAAGAGTGGTTTATCCAATTTCAGCAAGCCCGTGTTCAAAAACCAGCGGAGCAGCGTGAGGGGAACACGGAGACACATTCGGTCCCGAGTTAACTGCATAATTAGCAATCATCCCCTGACGTCCAGAAATGCTCATGAAGCAAGCCATCACTACAAAATGAGTCATGCAAGTGCATGGTCACAAAAAATCCGCTGTAGGCACACTATAGCCTGTATTTAGTATTAATTCACTGTATATAGTCCTGCACTTTTTTGTAAAATACACATTTGTTAGAAATACGTGAGTAAGGTGGGAAGTTGTGCCCCCGTCCTGAAGAAGGAGCACTAGCTCCGAAACATGTTGACGCACACCAGAGGTACTGTTCATAGTGACAACAGTTAATTACCTCACCCTGCACCTTTTTAATAGTGCCAGCCCGGGGTTGTGAATAAAGTTTTTCTTAACACCCACGAGCCAGGTACTTTTTAACCTTCACCAACCCCACCACTCACATTTTACTACCCCTTCACTTGCATCACACACACCACACATAGTCCAACTTAAAGTGCTCCCGCGTAGTCGTAGGTCGCAGCACGCCGCATCCCGTTAGAGGGATGCGAAGACCCCAATGTTGAAGCATGACACCAAGGGGCCTGTTGGTGTGTGAGGGGTATTTAACACACACTGAGTGTCCCCACACTTGTGGTATACTCACCGTCCCTTTCACTGTGAGTAGGATTCTTTTTGTTTATGTAACAGTGCCCGTGGAGTAAGAATCCTACATCTATACTCTACCTCCCTCCTATTGTTTTTTTCGTGTTCAGTATTGACCAATGTTTATTGATACTCTTACTCACTTTGTTGGATATTGTATTGTATGTCGTGACACAAGTGAGAGGAACTGAGTCATTGTGTGCCATGTTGTCTTCTAGGAGCGCGTCTCTAGGTTGATTCCTGGCTCTTTTTTGGCACTTTTCAATGATCTTGTAAGGGTACCCTCGTTGTTTTAGTTTGCCGGTTAGATCCTGTGCTTGGGTTTTGTAGTCCGATAGTTTGCTGCAATTTCTCCGTAATCTTAGGTATTGCCCATATGGCAGGTTTTCTCTGAGTGGGCGAGGGTGAAAGCTTTCGTATCTGAGCAAGTTGTTCTTGGCTGTTGGTTTGAAGTGTGTTTTTGTTACCAATCCATTCTCTTCCTTAGAGATTTCTATATCTAGGAAGATCATGTGTTGTCTATCATAACCGTGGGTGAATCTAAGGTGTGGATCACAGGTGTTGATCCATGTGATGAAATCTTTAAGTATTTCTTCTGGTCCTTGCCAGATTGCAAGGACGTCGTCAATGTACCGTCGCCAGAACTTGATGTGCTCAATGAAGGGGTTCTCCTCTGTCAAGATGAAATTTTGTTCAAAGTCATGGACGTATAGTCCGGCTACACTTGGAGCAAAAACACTGCCCATGGATGTGCCTCCAGTTTGGAGGTACAGTGAACCTTCATATTCGAAGTAGTTTCTTTTTAGTACTAGAGTGGCACATTGTAGGATGAATGATTTGGGCGTTTGGTGCTCCCAATTGTTCCTTTCCAAGATGGTTTTAAGGACATTGAGGGTGGCATCCTGCGGTATGCCGGTATACAGACTCTCGATGTCAAAGCTGAGTAGGATGGTTTCGTCATCTACTCTGATATCGTTCAGGAGTACCAGCAGGTTTTTAGTGTCTTTCAGATATGTGGGTGTGGATTGCACGATGGGTTTTAGAAAAAAGTCGCAGAACCTTGAGAGTGGTTCTAACAGTGAGCCAATCCCTGAGACGATGGGTCTCCCCGGGGGAGGGATTTTCCCTTTGTGCATTTTGGGCACTGTGTAGAAATATGGGATTTTACCTTCCGTTTTGCTCAGGTAGTCCGCTTCCTGTTTGGAGATCCCTCCAGTGGCCTCTGCCGTCTCTACGAGTTGTAGGATTTCTGCTCTTAGGTCTTCTGTGGGGTCCCTTAATAGGGGTTGGTAATTTTTGGCATCGCCTATTAATCTCTTACATTCAATGTTGTAGTCATTCTTATTCATAATAACCAGACCTCCTCCTTTGTCCGCTGATTTTATTATGACGGAGTTGTCAGTTTTGAGTTTCATGATGGCCTCCTGCTCTTTCTTGCTACTGTTTTGGAATTGCTTGGTTACTCTCATTTGTTCGATGTCATTGAACACTGCCTGTTCAAATGTATGGATTTCCACAGGAATGGTATGGGGTGGTGGTATGAATGTGGACTTGATTTTCAGTCCTGTTTCATTAGGTTTCCCCTCTGTTTCCTTGCTTGGGTGTTTTTCAAAGAAGGCTTTTAGTTTTAGTTTCCGGAAGAAACTGGCCAGCTCGCAATGAAGCTTGAATTTGTCTAATCGTGTTGTTGGTACGAAGCCAAGGCCTTTGTTCAGGACTTTGGTTTCTGTGTCAGTAAGGATTTTAGATGAAAGATTGGTCACTAATTCCTCGTGTTGCTGGGGCCCGCTTTGTTCGTTCCAGCTCTGCTTCTGGTGTTGTTGCCCACTGGGTCCTCCTCCTCCCATTGGACATTGTTCCCGGTTTTTTTCCGGCCCCTTCCGCGCCTGCCTCTGTTGGAAAAAGGAGGGCGGTATTGGTTAGGTTGGAAAAAGTGAGGTTGGAATGGTGGTTGCCATCCGTACATGGGGAATGGTTGGTCTGGCATAAACGGTGCGGGAAATGGAGGCTGGCTGTATTGTGGCCATTGGTAGTGTCCTCTGAATCCACCTCTCTGTCTTTGTCTTTGGTTGCTGTTCCCAGAGCCACCACTGTAGTTGGAACTGTTGGAAGTATTACTAGACGCATCCGAGTCGGGATCCGGTCCTGGTGTGGCTTTATAATCCGCATCTGAATAGGGGTATGCCTTCACAAACGAGAAGCGTTTGAGGTCCTTTTGAAATTTTTGTACCTTCTGCTGTGTGAGGTTGTCCCTATATTCGTTCATCTCTTTGTTGAGGTCATCCAGTTTCTTTTTGTATCCCGTGATGCTTGTTTTTATTTGTGCTTCCGTTACTTGTATTTCAATCTGTATTTTTTCGGAGAGCCGTAGGGCTGTCTTAAGGATGAGCATGATCCAGTCATGCGTACAGTGCCATGCTATGCGGGCCCAATCTTTTCTGAACTCCTGGCCGTCTACAAAAATGCGTGGGGCGTTGGAAACCAGCAATCCTTTGGGTGCCATCTGGTTTGTCACGTATTCCTTAAGTATTGTGCCATGTAATATGGTTCTAATCCTGTTCCATTTCATCTCTGTTAGTTTGTCCCAGTTGATGTTTGGGAGATTGGGCTGCTTATGTTTGCATCCGCAAAGATTGCTAAGTTGCCCATGTTAGAGTCTATTTCCTCTGTCGAATAAGTTAAGCCTTGAGTGTCTGCCATGATCGATCAGTGTGTCCCGTAGTTATGTAAGCAGTCAGGCGGGCAGTACTGCTAGATATCTGTTCTCACAGCTGTGCGCTGCCAGGGCATGAAAGAACAAAGAGGAGAGCAAGGGTTTTTGTTCACGTAGGTGAACGGGGAGTGCTCCTGTACCCCTGGGTATATCACTAGAAACAAAGAAAGGAGTACCACCAAAGAGAAATCACAGATTCCTACTGGGGTGGGTGGTTGGACAAAAGGGAAAAGTTCTCCTTTTGTTAAAAAACCCCTCACTCATCACCTAGTGATGACATGCTTCATCATCGGGGTCCACCCTAATGACCTAGCGTCATCAGGGTGTGCTACAACACCTGATTACAGTGGAGCAGGTTGTGAGTGAAGGTGCGTGAAAAAGGAAAGCTAAGTGTGTTAAAAATTGTCCTGGTTTGAACTTGAGAAAAATAAAACTTTATTTGCAAGCAACTGGACAATGTTAAAATCATGGCGAGATAAAGTGAGGGTAACTATGAACCCGTGTATCTCTGTATGTGTCTGGTCTACATGTTTCAACCATGAAGGTTTTGATTAACCAGGTTTTCTTCAGGACCAAATACCAGTAGAGTGGATGGTCTGCGTCCCCTAAAAGACGCACCCGGTCCTACTCTCTGGAATCACTGATTGGCAAAAGTGTGCCAGTGGTATCAGCTAGCACCACAGTGGGTGAGCATAAAAAATCAAAATACCTGTAAAGGAAGGTGAAGACAATTGTCAGATATTAAACATTGTACATGCCTGTTACGTGTTAAGTGTCATAGAACTATGGAACCTCCCACCAGTAACAGGACACTTTAAATGCGGGGATTGTAGTGTGTGCCACCTCACAGAGAACACTAAGACTCTGAATTTGGAAGAAGGAAAAATATGGGAACAACGTACACATACGAACTGCAACAGTGCAAATGTCGTATACATGATTACATGCACATGCGGGAAGGCCTATATCGGCATGACTACCCGGAAAGTCAAGCAGCGTATTTGTGAGCACCGCAGCACCATACGCTGCAAGAATAATGCGACAAAACTGACGGACCACTTTCTAGATGCAAGCCACACTCCTAACGACATGAGGTGGACCATCATTGAACAGATTCCAGCAGGACCAAACACACAACAACTCCTGTATGAAAAAGAACAACGCCTGGTCTATAGATTATCTACCCATAAAACAGGCCTTAATGACAATATCCCGTGGGCATCAGTACTCAAATAAATCAATCATATCCATCTCTAGTATTAACTCCTCAGTAGAGGCCACCCCTTGGGGCAGTCCATCTCACGCCCATTATGAATATAAAATATGGACACCCATTATGAATATAAAATATTGACATTCACTATGAGGGGTGTGCCTAACCCGTCAGATTGCTAACGGGACTATGAACGCCCTTCAGAATGACAACTTATGGCATTCATTATGAGAAGTAAGCCAAACATGTCATTGTACAAATGGTATCTTGAACCCACACTGTTCAGAGAATGAGTTCTATTTTTCCTTTCCTACCTAATATATTCCTACCCCACATACCTTCATGTATACCCCATCGGGTTACACATCCTAATCATAACCAACAATGCACCTTAGATGTCTTAAGAGACATTATAGCGAGTACAGACTTTTGCTGAAACTCTTCCCTTAATTTCCACCTAATACTCAATTTAACATCGACTGATCTTATTGTAATGCAACCTTATTTTTTTCCTTTTCCCGCAATTCATTGCCTCTCTACCCTCATTTGTACCCCAACCGGGGATCGAACTCACACTCGGGGATACATTTTGATCCTACACACCCACCATATCTGTGGCTGTCACCCCGGCTCCTAGCAACGCCCCACGTGACCGGGACCAAACCCCGCCCACCGCGGAAGTGCATTGACCATAATACATTCCTCGAGCGCCCGGTTTCACATTAACAGGGCGGTGGATGGAAGTAGGTTATCGGCCATAGACCTCGCAGTCAAACTGTAAGTAGAAACTCAGCCAGACATGCCACAACACACCTATGGGCATAGCTAGCTTACTGAGCGCCTATGCATATATCCCAGATACGGCTCAGAGCCTTCGAGCCGGTCTCCCTCCCACTAACGTCATTTCTGAAAATGCCCATTGATCTCTTATTTTCAGAATACGTTTCAGAACGAGGACAACCTCCCCTGCCCTATGATGTCAATCATCACTCCATTGAGAGTGAGCCTCAGCCCTTGTTTGTTCTACGTATTGTCTCTGTGTTTGTTTTATGTTTAGCAGATAGAGCATGGCAGTGCATGCACCATCAAATTGATATGACCTCGCCCTAACTATATAGAATGCGAGATAGTACCACGCCACCTTAAATGTTGAGAAGCGCGGGAGTTGTGCAGATAAATAATCAACACGCAGCACTGATAATTATAGAGTTTGCAAGTTGTGGTTATTACCCACCACTCAGTCACGGCCATACACATCCACATCCTCTCACGGACAATGGTCTTAAAAAAGAAAATAATCTTTTTTGCGCCCTAAACTTTGGTGACGCCAGACAATAACAGTCTTTCCTATTGGGAGTGATAGCATGCAGGCACGACTTTTGAAGCACTGCTCAACGTAACAGGCATGTACAATGTTTAATATCTGACAATTGTCTTCACCTTCTTTTACAGGTGTTTTGATTTTTTATGCTCACCCACTGTGGTGCTAGCTGATACCACTGGCACACTTTTGCCAATCAGTGGTTCCAGAGAGTAGGACCGGGTGCGTCTTTTAGGGACGCAGACCATCCACTCTACTGGTATTTGGTCCTGAAGAAAACCTGGTTAATCAAAACCTTCATGGTTGAAACATGTAGACCAGACACATACAGAGATACACGGGTTCATAGTTACCCTCACTATATCTCGCCACGATTTTAACATTGTCCAGTTGCTTGCAAATAAAGTTTTATTTTTCTCAAGTTCAAACCAGGACAATTTTTAACACACTTACCTTTTATTTTTCACGCACCTTCACTCACAACCTGCTCCACTGTAATCAGGTGTTGTAGCACACCCTGATGACGCTAGGTCATTAGGGTGGACCCCGATGATGAAGCATGTCATCACTAGGTGATGAGTGAGGGGTTTTTTAACAAAAGGAGAACTTTTCCCTTTTGTCCAACCACCCACCCCAGTAGGAATCTGTGATTTCTCTTTGGTGGTACTGCTTTCTTTGTTTCTATAGATCATACTATACACTGCAATTGCTTCAAACTTTGATCAGGCAAGGGGCGATAATGGTGATACTTTTAAAGAATACCCCCAGATTTGAAGTATTTTATTCCCACAATGATTGTCAATATTTTAATATGCTGCAACTTAAATGTCGCAATGGCAACAATATTTTATTGATACATTTTTATAATAATCTATTCGGGTGAGATATATAAGGTTGCATCCTTAGTGGAAGAAAACATGAATAGGTTAATTAGCTCATTGAAAAAACATCTAGTAGTGTTGTGTATGGGCGATTCTCATGTACCCTCTTGCCCCTTTGCACTAACCTCAATATGTGGCCTAACTGATGAGGACAGAGGAAGTAGTGTGCACCTTTGCCACAATCATTATGGGAATCTATTAAATAAGCTCATTATCACAAAAGATCTGGAGATAATTAACCCTTTGTAGAAATCCACTGGCCATCCATTAAAAACCTTCTGTTCTACCCTAAATAGCTCCACGATTGATTTTATAATAGCCTCAGCTTCCCTGAAAGGGGCTCTTAGCAATACTACAGTTAAATTCTCATGCTTCAGTGATCTTGCGGCTGTTTCTTTTCATATGTATTAGGTAGGTATCCACGGTTCCAACATCTCACATATAAAACCTTATGTTGCAAGGAAGAATGGGATGAGACTTAAGTGGGAGGGCTTTGACAGGTCAGTACTTATCCCCTGGGTAGTGTTTAGCAGGCTTAAGGAAAAAGCAATATGCCTGGATTTAAACCCGGACCCGTCGAGTACTATCGTGGCCTTTGAAGCTATTTTGCTAGAAGTAAAAAAGTCTTTTTCGAAGAGAGGTTGGTCCCTAAAATGTAAGGGCCACCAACCATTCCCGTAAGTCTTCTCATAAAAATGGTACCTCACTTGTGTAGGCAGGCCTAGAACCCGTAACCGCTTGGATAACAATGCACACAACAGCAAAGAGCTCTTCAGCATCATAAAGGAACTCTCCAACCACAGCATCAACGCCCACGACATCCCACCCTCACAAGAACTGTGCGACTCACTAGCCAACTTCTTCCACCGCAAGATCGCTGTCATTGACAGCTTTAACACCACAACCGCCCAGACTACGCCAGACTCTACCTCCCCTGTGAACACCACCAGCGCCATCCGCCTGACCTCCTGGTCCAACATCAATGACAACGAGACACGCAATGTCATGAACTCCATCCACTCAGAATCTCCGTCAGACCCGTGCCCACACCATGTATTCAACAAAGGAGATGCAGCCAAATGCACCCCAAATACGAAAGGTCATCAACATCTCCTTCGAAACAGCAACATTCCCGGAAAGCTGGAAGCACGCCAAAATCATCGCCCTCCTCAAGAAGCCCAAGGCGGACCCCAAGGCCCTTAAGAACATCCGGCCCATCTCCCTGCTCCCATTCCCAGCAAAGTTCATCGCAAAAATCGTCAACAGACAGTTGGCCCGCCACCTGGAAGACAACAACTTCTTGGACCCATCCCAGTCCGGGTTCAGACGAAATCACCGTACCAAGACAGCCCTCATCGCTGCCACAGACGACATCAGGCGCCAACTACACAACGGCGAAACATCAGCACTCATCCTCCTGGACCTGTCAGCCGCCTTCGACGCGGTCTGCCATCGCACTCTAAAGACACGCCTCGTAGAAGCCGGAATCCAAGCGAAGGCCCTCGACTGGGCCACGTCTTACCTCCCCGGCAGAACCCAGAGCTTCCGCCTCCCACCCTTCCGATCCGAAGTCACCAACATCATCTGCGGCGTCCCCCAGGACTCATCCCTCAGCCTGACGCTGATCAACATCTCATGGCCCCCCTCGCACAAGTGGCCCGCCACCACAACCTCAACATCATCTTCTATGCCAACGACACCCAGCTCATCCTCTCCCTCACCAAGGACCCACACACCGCCAAAACCAACCTCCACTAGGGAATGAAGGCTGTCGCCAACTTGATGGGGAACAGCCATCTGAAGCTGAACTCAGACAAGACGGAGGTACTCATCCTCATGCCCACCCCCTGCCTGCGACGACTCCCGGTGGCTGACCACACTGGGAATAGCACCAACACCCACCGACCATGCACGCAACCTAGGATTCATCTTCGACTCCTCCCTCTCCATGTCTAAACAGGTCAACGCCGTCACCTCCTCCTGCTACAACACCCTCCGCATGCTCCGCAGGATCTACAAGTAGATCCCGACCAAAACAAGAAGAATGGTGACACAGGCCCTCGTCAGCAGCAGACTGGACTATGGCAACGCACTCGACGCAGGAATCCTAGCCAAACACCTACGATGACTACAAGGTATCCAAAACGCCTACGCCAGACTGATCGTCAACATCCCCTGCCACAGCCACATCACTCCCCACCTGAGAGACCTACACTGGCTCCCTGTCGACAAGAGGATCACCTTCAAGCTCCTCACCCACGCACACAAAGCACTCCACAATGCCGGACCAGCCTACATGTACAGCAAACTCAGCTTCTACACCCCCACCCGCCAGCTCCGCTCCACCCTCGCCACTGTCCCCCACATCCAACGAACGACCTCCGGCAGCCGATCCTTCTCCTACCTCGCGTCAAGACCTGGAACACCCTGCCTACCCACAAACAGCAGACCCATGACCTACTTGCCTTCAGAAGACTCCTCAAGACCTGGCTCTTCGAGCAGTAGAGGCACCCCCACCCCCCACCCCTCAGCGCCTTGAGACCCTCACGAGTAAGTAGCGCGCTCTACAAGTATTATGATTGATTGATTGGAGGAAGTCGGTGTGGTAGCTATCTGTGGTAATCTATTCCTACGGATCACTGGTCGTTGTTTCATATTTTACAGTGCTGCACATATCCCACAACGTATTCCTTCCCTCCTACCACACAGCTGTACTCAAAGTGCCCCTGTGTTAGGAAGGCCTCTAATGTGTCACAATTTAGAACAACAGTGAATTAATAAAGGGATGTCCCTATTGCTTTCAATGGACAAGATCCTGACCTGTCGTATTTTGCCACCTTTCTCGCGGTCATAGTCTGCAAACTGTGTCACATGCGTATATTTATATTCACTGAAAAAACCATAGGTTATAGACCATATATAGTTAGGAATTAGCATTTAAAAAACCTTATTTTACTCACACAAAACCATTGAAATTCCATATATAGTTAGTTGCACTAACTATATATCGCGCACCCGCAATCCACTGCTGATGATGTCACATATTACATCATTCATGACATGGTCAGTGACATCACTGATGACATCACTGATGACATCTCAAATGACATCACTGATGACATCACTGATGACATCTCATTTGACATCATTCTTGTGCTAATACGATAAACCTCTTCAGACTCTAATATAACCTTAGATACACTCAGTGTATACAGACACTCACACACTGTCACTCATCCATGGAGTTACTCACACACCTAGTCAGTCATGCAAAGAAACAATCTCACCTCTATTTCCTCAACTATACAGTTATACACACCTTACTTATTCAAACATATACTAACACATATTTACTCTCTTATACAATCCCTGATACAAGTTCACAATGATCCATACAGCCACTCACACATTCAGTGGCTCTCATGCACAGTTATTTATATATGCCAACTCTCACATGTACTGTGTTTTACATATGTACTTACTATGACATGTAGCATTGAGATATCCATTCACTCATCAATACACTCATGCACACAGTCAACCGCCCATGTAGCTGTTTCCACATGCACTCTTGAACTCATACACCTAGTGAATCAACTGCTCACACATCTATGCACAGAGTCACACACCTCCCAGCCACCCCCACACAAACTCAATCTCCCATACAAATACTTGGGCAACCAATCAATAACACATATAACCTCTCGTATAGCTAATGATCAACACATGCAGCAGTTTACATCACAACAGACATACTGATGCACACATTCAGACAGTTTAGTCACTAACCCATGCATTTAGTACGACACATTTATTCACTCACTCATACAGTCAGTCACGCACCTACTAAATCCTTCATCCAGACACTTATACATCCACTCATTCTTCAATATATCAAACATATTTAAACTTTACAGAAACTCACAGTCACTGGATGATGTCATCAGTGATGTCATTTGAGATGTTATCAGTGATGTCATTTGAGATGTCATCAGTGATGTCATTTGAGATGTTATCAGTGATGTCATTTGAGATGTCATCAGTGATGTCATCAGTGATGTCATTTGAGATGTCATCAGTGATGTCATCAGTGATGTCACTGACCATGTCATGAATGATGTAATATGTGACATCATCAGCAGTGGCTTGCGGGTGCGTGATATATAGTTAGTGCAACTAACTATATATGGAATTTCAATGGTTTTGTGTGAGTAAAATAAGGTTTTTTAAATGCTAATTCCTAACTATATATGGTCTATAACCTATGGTTTTTTCAGTGAATTTTCGAGGTTTTTTAAATGCTAATTCCTAACTATATATGGTCTCTAACCTATGGTTTTTTCAGTGAATATATATATATATATAACATCTCTATGGCAAAATGAAACCCCTCATTTTGTTCCTTTGCAAATTAAATGTTTTAAGTGTGTTAACACTTTATTCCAATCAAGATGACTTCAGGTGTGCCATACTTTTGTCATAAGTAAGACTGTTAGCGCTCTAGTTGTTCTTTAGAACACTCTGGGACATTCTGTCACTGGGCTATAGTTGGGCTACATCTGGCTGATATTTGGGCTACATTTGGGCTCTTTTGTCTCTGGTGGCCATCTTTGGGCTACATTGGGCTACATTGGGCTACTTTGGGCTACATTGGGCTCCAACATATATATAGCCCAATGTAGCCCAATATATATTTTTCAAAGATAATTTTCGTAAAAACCACTGGAGCATATATCTTGAGACATAGCAAAGGCACATCGGGCTACCAGTCCCTACAATTTTGCCAAGTTTTGTGGAAATCCATTCAGCCGTTCGAGCTAAAAGTGAGTCCAACCGCCCTATGGAAAACTCAATGTTAAAAACACGTTTTGGGACCCCCCTTTTTTCTCGGCCCCCGCTTGACGAACCCCCCCCATATTTTCAGGGGCTGCTCAGAAACAAAATGTGCCATTTTCCTGAAAAATTTCAGCCAATTCCATTGACAAACGCCAAAGTTATTAGACATAGAATTTTCAGAAATCCCATAGAGAAAAATCCTAACTATTATATACCTACTGGCTATCGCCAGTAGGTAATATATATAACATTTCTATGGCAAAATGAAACCCCTCATTTTGTTCCTTTGCAAATTAAATGTTTTAAGTGTTAACACTTTATTCCAATCAAGATGACTTCAGGTGTGCCATACTTTTGTCATAAGTAAGACTGTTAGCGCTCTAGTTGTTCTTTAGAACACTCTGGGACATTCTGTCACTGGGCTATAGTTGGGCTACATCTGGCTGATATTTGGGCTACATTTGGGCTCTTTTGTCTCTGGTGGCCATCTTTGGGCTACATTGGGCTACATTGGGCTACATTGGGCTACATTGGGCTCCAACATATATATAGCCCAATGTAGCCCAATATATATTTTTCAAAGTTAATTTTCGTAAAAACCACTGGAGCATATATCTTGAGACATAGCAAAGGCACATCGGGCTACCAGTCCCTACAATTTTGCCAAGTTTTGTGGAAATCCATTCAGCCGTTCGAGCTAAAAGTGAGTCCAACCGCCCTATGGAAAACTCAATGTTAAAAACACGTTTTGGGACCCCCCTTTTTTCTCAGCCCCCGCTTGACGAAACCCCCCCAAATTTTCAGGGGCTGCTCAGAAACAAAATGTGCCATTTTCCTGACGATTTCAGCCAATTCCGTCCACAAATGCCAAAGTTATTAGACATAGAATTTTCAGAAATCCCATAGAGAAAAAATCCTAACTATATATACCTACTGGCTATCGCCAGTAGGTAATATCCATATACACTTAGCTGACTTTATTTCAAGCAGTGGGGATGCTGGTGGTATTTCACATAGTGATACAATCTTTTATATCACTTTCCTGCTGCTGGCAAAAAAAACACAAGTTCCTTCACTACCACACTTCTTACATACTGCAACCCATCACTTATTCTGGCACTTTGTCAAAGATCGCAAACTGGACCCTATAACTAAATTATAGAGAGGTCTAATTCATACAATGAAAATGAGGAACGTCTGTGAGCAATTGCCCTGAATGGTCTTATTAACTAAACAAGTCCACACTGAACCCAGCAGAATCATTTTAAATGATGTCAGGCAAATAGGTGGCCGGTCAGTAGTGTACAGTGGTCATGGAGGAGCAAAGCACCTATATACATATATATATATATACATATATATATATATATATATATATATATATATATATTACCTACTGGCGGTCGCCAGTAGGTATATATAGTTAGTATTTTTTCCCTATGGGATTTTTGAAAATTCTATGTCTAATAACTTTGGCGTTTGTGGACGGAATTGGCTGAAATTTTCAGGAAAATGGCACATTTTGTTTCTGAGCAGCCCCTGAAAATTGGGCGGGGGTTCGTCCAGGGGGGGTCGAGAAAAAAGGGGGGTCCCAAAACGTGTCTTTAACATTGAGTTTTCCATAGGGCGGTTGGCCTCACTTTTAGCCCGAACGGCTGAATGGATTTGCATGAAACTTGGCAAAATTGTAGGGACTGGTAGCCCGATGTGCTTTTTGTAGGTCTCAATATATGTGCTCCAGTGGATTTTGATAAATTAACGTTTAAAAAAAGATAGACCTTACGCGTACCGGAACTTTGCGTAGCGAAGCTGATTGGCCCTCCGGTGTCTGTCAACATTCTAAACAGTCCGGAGCGGCCGCCATCTTGTCTCTCGGTAGGATTGAGAGACAAGAGGAGGCCAAAACAAAGGGGGAAATAACCATAAGGGGGCATAGTAGATCCTCCTTGACCTCTTAGGTTTGATGTGGAGGTTTTAAAAGGGCCTTACTTACTCTATTTTTTAAATGTTCAGGTTAGCTCCCGGTCCGCGTACCGGGAAGCTAACCGGGAAGCGAACCAAAAGAAATAGAGCTTGCCAGAGTGCTAAACATTCTAGCAATTTTTTTATAACGGGGAGGTAGTTCTGAAAAGAACTTTTTTTTTATATTTTTGTTGTTTTATATTTTTTTTTCTTTTTTGAACATTATTTGTTTTTTTTGTATTTTTTGAACACTTATTTGTTTTTTTTGTTTTTTTTCAAAGGGAAAGAACAGAAAGAGGCATTGAAAAAGGCTCAACAGGAGCAAAAAAAAAATGTTAAACTTGCTGCGTTTGGAGCATCGGTGTTTCTCGAAAGCCAAATTAATTAATTTCAGACTCATGTTTGCGCATGAAATTAAAGTGCCACAATATAAGCATGTCAGCTTCATATGGACAACATTTTTTTGAATATTTGGCACTGTTTCGTTGGCCTCTCCAAATGTGAGAGAGATATCAGTAGATGTTTTTGTCACCGAAGTTGGGGGGTTCTGTTGTAGTTCACGCATCTCTGCACGACTATAGTTGTTTGGATGCCACCTCTGCATATGTCGGTGCATCGTGTGATTTCCATAACTGTATTTTTTATTAGTGCCCCGGGATAACTTTTCTTGGCAGATAAGGCACGTAGCATAGCGTGCATTGACTTTTTTCTCTCCTGGTGGAATGGAAAAAAATTGCCAGATAAAGCTAACTTTGCGATGAGATACCCGGGGTAACTCTTTGACAAATCGTGGTCCCTCTTCTTCCTCTCCGTCTTGTTCTTCCTCTTCCTCCTCTGTAACTCCAATAAACTGTGCAGATGGTCCTCTCTTCCTATGAGGAGATGGTGGTGGTGGTGGTGGGGGTGCAGAAGCTGAAGCTACTATTGAAGCCATTTTTTAATCAGAGCAAATGATCAGGTCTTCCTTTCTCAAAGTTGAAAGTCAGAGTGAGAAAAAAGGTGGGGGCTTTCATCATTTGGGAAAAAAAATAGTTCTAAACCAATGAAAAGTGTTATTTTTAGGTCACCTGACCTAGCCTTACATGATTATGAAACCAAAAGTGAGATGAACCAATGAAAAGTTTTATTAACAAGTCACATGACCTCTCACGCTCATGTTACGCGCTGCGGAACGCGCCCCGGTTAGCTTCCGGGTCGCTGCGCTTCGCGCCTCGGTCCGCGCCCCGGGGCACTTCCGGGTGCGCTAACGCGGTACGTCACAAGACGCATTACGCGGCAACGCGATACGTCGCGCTTTCGCGACGCGCCGCGGATCGCTTCCGGGGAGCTGCGTTTCGCGCCTCGGTCCGCGCCCAGGGGCACTTCCGGGTGCGCTAACGCGGTACGTCACAAGACGCATTACGCGGCAACGCGATACCGTCACGATGTTGATTTCTTACCGGTTCGCGGACCGGGTCGCGGCATTAATTTGAGCTAACGGAAAGCTTTCCGGTTCGCGGACCGGGAGCGAAACAAAAAAAATATTTTAAAAAAATTATTAATAAACATATAAAATATATTTTTGGATTTAAAGAAGAATACATTTTACAGCTATAGATATTAGCTTTTAAAAAACCAATGAAATTCACTGAAAAAACCATAGGTTATAGACCATATATAGTTAGGAATTAGCATTTACAAAACCATGAAAATTCACTGAAAAAACCATAGGTTATACACCATATATAGTTAGGAATTAGCATTTAAAAAACCTTATTTTACTCACACAAAACCAATGAAATTCCATATATAGTTAGTTGTACTAACTATATATCGCGCACCCGCAATCCACTGCTGATCATGTCACATATTACATCATTCATGACATGGTCAGTGACATCACTGATGACATCACTGATGACATCTCAAATGACATCACTGATGACATCACTGATGACATCTCAAATGACATCACTGATGACATCACTGATGACATCTCATTTGACATTACTGATCACATCACTGATGACATCATTCATGTGATAATACGATGAACCTCTTCAGACTCGAATATAACCTTAGATACACTCAGTGTAAACAGACACTCACAGACTGTCACTCATCCATGGAGTTACTTACACACCTAGTCAGTCATGCACAGAATCAATCACACCTCCATTTTCACAACTATACAGTTATACACACCTTACTTATTCAAACATATACTAAAACATATTTACTCACTTATACAATCCTGGATACAAGTTCACAATGATCCATACAGCCACTCACACATTCACTGGCTCTTATGCACAGTTATTTATATATGTCAACTCTCACATGTACTGTATTTTACATATGTACTTACTTTGACATGTAGCACTGAGATATCTATTCACTCACCAATACAGTCATGCACACAGTCAACCGCCCATACAGCTGTTTCCACATGCACTTTTGAACCCATACATCTATGCACAGAGTCATACACCTCCCAGCCACCCACACACACACTCAGTGTCCCATACAAATGCTTGGGCAACCAATCAATAACCCATATAGTTACTCATATAGCTACTGATCAACACATGCAGCAGTTTACAGAAGAACAGACATAATGATACACAAATTAAGACAGTTTAGTCACTAACCCATGCACTCAGTGAGGCACATTTAACCACTCACTCATACAGTCAGTCATGCACCTACTAAATCCTTCATCCAGACACTTCTACATCCACTCATTCTTCAATATGTAAGACATATTTTAACTTTACAGAAATACACAGTCACTGGATGTTGTCATCAGTGATGTCATCAGTGATGTCATTTGAGATGTCATCAGTGATGTCATCAGTGATGTCATTTGAGATGTCATCAGTGATGTCATCAGTGATGTCACTGACCATGTCATGAATGATGTAATATGTGACATGATCAGCAGTGGATTGCGGGTGCGCGATATATAGTTAGTACAACTAACTATATATGGAATTTCATTGGTTTTGTGTGAGTAAAATAAGGTTTTTTAAATGCTAATTCCTAACTATATATGGTGTATAACCTATGGTTTTTTCAGTGAATTTTCATGGTTTTGTAAATGCTAATTCCTAACTATATATGGTCTATAACCTATGGTTTTTTCAGTGAATATATATACATATATATATATTACCTACTGGCGGTCATCAGTAGGTAGTTATAGTTAGGATCTATTTCCCATTGGAAATCCGCAACATTCTATTTGGAATAACTGGAGATACATGTCGGTTGACGAATCTTCGTGAAATTTTCAAAACTGGTGGGGCACTCCGGTCTGCTCCTATCCTGAAATTCTGGGGGTGATTTGTTAAGCGGGGGCCGAGAAAAAAGGGGGTCCCAAAACGTGTTTTCCCCATGCAATTTTTCATAGGAACCGTTAATCGCAGCTACAGCCCGAACTGCTGAACGGAATTACACCAAATTTGGCAAAGAGGTAGCCCTTGGTTCAAAATATTGCCTTTTGGGTAAATGGTGTAAATTTGTTCAGTAGTTGCTGGGAAAATCAAAAGTAAAATCATAGTTATATTTCATGGCCGCGCAGGATCCGCATACCCTACCGCACATGAGCTGTATGCTAATTGGCTGTCAACACTCCAAACCAGGAAGTATTGGCAGCCATCTTGTGCCTCGGTAGAACCGAGGCATAAGAAAGCAAAAATTAAAAAAACACGAAGCATGGACTCCCGTGCGTCGTTGTTAATTAGCCCTCTGGGTGCCATATCCCAGGGGCAATACTTATTATCCAGCCCTGGGGACCACCACCCCCCGGGGCTTCTTTGAATTAGGTGGGGGGCTTTCATGGACCCCCAACCCCAGGGGCCGACACCCCCGGGATGTATTTACATTAGGTGGGGGCTCTCAGGCCCCCTCAGCCTCGGGGACCCCCAACCCCTGGGGCTTTCAGAAAACAATGGTGGGGGCTCAAGGCCCCCCAGGGACCGCCACCCCGGGGCTCCATTTAATTTTGATTGCAGGGGCACATTGATGGCCCTGGGGACCGCCACCCCCCAGGGGCAGCTCCTGCAGTGTCCTGGGGTGCCCACCCCTGGGATTCTGCTGTTTGCAATGACAGGGCGGGAGACCCGCGGCTCTCACCCTGTCATTGCAAACTGCTTTGCTTCATTGAAACGAGAGGAGGAAAACCTGCTCTAGCTACAATGAAGCAAAGTAGATTGCTTTTCCACATGGGGAGCAGCATGTTAGCTGCTCCTCATGTGGACAAGCAATGCCGGCTCCCAGAGGACACGGTGAGCCGGCTGGGACGTTGGGCAGGATTGGGGTCCCCCATGGTACCCTACAAAGAGGACCAGCCCCGGGGATGGGGTCCCTGGGGCTACAAATGGCACAGGAGGGGGCCACGCGGCCCCCCATAGAAATAAATAAATAAATAAAATAGGGGAAAAAAATGCCGGACCGGGAGGGTGGGGTCCCCGGGGCCATGAATGGCCTAAGTAGGGGGAACAAAGCGATACTAAAGGGGATGATGGACGGCGCGTTTGAGCAAATCAAACACTCACCCCCAGTCAACTGATCTGGGTTGAATCCATCACCATTCTTTAGCTCACTCGGCCACCCCAGTTCAGACATGGCTATATGCAAATCAGTCTGACCCTGTGCCTCATGGGAACAGTCCAGCCTGATCTGCCAAGCCATGTCTTCCCTGGACCGGAAACAAGCATCCTGGGACTGGTTTCGGATTCATAATTCTCATCAGCCAGGCTATCTTGAATCCAGTGGCCAAGCGAGCAAGGGACTCACGTTTGAGCATACCCTGCCCGCTTAGGGCGAACAAAGCGATACAAAAGGGGATGATGGACAGAACGTTTGAGCAAATCAAACACTCACCCCCAGTCAACTGATCTGGGTTTAATCCATCACCATTCTTTAGCTCACTCGGCCACCCCAGTTCAGACATGGCTATATACAAATCAGTCTGACCCTGTGCATCATGGGAACTGTCCAGCCCGAACTGAAAAGCCATGTCTTCCCTGGACCGGAAACAAGCTTCCGAGGACCGGTTTCTGGCATTCCAGCCGTCTTCAGCCTGAATTGCTTGAATCCAGTGGCAGTGGCAGTGCAGAGGTGAAACAAATTACCCTTGAATGCTGGGGGTCCCTGGGGGCCAACTAGCCCACCAGGAACCTCGAGTATGTGCCAAGGGGCTGCGTTGCAGAGAGGTGATCTGAGGCCACGCCTCTTTTTACACCTCTCTGCAAAGCAGCTCAGTGGTGCTTACTGGAGGTAGCTGGTAGGCTAGTTGCACCCCCGGGACCCTCAGTATTCAAGGGAAGTTAATCCTCCAACTTAAAACATGCCACAGGGCGCGTTTGCACAGTTGTGAAGGAAGGGGGTGGGGCCTGAGTTCACATGTGTGCAAACACACCCTGTGGAAAGGTTTACATTGAGGAATTAATTCCTTGTCAATCCTGAGGGTCCCTGGGGGCCAATTAGCCCACCAGGTACGTCCAGTAAGCGCCACGGAGCTGCGTTGAAGAGTGTTGTAAAAAAGGGGCGTGGCCTCTGAACACCTCTCAGCAACGCTGCCCCCTGGCGCACACTGGAGGTACCTGGTGGGCTGGTTGGCCCCCAGGGATCCACAGGATTGGGGAGGAATTAATTCTCTAACTTAAAACACGCCACAGGGCGTGTTTGCAGACATGTCACCTCAGGCCACGGCCCCTGTGGCGCATTTTAAGTTGGAGAATAAATTCTCTTTCAATACTGAGGGTCCCTGAGGGCCAAATAGCCCAACATATATCTCCAGTATGTGCCAGGGAGCTGAGTTGCAGACAGGTGTTCAGATGCCACCCCCCTTTTTACACCTCTCTGCAACGCAGCTCTGTGGCTCTTATTTGAGGTACCCAGTGGGCTAGTTTGACCCTAGGGACCCTCAGGATTCAAGAGGACTCAATCTCCCAACTTAGAACGGCCACAGGGCACGTTTACATAGTGGTGAAGGGACGGGACGGGGCCTGAGGTGACGTGGGCAAACACGTCCTGTGGCGCATTTTAAGTTGGAGAAAAAATTCCCCTTCAATACTGAGGGACCCTAGGGGACAACTAGCCCACGAGGTGCTTCCATCTAGCGCCACTCCGCTGCATTGCAGAGATGTGGCGCGGGCCGTGCCCCTTATTATACCTCTCTGCCATGGCGCTCACTGGAGATACCCAGTGGGCTAATTTGCCCCTAAGGACCCTCAGGATTCAAGGGGTCTTAATCTCCCAACTTAAAACGGCCACAGGGCATGCTTACACAGTGGGGAAGGGAGGGGACTGGGCCTGAGGTGACGTGTGCAAACACGCCCCTGTGGCGCGTTTTAAGTTGGGGAAACAATTCCCCTTCAATACTGACGGACCCTGGGGTTGAACTAGCCCACCAGGTGCTTCCAGTAAGCACCACTGCGCTGCATTGCAGAGATGTGGCTCAGGCCATGCCCCTTTTTACACCTCTCTGCCATGGCGCTTACTGGCGATACCTAGTGGGCTAATTTGCCCCTAAGGACCCTCAGGATTCAAGGGGACTTAATCTCCCAACTTAAAACGGCCACAGGGCGTGCTTACACAGTGGGGAAGGGAGGGGACTGGGCCTGAGGTGACGTGTGCAAACACTCCTATGGCGCGTTTTAAGTTGGGGAAATTATTACCCTTCCATCCTGAGGACCCCTGGGGGCTAACTAGCCCGCCAGGTGCTTCCAGTAAGTACCACTGTGCTGCTTTGCACAGAGGTGGTCCTGGCAGTGCCACTTGTTTCACCTCTCTGTAACGCAGCTGTGTGGTGCTTACTGGAGGTACCTATTGGGATAGTTGGACCCTAGGGACCCTCAGAATTCAAATGAACTTAATCTCCCAAATTAAAACGGCCAAAGGGCGTGCTTACAGCGTTGTTGAAGGGACTTCGGTGACGTGTGCAAACACGCCCTATGGCGCGTTTTAAGTTGGGGAAAAAATTCCCCTTCAATCATAAGGGCTCCGGGAGCCAACTAGCACAGCAGGGGCTTCTAGTAAGCTCCACTACACTACGTTTCAGAGAGGTGGTCTATGCTGTGCCCCTTTTTTTTACATGTCTCTGCAACGCAGCTATGTGGCACTTTCTGGAGGTACCTAGTGGGCTAGTTGGACCCTAGGGACCCTCAGAATTCAAAGGGACTTAATCAGACAACCTGAAACGGCCACAGGGAGCATTTACACAGTGGTGAAGTGAGGGGACGGGGCAAACACGCCCAATGGCAAATTTTAAGTTGGGGAAATAATTACCCCTCAATTCTGAGGGACCCTGGGGCCCAACTAGCCCACCAGGTACTTCCAGTTAGCGCTACTGCGCTGTGTTGTAGAGAGGTGGTCTAGGCCGCACCCCTTTTTACATATCTCTGCTACGCAGCTCTATGGCGCTTATTCGATGTACCAAGTGGGCTAGTTGGACCCTAGGGACCCTCAGGATTGAAGGGGAATTATTTCCCCAAATTAAAATGCGCCACAGGGTGTGTTTGCAAAGTGGTGAAGGGAGGGGATGGTGTAGGAAAGTGGCTCTATATATACTGGATCAAAAAAAAGTAAAATCAGCCGAACTACGAATTCCGATTTACTCACCTGTTATCAGGAGACTTCAGTACTGCATATTTGAGCCCAGTACTGATTCTGAAAAGTAATTCTAACCGTACTTACCAATAACTTGAATTTCCTTACATAGGATATCATTGCCTGCTTTTTGCTGAAAAAGTTTTTAAGTGTTGAATTTTGAAACTTACAAATACTCCTCTAAAATCAGCCAAACTACGAATTCTGATATACTCACCTGTTATCAGGAGAGACCTCAGTGCTGCATCTTTGAGCCCATTACTGATCCTGAAAAGTAATTCTAACCGTACTTACCAGTAACTTGAATTTCCTTCCATAGGATAATATTGCCTGCTATATCAAATATATATACATATATTAAAAAATATATTTAAAAAAACAATATAAGAATTTCAATATTTTAAAAAAGATATTTTTTTCAATTTATATTAAAAATATGTAATGTAATTTAAAAAATAAAATATCTAAACATAAATAGTTTAAAAACATGTAGTAAATCAGTATCAAAAAATAAATATAGCAATTAATACATTTAAAAATTGTCATTTACAAAACCTTTGAAATTCACTGAAATAAAACATAGGTTTCAGACATGTTATAGTTCGGAATTAGCATCTGAAAAACCTTTGAAATTAATTGAAAAAACATAGGTTTCAGACATGTTATAGTTAGGAATTAGCATTTAAAAAACCTTAGAAATTCACTGAAAAAACCATAGGTTTTAGGGGTGTTATACTTAGCTGGACATTTCACTTGTACAAAACCATTGAAATTCCTCTGTTATAGTGAGTTGTACTAACTATAACTTGCGCGCCCGCAATCCACTGCTGATGTTGTCACATATTACATCATTCATGACATGGTCAGCGACATCACTGATATCCACGTGACAATCTGATACATCTCATCATACACTAGTATAACCTTTCAACACTAATTATAAAATATGGAGTATTTGATCCACCTCGTCATACACGAGTATAACCTTTCCTCACTCACAATAAAATGTAGAGTACCATGTTTAAAACAATGACACACCAATACAACTTTCTAAAAACCCACTCACTGATTTGTAGCTCTACACACACATCTAAACACTTACCTATAGATTCACTCATACATGCTGACAAAGATCAATAGCACACCATTATATCGACATTACATACCAGCACACATCCTATTCACTTATGCAGCCATCCTTCTCACTTGCGCAAACAATTGATCGTACTTACATTTACTCAGCTACACACTTATACAAACACTACTTTATTTATTCATATAGATAGAAAGTCATCATTAGTGTGTTATAAAATCACTATTACAAGTATACAGTTTTCCATGCAGTCACTTATACAATCACTGAGTCTTATATAAACTTATTTATATACAAGAACTGTCACATATACTGCCTTTTATTTTTTTACTTTGTTAGACATGTATCATTGAGAAATATATTTACTCATCATCTCACTCATAAAGATATTTACACACCCAAACAACTGTTTCCACATCCAGTCATAACCTCATATACCTTCTAAATCGACAATTTACAAATCTGTGGACAATTACACACCTTCCACCCAACCACACATACATTCACTCTCCCATGCAAATATTCACTTAATTATTTAAAGACTAATATAGAGTTTCACATAGGTAGTAACCAACTTATGCAGTAGTTTACACAACAAGAGACAGCATGATACAGATATGCACATAGTTCAATTACTATCCCATATATTTAGTGAGACACTTTAAATTAGTCATTTAGACAGTCAATCACACTACTCGTAAATCCTTCATCCAAACACTTATACTTCCACTCATTCTTCAATGCAGATTTCTATTTATATAATGCTTATTTAAATATCGAACCAATCCTCATTCACTGGATGATGTCATCAGTGATGTCATTTGAAATGTCATCAGTGATGTCACTGACCATGTCATGAATGATGTAATATGTGACATCATCAGAAGTGGATTGCGGGCGGGCGAGTCATAGTTAGTACAACTAACTATAACAGAGGAATTTCAATGGTTTTGTATGAGTGAAATGTCCAGCTAACTATAACACTCCTAAAACCTATGGTTCACCACCTTCTTTTTCTCATTTTTCGGCCCTGGGGAACCCATCCCCCAGGGCCTTCCCCCTAATTAATTTTTTTAATTAAAAAATATTGGGAAGGGGCTGTGTGGCCCCCTCGTGAGGCCTTAATCATCCACGGGGACACCAATCCCCGGGGTATTGCCCTTTTTTAAAATCATTTTTGGGGAGGGGGCTGCCTTGTCCGCCCTCCTAATGGCCCCGGGAACCCCATCCCCCGGGGACAGCCTTTCTTGATTTTTTTTTTTATTTCAAATTTGAGGAGGGGGCCCCATGGCCCCCTACCCGGCCACTAATAGACCCGAGGGCCCCACCCCCCGGGCTGGCCCACTCTGGTCCCCAATACCCCCACGGTCCCGCCGGTGCCCCGCCTCCTACGGGAGCCGGCCTTGCTTTTCCAAATGGGGAGCTGCTAAGATAAAGCTCCCCCTGTGGAAAAGCAATTTGATTTGCTATTTGGATGAAGAGAGAAGGTTTCCTGCTCTCGCTTCCAAATAGCAAAGCAGTTTGCTATGGCAGGGCGGGAGCTGCGAAGCTCCCGCCTTGCCATAGCAAAGTACAGTGTCCCAGGGGTGGGCATCCCGGTACACTGCAGGAGCCGGCCCTTCGGGGTGGCAGTCCCCTGGGCCATGACATGGCTCCAGGAGGGGGGCCGCAAGGCCCTCTCCCAACTTTTTCAATGTCTGGGGGGTTGCGGTCCCCGGGCCTCGGGGGCCTTAGAGGATCCCAACATTAAATTATTTAGCCCTGGTGGGGTGGCGGTTGTGAGAAGTTAGCCTGGCATAGGATGTCCACTTGTTCTAGTGGGTACCTTGCACCAGTCTAATCGACCCTTATTGGTGATGGTTGTAAAGTCAACCTTACAGAAGGCTATCCTAGTGGTAGCATGAGCAAGCAGTCTTCAGGCTAAGACTTCAGTAGACGAGTTAAGCAAGTTGTTTTACCATATATAATCCCTTGAATTCCAACTGAAAGGACACCACACAAGGTATATTTAATCTAAACACAACCCCTCTGCACTCTTTATGAGGTCAGAGGTCAGAATACAATACAAGTCACACTGATAATACACAATAAGCTTCACAGTATACATTATGCCCTAGGGAGCCTCACTAACCATATACTAAGAAAGTGGTATAAGAACCACGTGAGAGTTAGAAAGCAGGCCTAGGGCCTGTAGAATCGCTGGGGCTACCCCTAATGACCAGTTGTTAGAAGTAGGAGACCCACGGGAGTCGCGTGCAGTGTCTAAACACAGGCGCGGGTTCCCGTTGACTTCCTATGGTGTTCGTAAAAATTCCAAAGTTAAAGATTAAGGACACTTCCGGATGGACTTGGATGGAACCCATTTAAACTAGGACACTTGGAGAGTCAATACCCACGGGAGCACTGGAGTACTCGAGTTACCTCACCCAGGGAAGCCGGTGCATCGGCATCTTTTTGTGTCGGGTTTCGTTGTCATTTTCTATGTAGAGCTGCAAAGAAGTGCTGCAGGCGACCAGAGGAAAAGGTTCCGTGTGCATCCAAGGGTGGATCGGAGATGTGAAGAACCTGGAAGCAGAGGGGTCAAAGTCTGGGTCACTAGGCAGTGACCAGGAAGAAATCAGGAAGGAACCAAGCGATGTCGGGTTCTTTACAGGTGAAGGTGGTGAGCTTGTCTCTTCAGCCATGAGGTCCAGGAGGCATCGATGATGACCAGGAGCTGGATTCGAGCTGTCCCACAATGGATCTAGATGACTGCGGTTAAGGTATCCAGATTGGACCCAACAAGCCTCGGTAACTGCAACTCACACAGGATGTCAAGATTGGGTCAGTTGCAGACCAGCAAGGTCTGTGGTGCTTCTACTTTTGGGGGAAGCTAGAGCAAGCCTGGAGCAACCAGGAAAGCAAAGTAGTTTCAAGATGGCCTCTTTGGGGGTCTAACTAGCAAGTAGCCGGGAAGACGCATCAAGCACAGATGTGAAGGTGGGGCCCATGGGACACTCGCGGAGTGTGGGGGCCTGGGCTTCAGTGCAAATGATGCTCAGTGCTGGGGCTTCTTGTATCCCAAAGCACAACTTACTGAGACTTCAGGAAATGAAGTTTGCAAAATGCAGGATATACAAGATGTCCGATTCCTCGTCTCTCGTGTCCACCATGGGTCTCAGCTTTGCTGTGGATGTGGGAAGGGGTCAGAGAAAAGTGGCAGTCCAGTTCTTGAGTCGCAGAGTCATCAGGTTCCAGCGGGAGCCTTGACACTGCAGACCAGCAGTGGTCACTCCTTGACCACAAGGGAGCTGTCTTCCTTCTTCTAGTCAGAATAGAATGTCGAAGGTCCAAGAGTTCTGTATCAAAGTTTCTTTCCAGGATAATCTGAAGTCCTGGGGACACACCTCCTGCACTTATACTAAGAATGGGGTCTGGATTACATGACTAGGTCTCTCCTATGGGTGGACCTGAGAAGGGGGTGGTTTCACCCCTTTCCCTTTGTCCAGTTTCATGCCAGAGCTGGGGCTGGAGTGCCCCAGCAACTGGTTTAAACCGGACTATGCATGGAGCACCTTGTGTGCCCCAGGCAGTGTCTAGATGCATTCACTGAATGCAGCCCTCCCTGCCCCAATAAACTAAACCCCTGACTGGGGAGGTGCCAGCCCCTCCCTGGACAGGAAGCCTATTTTCAAGCCCTCCCCTGCCGGAGTTTCGTCCAGCAGCAGGAGGTCAGACTCGTGTCGGTGGCAGCAGCATCCATTTTTGATGCTGAGGATCTGTTCAACTTTAACTGGGTAAAGCAGTAATATACATGTCTTTTCCCTCTAGAAGGGTGGAATGCTACCCCTGCTGCCACCTTACACGACATGTTTTGATAAAGCCAAACCAAAGTTAGCATTAACCGCGAGGTTTATAATGCACTTAAGAGTATATGGTATGGCTACATCATAGAACAGCTATACAGATGTGGTTCCGAAAGCTGCAGAGGGGCTCAGCTCATGCCAGAGCACCCTCTCACATAAAGCCAAGCACTCAGCCTCCAGGATTGTCGGGGCCTACCTGAGGAGTGGCTTATAGGTGTATATGTGTCTATATGTAAAGGTAGATATAGGTACACTATATCTAAGTAAGGGGTGATTACACCACCTTACCCAGGCTGTGTGAACAGACCTGTGGTGTCAGTTTGGAAGGCAAACCAGGAGTGGCACAATTTATGCTGCAGCCCCTGGTAGGCCTAGGGTACACCTATGCCCTGGGTACCTATGGTACACTATACAGGGGCTCACAAGGGTTACCCAGTAACCAATCTGGTATACACCTAAAGTGCATGGTATCAATTTAGAAATAGACCAGCTGGGCTGTGGGTCTGATTAGCAGACCCACAGACACATTAAAGTAAAAAAAACAGTATCACAGCAAAAAGTGGGGGATGAACATAGGAAGCAGAGCCTGTTCTCCTACAAAACCTCCCCTAAACGCAGTGACATTAAACTAACCTTGACCAGTTGAGTCTTCATGTTCTGAGTGGAAATATCTGGAGAATCCATCTGCATTGGAATGGTCAGTCTCAGGTCTATGTTCCACTTTAAAGACCATTCCCTGTCTGAATCTTGAAGTGAGTGCCAAACAAGTATGGCCTCAGCTTCTTCAGGGCCCAAAGGCCTCCCTCTCAATAGCTGACCAACATTTCTCTTTAGGGGTCTGCCTTCTGCTAATAAAAACTACTGGCTGCTCTTGACCAGCTTTATTCAGTTGTGAAAGCACAGCACCAACCTCCAACTCAGAAGCATCTGTTTGAACAATTAATTCTTTGGAGTAGTCTGGACTTTGCAGAATAGGAGCAGTGCCCATGGCCTGCTTCGGGTCATCAAATGCCTTTTGACAGCTTACTGTCCACTGAACTTTCTTTGGCATTTTCTTGGAAGTTAAGTCATTCAGCGGTGTCACTATGGAACCATACCCCTTGACAAATTTCCTGTACTACCCAGTCAGGACCAGGAAAGCTCTGACCTGAGTCTGGGTGGTTGGAGCAGTCCAGTCCATTATGGTCTGGATCTTGCTCTGCAATGGCTGATCCTGGCTTCCACCTACAAGGTGGCCTAGGTATGCAACCTGACTCTGCCCTATCTGGCACTTGGTAGCTTAATAGTTAGGCCTGCCTTTTGCAGGGCCTCCAAAACATTCTTCAGGTGGAGCAGGTTATATTCCCTAGTGGAGCTAATGACAGCAATATCATCAAGATAAGCTGTACAGTAGTCATCCAGACCTGAGAGGACTTGGTTTACCAACCTTTGGAATTTGCCAGGTGTATTCTTCAAACAAAAGGGCATCATCACAAATTGATAATGCCCACCAGGGGTCGAAAATGCTGTCTTTGGCTTTGCATCATCAGCTAGTCTGATCAGTCAGTAGCCAGCTGTCAAGTCAAATGTACTCAAAAACTTGACAGATGCCAATCTGTCAATGAATTCATCTGCCCTTGGTATTGGATGGGCATCTGCCATAGTGACAGCATTGAGGCCTCTGTAATCCATGCAAAACCTAATCTCTCTCTTACCATCTTGGGTGTGAGGTTTAGGCACCAGGACTACTGGAATGGCCCAAGGCCTCTCTGAGGGGTCAAGACTGCCAAATCCAACATTTTTTGGACCTCTGTCCTGATACAGTCCCTGACATGATCAGGTTGCCTGTAGATTTTACTCTTCACAGGCAGACTGTCCCCAGTGTCCACTTCATGAGTGCACCAGGTAGTCTGACTTGGGATAAGAGAAAACATATGTCTGTAGGACTGTAGAACGTGTCTGCAGTCCTGTTGCTGTTGGGCTGTTGGTCAGTGAGGCTGCCTGACAAGGCTACACCATCAACTGAACTATCATCAGGGTTCTGAGAGAGCAGGTCTGGGAGAGGGTCACTCTCCTCCTCCTGTCCCTCATCTGTAGCCATGAGCAAGCCCATGTCTGCCCTGTCAACATATGGTTTCAATCTGTTGACATGAAGCACCCTGTGGGGGCTCCTGGGAGTTCCAAGGTCAACCAAGTAGGTGACTTCTCCCTTCTGCTCAACAATAGCATGGGGTCCACTCCACTTGTCTTGGAGAGCTGCTGGGGCCACTGGCTCCAACACCCACACGTTCTGTCCAGGCTGGTAAACAGTCAGCACAGCCTTTTGGTCATGCCAGGCCTTTTGCAATTCCTGGCTAGCCTCAAGGTTTTTAGATGCCTTTTTCATGTACTCGGCCATCCTAAAGTGGAGACCAAGTACATAGTCCACAATGTTCTGTTTGGGAGGTTTGAGAGGTAACTCCCATCCCTCCTTCATCAGGCACCGGGGTCCTCTTACAGGATGCCCAAAGACACGCTCAAAAGGGCTGTAACCAACCCCATTCTGTGGGACCTCTCTGTAGGCAAACAAAAGGCAGAGCAGCAGGATGTCCCGTCTTCGCCTAAGCTTTTCAGGTAAACCCTTGATCATGCCCTTCAAGGTCTTGTTGAATCTTTCAACCAGACCATTGCATTGTGGATGGTAGGGAGTGGTGAACTTGTAGTTCACTCTACACTCTTTTCACATAGCAGTCAAATATCCAGACATAAAGTTTGCACCTCTGTCTGAGACAACCTCCTTCGGAAAACCCACTCTTGAGAAAACTCCCATGAGGGCTCTTGCCACAACAGGTGCTGTTGTGGTCCTTAGGGGAATAGCTTCTGGGTATCTGGTGGCATGATCCACTACCACCAGAATAAACCTGTGCCCAGAGGCTGTTTTGGGATCCATTGGTCCAACAATGCCAATCCCTACACGTTCAAAGGGAACCCTCACCATAGGTAGTGGTATTAGGGGGGCCTTTGTGGTGCCACCTGATTTGACACTGGCTTGGCAGGTGACACAGGAGCGACAAAACTCCTTGGTATCTTCTGACATATGAGGCCAGTTAAAGTTTGGAACAAGCCTGCCCCAAGTCTTGTCCTGGCCAAGATGTCCTGCAAGGGGAATATCATGGGCTAGTGTGAGAAGGAAGCCCCTAAATGCCAAAGGTATGACCAACCTCCTGGAATCTCCAGGCTTGGGGTCTCTAGCCTCTGAATAAAGGAGCCCATCATCCCAATAGACTTTGTGGGTCCCACTAGCATTCCCAGCAAAATCAGCAGCAGCTTGCTGTCTGAGGTGTTCAAGAGAAGGGCAATCTAACTGAGCCTGCCTCAGATCTGTCCTGGAGGGTCCCCTTGTCCCAAGAAACTCAACCTGATAAGGCTCAAGCCCTTCTAGGACAGTTTCCTCCTGGGTCTCACAATCATCTTCCTGTGAAGGCTGATCCACTTCATGAGGCCAGTGGGAAGGCACTGCCTTAACCCTACTGTATTTCCTCCTGGTAGGCAACTGGTCCATTGTTCCAGAATCCAGTGCCAGTTCAGTGTTGCTATTTATGACCTGTGACCTAGTCACAACAAGCGGTACAAAAGGGGGTGGTGATGGACGGGGCATTTGAATCAATCAAACACTCACACCCAGTCAAAAGATCTGGGTTTAATCCATCACCGTTCTTTAGCCCACTCTGCCACCCCAGTTCAGACATGGCTATATGCAAATCAGTCTGACCCTGTGCCTCATGGGAACAGTCCAGCCCGAACTGCCAAGCCATGTCTTCCCTGGACCGGAATCAAGCTTCTGAGGACCGGTTTCTGGCATTCCAGCCGTCTTCAGCCCAGCTTGCTTGAATCCAGTGGCAAAGTGAGCAAGGGACTCACGTCTGAGCATACCCTGCCACATTTATGGCGGCCAAAAGCGGTACAAAAGGGGGTGGTGATGGACGGGGCATTTGAATCAATCAAACACTCACACCCAGTCAAAAGATCTGGGTTTAATCCATCACCGTTCTTTAGCCCACTCTGCCACCCCAGTTCAGACATGGCTATATGCAAATCAGTCTGACCCTGTGCCTCATGGGAACAGTCCAGCCCGAACTGCCAAGCCATGTCTTCCCTGGACCGGAATCAAGCTTCCGAGGACCGGTTTCTGGCATTCCAGCCGTCTTCAGCCCAGCTTGCTTGAATCCAGTGGCAAAGTGAGCAAGGGACTCACGTCTGAGCATACCCTGCCACATTTATGGCGGCCAAAAGCGATACAAAAGGGGGTGGTGATGGACGGGGCATTTGAATCAATCAAACACTCACACCCAGTCAAAAGATCTGGGTTTAATCCATCACCATTCTTTAGCCCACTCTGCCACCCCAGTTCAGACATGGCTATATGCAAATCAGTCTGACCCTGTGCCTCATGGGAACAGTCCAGCCCGAACTGCCAAGCCATGTCTTCCCTGGACCGGAATCAAGCTTCCGAGAATCGGTTTCTGGCATTCCAGCCGTCTTCAGCCCAGCTTGCTTGAATCCAGTGGCAAAGTGAGCAAGGGACTCACGTCTGAGCATACCCTGCCACATTTATGGCGGCCAAAAGCGGTACAAAAGGGGGTGGTGATGGACGGGGCATTTGAATCAATCAAACACTCACACCCAGTCAAAAGATCTGGGTTTAATCCATCACTGTTCTTTAGCCCACTCTGCCACCCCAGTTCAGACATGGCTATATGCAAATCAGTCTGACCCTGTGCCTCATGGGAACAGTCCAGCCCGAACTGCCAAGCCATGTCTTCCCTGGACCGGAATCAAGCTTCCGAGGACCGGTTTCTGGCATTCCAGCCGTCTTCAGCCCAGCTTGCTTGAATCCAGTGGCAAAGTGAGCAAGGGACTCACGTCTGAGCATACCCTGCCACATTTATGGTGGCCAAAAGCGGTACAACAAGGACATGTGCTGATATTACTAATATCTCTGCATGGGTCCTATACTCCACTTCAGCCCAAGCTGAAGTCTCCAGGTCACTGCCAAGCTAGCAATCTACAGGGAGGTCTGAGCTAACCACAACCTTTTAGAGGCCAGTTACCCCTCCCCAGGAGAAAATAACAATTGACATACTGTGAGTGGTAGTGGCATTGCTAGCATTAGTCACCAGGTAATTTTCACCTAGTATGATCTGTCCAGGGTCCACAAAGCCAGGCGTCACCATTGTGACACTAGCACACGTGTCCCTGTAGGCCTGAGCCACTTTATCATTGATTAAAGGAGTCTCTCTGTACTTGCCCAAATTACTGGAACTCACAGTAGAGGACATAGCCATGTCCACATCACAGACAAGAACAGCTTGAGTTGGTATTCTGACTAGGCCAGAATCCATCTCAGTTCCTAGGGCTAACCCTACTACACACTTCTGTTGAGAACCACCACTTGGAGCTGAACTAGGGGGAACAGTTGCCTTAGGGGCAATGGTGGCTGGAGCTGCCTCCTTCTTGGTGCAATCACTGGTCCAGTGAGTGTTTACTTTACAAATCTTGCATCATGGTTTCTTTGGGCCTTCTTTCTTTTTAGATGGTTGGGAACCCCCACCCTTAGAAGCTTTTTGGGGACCTTGAGAAGACTTCTGGTCTTTTGCCGCTTCTTATGATCACCACCTTGGTTCTGTACCTTCTGCCTCACCCTGGTTCTGACCCATTTGTCTGCCTTCTTTCCCAATTCTTGGGGAGACATCAGATCAGAGTCAATCAGGTGTTGATGCAATAGCTGGTTCGGACAGTTGTAAAGGATCTGTTCTCCCATAGTTAAATTATACAATCCTGTGTAGTCAGTGACTATACTACCCAGTAACCAGCGTCCTCCAGATCCTTAGTAAAACAATCTACAAAATCTGTCCATTCCTGAGTCTGTGTCTTTTAGGTATCCCTGAATAGCAACCTGTAGCTCAGTGGTTAGGCCACACCCATCTAACAGAGCACTCTTCAGGACATAGTAATTGTCAGCATCCTGGACATTACCTGCCAGGAGCTTACCTCTACCTTTCTCTGAAAAGGAAAGCCACAAGATTGCTGCCCACTGACTTTGGGGTACCTGCTGTACTTTGCAAGCCCTCTCCAAAGCAGTTATCCATTTGTGGATGTCATCTCCAACCTGATAGGGAGGGACAATCTTGTTCAGGTTTCTATGGTCATGAGACCTTTCCCTATCTTTAGGAATTGTGCTGCCACCAGTGGGCTCTAGCCCACTCAACTTTTTCTCTCTCTCAAGAGCCAGGGTCTCCTTTGTAAGGGCAGCTTCTTGCCTCTTGATCCTCCGCTTGACCTCTTTCATTCTAGCTTTGTGCTCTCTCCTCTTAGGGGAAGTCATTCTCCTAGAGCAGAGGCATTGGACCCTACTGAAGAATCAGAATGCTCAGAGCCACTGGGCAGTGTCCTATGCCTTCTGTTTCTAGTGCTAGGCCTAGTGGGGTGACTGGAAGGGGGCCTCCCATGGCCCTCTCCACTTCCAGAAAATCCTGTGTTGCCCAGGATAGGGTCATCACCCTCTTCCTGTTCAGCATCCACCTCCTCATCAGATTGTGCTGGATCATCTCTAGTATTCTCCTCTGTGGATGGATGACCCCCCTCTCTACTACCTTGGTTATCTGTGTCTGATGCATTCTCTACATCGTAAGCCACTAAGATGTCTACCAGGTGGTTAAAGGTTGGACTCTGTTCTTGTCTTAGTCTTCTGACTGAACACAGGCTTCTCAGCTCACGAAAAGTAAATGTGTCATACTTAGAAGGCAGCCTTGGGTTGCCACTAGGCCCTGCTTCCAAGGACATTTTGTAATGAGGTGTGGTGTGTGCACCTACCTAAACTAAATGGTTTCCTACTAGAACCTCTTTGGGAGTTGTAGTCAGGGTGTGCTAGACCCTTACCACCTACAATAACTAAGTTCATATTCATTTATATGTACCTATAGGTACCTTGATATGATCTTTCAGATGATATTACAAGATTATTTGGTAAAACAAATTGCAAGCTCTTATCCCAACCGTTGCACACCAATATGAGAAGTTAGCCTGGCATATGATGTCCACTAGTTCTAGTGGGCACCTTGCACCTGTCTAATCGACCCTTATTGGTGATGGTTGTAAAGTCAACCTTATAGAAAGATATCCTATTGGTAGCATGAGCCAGCAGTCTTCAGGCTAAGACTTCAGTAGGCGAGTTAAGCAAGTTGTTTTACCATATATAATCCCTTGAATACCAAATGAAAGGACACCACACAAGGTATATATCAAATATGTATGTATTTAATCTAAACACAACCCCTCTGTATTCTTTATGAGGTCAGAGGTAAAAATACAATACAAGTCACACAGTTAATACACAATAAGTTGCACAGTATACGTTATGCCCTAGGGGCCTCACTAACCATATACTAAGAAAGTGGTATAAGAACCACGTGAGAGTTAGAAAGCAGTCCTAAGGCCTGTAGAATCACTGGGGCTACACTAAACGTCCAGTTGTTAGGAAGTAGGAGACCCACGGGAGCCGCATGCAGTGTCTAAACACAGGCGCGGGTTCCCATTGACTTCCTATGGTGTTCGTAAAAGTTACAAAGTTAAAGATTAAGGCCACTTCCGGATGGACTTGGATGGAATCCTTTTAAACTAGGACCCTTGGAGAGTCAATACCCATGGGAGCACCGGAGTACTCGAGTTACCTAACCAAGGGAAGCAGTGTGCATAGGTGTCTTTTCGTGTTGGGTTTTGTCATCGTTTTCAATGGAGAGCTGCAAAGAAGTTCTGCAGGCGACCAGAGGAAAAGTGTCTGGGTGGATCCAAGGGTGGATCGGAGATGTGAAGAACTTGAAAGCAGAGGGGACAGAGTCTGGGTCACTAGCCACTGACCAGGAAGCAACCAGGAAGGAACCAGGCGATGTTGGGTGCTTTGCAGGTGAAGATGGTGAGCTTGTCTCTTCAGCCACGAGGTCCAGGAGGCATCGACGATGACCAGGAGCTGGATTAGAGCTCTCCCACGATGGATCTAGATGACTGTGGTGTTGGTATCCGGATTGGACCCAACAAGCCTTGGTAACCACAACCCACGCAGGATGTCGAGATTGGTTCTGTTGCAGACCAGCAAGGTCTGTGGCGCTTCTCCATTTGGGGGAAGCTGGAGCAAGCCTGGAGCAACCAGGAAAGCAAAGTAGTTTCAAGATGAAAACTTCAAAGTACATTGAGCAATACAACCACAATAGGTAATGCTAAATAAAACTGTTAACCAGGAGCGCACATGCGTTGTGACCCATGGGTTCACTTGTGTAAGGTAGTCAATGAATGGACTGAGGCAGCTCTTTTATATTATTTCATTGAGGAACTGCTGACCACAAGTCCTGATTATGTCAGATGTTTGACCGTAAATCATTAAAAAGAATTAAACCATTTATTGAAAACAATTTGCGTCACTTCTCGGAAACTTTTAAGAAAGCAGAAGGTTACAAAAGGTTAGAGGTCACTTGTCATTTCTTAAAGCTGTGGATAGTCCCAGTTGGCCCCACTCCTACTCTTAGCCAATGTTGTTCTTCTAAATGACAGACGCATCCTGTTATTGCTAAATCTTGATGTTCAGAGACATATACCCAAAGAGGTCATAGAAGAAGTACATCTGAATATACAGGGGGCATGGGGCCTACTGCCTCTTTCGACGCACAAGGCAGTATGGGCAATTGTGGTACAACCCTATCTATGGGCTTGTAGGGACAATTGAGACTCTTATGCTTCAGATGTGGACAGAACATGCCTGGGATACTATACAGTAGAACTAGACCCTGCCTCAGAATCCATATAAAATATACCGCATATTATTCCCTTAGAGACCAGTTTCCAAAAGGATGTGAGGGCAGAATATGTTCACTACAGAGAGAGTGTGCTCCGACAGTAAGAAGCAAAACAACACCAAAACATTGCACACTCACACAATAGTCAATCACAGGCATACTGGTTGGATCTGGCACAAGGATAAATAAATGTTTCATAAAAAGCTTTAGTCCCCGGAATGAAATCTGCAAAAGTCATTGTGGATAATTTTAACATCATATAGAGAACCATTGACTTACAGCTCGTGAACTGTAAAGCCACGTCCAGGCACCAACTGTTTTATAGTCCATTCACGCACCTTTCACGCATCAAGCACAGAAAAACATTCACACTGCCAGTTGTAGGCCCATCACAAGGCAACACTTACCTTTCCAAACTGCTCCATTCAAAGGACTTAAGCAAGTCAATACACATACTGGCTATCAGCCACTAACACATGATGCCAGTTCAAACACAACAATCATAATGCATGGAAACTGGTAGAATATGTGGTAGTGTGTGTGTGTGTGTGTTGACTTGCTACTGGTTACGACACACACACATTCTGGCAGCCAAACCTCAGTCCACACACACTGCCATGCACATCCACTGCCAGCCTAACACCAGTCCTGGCACACCGCTAGCCACGCGTCACTCTACACACAAAACCAGCCAAACACTAGTAGACATACAGCACCCGACAGCACCAGTGCACATAGACCATCAGCCAAATTCCAGTACATACTCACAGAGGAACATATTGTCTGGTGTCGAGTAGTAATCCATCCCGAGGGTGCAAATGCAATTAAAAGATGGCTGATCTGCCCCAAGGGGAGGCATAAAATGACCAAATCACTTCCCCAATAATGAGGAGCAACACTTGACCAAGTTACGCTCCCCGACATCTAAAGTAACTATCCTCGCCATTATGTCTTGGAACGACCTCCCCCTCTACCTACACATCTCCCCCCTACTGGAGGACTTCAAGAAGAAGCTCAAGACCTGGCTTTTCAACCACCAACGCCACCTGACTGAGGTTCACAGAACCCAAGTGCCTGGAGACCCCTCGGGTGACAAGGTGCACAATACAAGACCTTATTTTAATGGTTTGCTGCCCTTCTTGGGGGCAGACCGGTCTAAAAATGTGGTTGATCTGCCCCCTGGGGAGGAGAGGGGGGGGGGTTAGAAAATGACCAAAATAGGATTCACAATAATTGAGAGCAAACTTTGCTTAAGATGCTGCTTCCCGACATCTAAAATAAAACATCCCTGGTGACTAATGGACAAAGGGGACTTAAAATTATGGCCGATCTGCCCCTGGTGGGGGCATAATGTCGCTAAAATAAATCTTCAAAAATGGGGAGTGACCCTTGCCCAAGGGTCTACTCCCATCAACTAAAGATCACTGGTCACTAGTGGAGTGGATCCCTGCTTGAGGATCAGTCTCCTGCGGTGATCCGTGAAACAGGGATGCATTAGGAAAAGGTACTGTTGGAAAGGGCTCAATTCACTTTCAATGTAATGATCTCAGCATGCCATGTGCGTCGATCATCATTACATTGAAAAAAATAAATGCTTCTGGTGAACCTCTTCCTCAGCTCCCAAGTTTAAAAATGTAAATTAAAAAAGGAAATCCTTCTGCTGTAAAGAGCAAATGGATTTTTTCCTGCCTTCTGTGTAACCCTGGGTGGAGTTTGCAGAGTGGCACTCTGCGGCCACCGCGAAGTGCAAAAAAACCTCTGCTGCACTACGCAGTGCAACGCGAGCAGTGGAGTGCGATAGAAAAATGCTGTTCATGGTGATTGCACAGTGCCAGATGCTTGTCCGCACTGTGTAATCATTGCAAACGGCACCATGCACATTGCAAGCAGTCCCTGCTTTCTTTTCCTACCGCTCGAGTAGATTTTTTCTTGAGCACTAGCTTTGTCAGCGTGAAAGTGCAGTTTCTCAATGCGAGCTGGCACAATGAGAAACCTGACCCACCGACATTGAGAAATCTTGTTGATTTCCACACTCACTGTCAGAAACTTGATGTTGACGATCGCGAACTTGGAAAAATCTTGCCAGGAGGTGGATTTTCCTCGTTCACGGTCGCCAACTTGACGTTGACAAATGTGAGCGAGGAAAAAAACTCTCTCTCCTATGCAATGCGAAGCGGAGGTTTTTTTAACTCTGCAATCTCCGCCTCACACGAAGGGCAGAAAACTTCACAAACCCAGTGAGCAGAGAGGAGTTCACCACCCAGGGTTACTTCTGTGCAAGAATGACTTGGAGCCATCCATGGCACACTAGCACGGTGGCTGAGGACAGCTCCAAGCCATCCTCAGCATGAGAAGGGTTAAAAGGTAGGATATATATTATTTTAAGTTTTACATGTCCTGGTGGTGAAACACTCTCAAATTAGTTTTCCATTACTTTGAGATCCACTCCTTCCTTAGGATAACACTGGGGATTCCCTATTACATTTAATAAGCTATTATTCCTAAATGAGTGGAGGTAGTTATATCATAGTTGTTACTTATGCATTTGTGATGATGAAACCCTCTTTAACGGTAAAGTCAAATTTATCATCACTAGTTTGAAAATAGTTTGCATTTTCTTGCCCTCAGTTCTTTGTGCCTACAGCCTGTCTTAGGTCACATGACTAGGTGTAGCTAACAGTTAGACTTTTAAATTCCCTTCAGACAGTCCCACAATAGTGGGATTAGCTAAGCCTCTAAGGGCCCTTAACTGGCAGGATGGAGGGGTGGAACTAAACACAGTCCCACTTTCAACTGAATAGGCTGTACCCTGTCAACTCACAATAGGCCTAACAGCCATGTTTTGTCAGTGCAGACAGCTTGAGATAGGGCAGGAAATACAGCAGGAACCTCCCCAAACTTCAAAGGGCCAATCTAGAAATGTCCCCAATCTTCAGCGAGCAGTGCACAAGGGTATAAAAATTGGGGTCTTAAGACCCACCCTTCAGTTCACTACTGGACCTGTGGAAGGACTCTCAGAGGACTGTCTGCTGCTCTGACATGCTGTGCATTCTGCCAGACTGCTTTTGTACCTGGAAGGACTGCTTTGCTGCCTAGAGCATGCCTTGGTCCTTTAGAGGCCAACCCTGCTGTTAAACCCTGTATGTATGCCTGCTTCCAGGATTATAAGAAGTGACTCCAAGAGCTAGTTTTCTGGCTGCCTGTTCAGAGCTGCAGGGATATAACGAAGTTTGGGCGGTGCACTCCACTTCTCTCTGGGGGTTTGCGAATTTTTCCATACTCCTCGTTCTGCGGAGCTCATGGAGCGCAGAAAACTCAGCAAACTCAGCGAACGGAGTAAAGTTAACTGCCCAGGCCTACTTAAGTCGCAGCACGGGGTGAGAAAAAGGGGTCCCATGTCCCTTCTAAAAGTAGGAGGGAAGAATATAAGGGGCAGAAACCCAGGGTCCCTTATTTCCAGCCCCAGTACCTGGATTGCTCTAATTTGTGACAAAATAAAGGGGAACTTTCCTCAACCAAGAGACCATTCGCTGGTGGGAGCTCTACTGTCTTAGGGGAGATGGGTGGGACAGCCACCACAGGCGCTCTATCAGTTCTGCTTTCTGAGCGTACCACTCCGCAGCAGAGTGTACCGAGGCCTAGATATAGGGACTGAAGGTGGAAACAGCCCTTTGTGGGAGGACCAGTGCGTCAAGGGTTGCAAGTTCTGAAAACAGAGCACCCAATAATGACTTACCCTGATGAAGCCACTTCTGACCAGGCGTCTCCCTGCACTGTAGGAGGGACAGAGGGCTGAGGACCTGCACCAAGCAGACTCTTGCATGACACAAGTACAGTGTATCACCCTTGAGGGGGGTAGTGTTGCTTCCCTGGACATCCCCGCTCGCCGGACATATGTTCTGCCTAAGGGAATGTACCCCAGGTTGAAGGACCAGTTTCTGGATACCACCCTTGAACAGGGATCGAAAGTGGAGAAAGGTTCCAAGACACCTGAGGTTACTGCCTTGCATTCTGAGAAACCACAGAGGTCAGAGACTCCTGGATGGTCTGGGACCTGGTTGTGGACAATGACAGGTGTCAGCAGCCTCTGCAAGTTGTTGTCCTTGTTCTATGGCACAGGAGAGTGTCGACAGGGGGATCCAACTGAGTTCAGAGAGGTATAGAAATGACAAGTGCCCCTGCAGTACACGTCTATTGGCCACATTATATCCCCTAAGCAGGGAAGGCCATCAAAGTATTGATTAGTTTACCCTGACTTCAGGCTGGAGAGGGGTCATGTTGGAAAATGACCCTCTCTGCAGGGTCACTCCCAAATATTTTGCCTTCCTTCTACCTATCAATTCATTTTTGTTGGCCTTAAGACTGTGCACTTTACCACTGCTAACCAGTACAAAAGTGCTTATGCTCTCTCCCTAAAACGTGATATTGGTTCACACCTGTTTGTCGTAGTCAATTTACTTGTAAGTCCCTGGTAGAGTGGTGTACCATATACCCAGGGCCTGCAAAGTAAATGCTAACAGTGGGCCTACAGCACTCACTGTGCAATCCTGCCATTGAAACCTGAAGGTAGTATCCCACTGCCATATCGCATTGACCTTTAAATCCCCTTGCGAAGCTGTAAACTCACCTTTATTTATATATAGACCACCCCTAATGTAGACCCTATGTATCCCATAGGGCAGGCTCCTGTTTAATTTAAAGGTAGCACATGTTCTTTAAAATTTTACATTTCCTAGTAGTGAAAGACTCCCAAATTCAATTTTCACTATAGTGAGGCCTCCCCCTCTGATAGAATAACATTGAGGATTCTTTATTGCAATTACAAAACTAGAATTTCTAAATGAGAGGCGGTGTCCATATGTCATGTTTCATACCTTGAACCTTCTAATGATAAACCCTCTTTAATATTAAAGTCAAAATTATGATTACAAGTTAGAAAATGCCACTTCTAGAAAGTTGCCATTTTCTTACCCTCCACTCATGGTGCCTGTCTCAAGTTACATGATCGCATGTAGCTGACAGTTTTAGACTTTGCTAATTATTCCAGACAGCCACAAAATAATGGGATTAGCTGAGTTTAAATGGGCCTTAAAATGGCTAAGCACAGCCCCACTTGCACCTGAATAGTGTTCTGTTTCCTCACTATAGGCCTAATGACCCTGTAGTGTCAATATAGATAGCATGGAATCAGGGTAGGGGGAGCAGAAAACTCCCAAAAATATAAAACACCTTTCCAGAAACGATTGGCACCTTCTGGGAGCAGGGCACCAGGGTATAAAAATAGGGACGTCAGACCTACACTTCAGTTGACTATTGGACCTTGTTGGAAATAGCCCTTTTTGGAGGGTTATTGTCAGGTGCCTGGTAACATCCACAGGAGCCGACGATGTACCCAACGCCCCTCCGCCTCAGCCGCCACCTGAATATATATAATTCAAGGTAACGTCTAAAACAGGGGGGATAGGGGAAGTGGAGAGAAAAAGAGAGACTGCCTTGATAGAGTCAGATATTAATCCCTCTGTCGTTGGTTGAGGTGTCTTCTTGGCTGCACCTGAACAAACACAATATTAAAGGAAACACATTTCAAAAGAAAACTACAGTCTAAACTTTAGTAACCTTAAGACTAACATTTACCCCAAAAGTTTTAGGCCTTCGCTTCTCTCTTGTTATGGTTTATTATTTTGTTTTTTTGTATATGTTCCCTCTGGCTACTTCGGTACTGCAAGGAAACAGAATTACATGAGTTTACCCTTAAAACTACATATATTATAAACACTTCATATTCAGATTTTTCTTCCTCTCATTACCTGGTTGTAGCGTAAGGGAGCTTAATATTGTTCAACTGCGCTTCTACGGCTTCCAAAGACTATGGGATGATCAAGAACCAAGGACTATGGGTGATTAACAAAATCTTGACTGTTTACAGTTTTTTCTTTTTTTTAACTGGAAGAACTGGGCTCAAAAAAATATTAGCTGGTAGCTCTAACTAAAAAGTTTTCGTGCACACAACACAAGAAAGAAACAAGAACAAGCCTGACTGGGTTCCTTTCATCGAGTCAGCTGGGGAGACGTCCCTCATTGTGCATGCGATACACGTGCTGCTTCGGAACACTGTGTCAATTTTCGGAAAGTCTGTAGCGGAGTCGCAGAATCCTCAAAATTGATTCCGGCACGGAGCTTAAATGAAGACGTGCTCTGTCAGCCGGAACACAGTTGAAGTGCGCAGTTCGATTTACGAACGCACACCTTGTTCTCATTGATGCTCACGCGCAGAGCAGACACTAGACTGCTGACCTGTGAAGGCTGAGTCCGTGTTACTCTACCATGTTGGGTTTTCTGCTGAGTCCTGTATATTCTTGAAACATTGCTTTAGCATAAGGGTGGATATCAGGTACCTTTTCTTCTGCCACAAGTATGTAGAACACCTGCGCAGGGGTTGGTGCTGCTCTCCCAGAATCCTAGCTAAAGATATCCTAACAGTTATCCCCAAACATTTTTGCTTCTTCCTCCAACTTTTTCATGACCTTTGGTTGTTGGCTATAGGACTCTGGGCATTTTACCATTGCTGATGAGTGCTAAAGTGCATATACTCTCTGTGTAAATTGTTATTGTGATTGGTTATCCATGATTGGCATATGTGTATTACCAGTAGGGCCCTGACGAAATGCACTGAGTGTGCCAGGGCTGGTAATTCAAATGCTACTAGTGGGCTTGCAGCACTGATTGTGCCACCCACATGAGTAGCCCTAAAAAGAGGTCTCAAACCTGCCACTGCAGTGCGTGTGAGCAGTTTGTTAACTACCTTATTGACCTGGCCAGTGGACCCACTTGCCAAGCCTTACCCTTCAAATTTCTTACTCATGGGACACCACTATGGTAGGCCCAAGGTATCCCCCTGGGCAGGGTGCAGTATATGTAAAAAGTAGAGCATGTACTAGTGTGTGTATCATGTCCTGATAGTGAAATACTGCCAATTTCATTTTTCACTATTGAAAGGCTATCTTGCCCATAGGACAGAATGGGGAATGCTGTGTAACATGTTTACCTGCATATTTTCCTTAGGTCTTGGACTTTTTGGTTAACGCTCCCTAAACTCTTTGCTTTCCCCCTAGACCGTTTTTCTGATCTAGAGATGCCACTTTAGATGCTTTGGGTACTTTTACACTGCTGATCAGTGTCAAAGTACAGGAGTTTCCTATGTAAAATGTATGGTGATTGGTTGGCCATGCCTTACTAGTAAAAGTCTCTAGTGATGTGCACTGTGTGAGGGATAGTAATGCAAGGGCATGCAGAGAAGGGAACTCATACCTTCAGCGTAGGGCCTGCACACAGAATGCTAAGTAAGCATGTTGTCCTGAGAAGTGCAACCACTTGTCAGGCCTGACTTTCCCTTTTACATACAGATGGGGCACCCCTGTGGCAGGTCCCAGGTAACCCCTGGACAGGGTGCAGTGTAGGTAAAAGGCAGAACATAAACTGAGGTGTGTGTTATGTTCTGGCAGGGAAAAACTCTCCATTTCGCTTTTCACTGCTGAAAGGCCATTCTGCCCATAGGACACAATGGGGAAGGCTGGGTGTTGTGTTTGGTAGCCTAGTTTCCTATCAGTTTATAATGGAGAGTTTGGTATGTGTGAACTCAGTGTCATAATGCATATTCCTGTAAAGGTGGTTTTGTTACTGTGTGTGTGTAAATCACTCTTTTAGAAAGTGGCTGAGTTTTGTGCTCTGAGCATTTCTGTGTGTTTCTGAAATGTGGATTGTCAGTCTGGAACTGAAAAGTGAGAGGCGCTGGGAGAGGTCTTGGCCCAGGGAGGGGCTGAGATGGCACCAGGCCTCCCTGCATCGGGAGAGTGGGGGGAGGAGAAGCCCAGAGGTGAAAAGCCTGGGCTGGTGCTATAAACCAATTGACCCATCTCCTGCTGAGGGATTAAGGATCCAGACCCCCAATATCAAAGGGAGAGAGAAAACACTGGAAGGGAGGCACCCAGAATTGATTTAGGCCAGGGCATTAGTGAAGAGCGCCTGGACATAATGTGCACCGGGAGAAGAGGCGAAGCTTGAACATACAGGGTGTGTGTTGAGGTGCAAGCGAAGCATTGATGAAGAGCGCCGGATCATCACAAGCACCAGAGAAGAGGCAAGTCACGGACACACGGAGTGCGTTTCGAAGTGCAACTTGAGGTGCAGGTGAGTGCCAGGTTAGGTTGTGCACCTAACTGAAGTAAAGTCTTCACAGTTCTGAGGATGTGTCTCGGTGTGGACTGAGACTGCCTGAGTTAGAGCCAAGTCATTGGTACCCTTGGAAGATATCAGTAGCGGCCTGGACCGGTATCCATAGAAGAGCTGAGCCGCCGGCCCAAGTCCGCCAAAGTCTGTGATGGCGTTCTGGATCAAGGCCCGAGAGGCTGACATACTGGAGGAGAGTGGGGTTTGTGCCACCCCAGGTATCCTGGGGTGGGGTGCAGGCCCAGAGAGACACTCTCTTGGCCTCCAGCTCAGTCAGCTGCGCATGCCGTTGCTTCGGCTCTGGTTCTGGGCCGGGTTGACCCAGGATGGAGCAGTATGGGGCAGGAGTAGGAAGCAGTACTTTGTGTGCCATTATTTGATCCATAAAGGGGGCACTGTTACTGGAGCACGTAAAACTGTCATATTACACTTTGCATTATTGCTGCTAAAGAACTATCAAACTGTCATATGACACCTGACCGCATTTGTGCCCAATGAACTTTATGCTTGGTGCGCTACGCACTGTGATATTTCTCCCTTGCATATTATTTGATTGTAACGTGGTGGATAGTATGATTTCATTAGTTCACAGTATCTGAGTATAATGTGGCGCGGTGCATTATTCCTTAATTGCACTGACAGGATTATAGAATGATGTATTGCTTTGTTTCTTCCTGGTACAGGGCATGCTGGTGGAGATATGCATTGCATTATTCCTTCAATTGCAAAGTACATGCCTTGGCGCTGTTGTGTATCGATTTAGGTTCCATATGAATTTCCCGATTCATGCCCTTATATAGGTACATTTCACATTGCCCTTATATAGGCATAGACATCCGGTCCTTATTTAGGCATAGTCCATGCTACCCAAATACAGGCATGGCTACTTTCATCCATTCATCTATGTCACAACGAGTATTTGGAAAACCAGACTCTTGAGCCGTTAGGGACTTCCCCTTGCTTGGATATTGATTTCTACAAGAACTCATTTATTATGCATGAACATCTATTCCTTAGGGGTTCATTCATGACATTCATATGTCCGACTTCTACATCAATACTGGCATTCCTAAACACCTTCAAGGTATAAATATACCTTCACTTGCAACGGCAAAGCTCGGTGTGGTTCGGTGCAGTTCGACTACCTACTTGCACGACGCAGCTCGCCACAGCAAGTACCAAAGGACGCCAACTCCCCAGCTGACGCACTGACTAGACGCTGTCATCCCCCTGTTGGAAAATCGAGTCCCGGGAAAGAGATACCAACCTCTCTCTTTCTAAGGTATGGAGCTGATTTGAACCTAGAGAAACCTTTGGCAATTCTTGGAAAAACTAAACCTTATGCTAAAGCAGCACCTACTTCTTCCCTTGATCCAGACCTAGGTTAGGTACACTGGGGTAGGTGTATTTTAGAAGCACCAGTTGAGTATTTTAGCCTGTGTTATTTATGTATGTATTTTTATATATGCCATAGCAACAGACTATGCTATAACAGTATTATTTTATATTACTGTTCACGCCATACGCATTATACTTTGCATTCTGTCTAACACTTGTAGCAGTTCATTTCTCTTACATGAGAAATAAGACTGTTCAATAAACCTTTTTATTGAAAGGCCCTTCTCTCTATTTCTATGCAACTCTGTAGAAACTAAGCATACACGTTTGACTGAGTGAAATAGTTATCTATTGTTTCCACGACTCTGAAGATATTGTTCCCATTCTAGGGGAAACAAAGTTGTTATGTTTATGCGGTTGTCAGAGACTAATCCCTTCTTGTTTATTCAAGAAAGTTTCTAGTGAAATCTGAGTTAGCTGGCACACACACAATTACGTTTAATATACTCGATAGAGATATACTGACCTCAGTCCTATGTCAAATCTGTAGTGTATGTTATTCCAGTGCGCAAAGCCTATTAGGGATAAAGGAACTACACTACCTGAATAGGGGGGTGCCTGCTTTCCACGATGCTGCCTCTACCTCCTGCAGTGTGTCTGAAGATTCTGGTTCACACTGACAAAAGAAGAAGTTGTGCACTGGCAGATGGACCCAGAACTGGTTTGGACTGAGCCCAGGTCCTCTCAGAAATAGAGAACAAAACCTTTTGGGGTATAAATTTGAGAGCTGAAACCCCTGTAAGTAAGATTACTTCTTGATAAAGAGGAATCCCTGCCAAAAAAGATCAGCTGGAGAGACTGAGGAGAACCACTGCCCTTGCTGTGTGTCTAGGGTTGGCCTGCAGTTTGCTGTTTCTACTGAGTAGAGGACCAAGGGACATTTGCTGTGTGCTGTGTCCATCTGAAGAAAAGTCTCCAATGGCCTGAGAAGAGCTGGCCTCCTGTTTCTGAAGTCCCAGGACCAAAAGGACTTCACCCCCAGCTTCCGTGAACTTACTTTTTAGGAGTTCTAGCCTGCTTAGAGGTGCCTGTAACTGTGTGTGAGGCCCATGGCTGTTGGGAGTTGGAAGCACCACCCATCAAGGGAGAAGCATGTCGCCGCCGATGCAGCCGCTGTCACATCACCAAGGAAGTGTGTCGTGCTGCTACTGTTCGCCGCCTTATCACCGAAGAAGCGTGTCGCAGGGCCATGCCATCGCTGAGGAAGTGTGTCGCTGCCATCGCTCATCACCATTGCATCACTGGAGAAGCATGTTGCGGGACCTGTTGTGGCTCAGGAAAGATTGCATCAAAGACGCCATCTTGTAGCATCGCACCGGATCGTCGCAAAACATCGAGGCACGATCTTGTTGCATCGGTACTGGAGCGCAGTACGAATCGACGCATCGCCTTCTCTGCGTTCCTTTTTGTTTGTTTTGCGTTACACATCCCAGGTACTTTGAGACTAAGTGGCGCATTTATCATCTACAAGTTTATTTTTGCAACATTATTTTTAAAGACATTCTACTGAGTATCTATATGTTGGAATTTTGTTGTTCTGGTCTTGTTGTCCATTTGTGTTGTTTTCAGTGTGTTACTGTGAGTATTGGTACACATACTTTACACTTTGCCTTTGGGATAAGCCTGTCTGCTCGTGCCAAGCTACCAAGGGGGTGAGCAGAAGTTATCTAAAGTGTGTATACCTCTTACCCTGACTAGAAGCCAGGGTTCCTATTTGGTCAAAGCTACCTACCTTTGCCAACTAGAGACCCCCATTTCTAACATTGCTGAGGAATCGTGACGCGGCCGCAGCTGATCGCCATCGCATCACCGGAAAAGCGTGTCGCAGGGCCTGTCACGGCTCAGGAAACCACCAATTTCACCGCATGGCTGTCAGGCATGCACACATCGCTTCCACGTTGTCGCATCTCATCAAAGACGCCATATTGTTGCATCGTATAAGATCGTCGCAACGCATCGAGGCGCCTTCTTGTCACATCGGAACCGGAGCGCAGAAAGAATCGATGCATCGCCTTCTCTGAGACCCTTTGTTTGTTTCGCGTTACGCATCCTAGGTCATTTGAGACTAAGTGTCGCATTTATAATCTACAACTTTCTTTTTGCAACAACCATTTTAAAGACATTCTACTGAGTATATGTATGTTGGATTTTTGTTATTTTGGTCTTGTTAAGTTTGGATAAATATATTTTATTTTTCTAAACTGGTGTGGGGTCCATTTGTGGTGTTTTCACTGTGAGATTTGGTACAAATAATTTACAGATTGCCTTTGGGATAAGCCTGTCTGCTCGTGCCAAGTTACCAAGGGTTGAGCAGGGATTATCTAAAGTGTGTATCCCCCTTTCCCTGACTAGAAGCAATGGTCCCTATTTGGTCAAAGCTACCTACCTCTGCCAACTAGAGACCCCCATTTTTAACAGACCTGCAGAAGGAAACTCGTAGGACTATCTTCTGCTGTGACCTGCTGTGCACTCTTCCAGACTGCTTCTCTACCTTGAATAACTGATTTGTGGCATGGAGCCTCCCTTGATCTCACAGAGGCCAGCCCTGCTGTTGAGCCCTTCATCGACACCTGCACCCAGGACTCCCAGAAGTGAGTCCAAGGCTAGTTTGCCGGCCTCCTATTAAGGGCCACAGAGATATAACAGGTTCCCAGAATCTTGAACCTGCACCTGGACCCAGCCTGAGTGAGTCCTAAACCCTAGAGGTCTATATCCACCCCTAGACTGTTGGTTGAGGTGTTAGATTTGCCCAGATGGCCATTTTCCCAAACTGAGGACTTGGACAAAATGCTGCCAAAAAATACTCTCAGAACAAGGAGGAAACTGGGATACACCTGCTCGCATATCTGCCCGAGGTGCATCACCGCTTGAATTGACTTTGAGAGTTCTTCCGCTACATTCTTCTCTGCAGCAGCAAATCAATGTTCGTGGTCCTTCGCCAAAGGGGTATCAGACTGTCGTACGGTTTCTACTTTCTCAGTTAAGGCAACATAAGCTTCAAAACTATGTGGGACTGAGTCCACTCATACTATCAGAATGTGCTGACTTAATTCCTGGCTAGCTCTCAGTGTGCCACCTGGGCCCCTAAACTTTCAGGGCACCAGATGGTGTCTGCATCCTCAGAACAAGACAACCCTGATTCCCACATAGAAATCATGGAATCTGATACTACCCTTTAATGAGTAACTCAGGCCTGCCCAAAGGGACACACAAGAAGTTGGCAAATTGGCATTTAAAACATTCATTGAACTTATTGTCTGCTTGTGCAAAATATGTGCACTGCAATGATTGATTGAATGGAGCAAAACACTGTTACAAGATTGGTCAACAGAATGAATAATTCAACCATTGTGCCTTTGCACTAGTTTATATGCATATATATATAATTGCACTCCTACCTAGCGCTTCCTATCCTATAAAGCATAGGGTGTGGAGTCTGCCAGAATACCTTATAGTGGTCTAACTCCCTAATTACCTGCAAGCTTGTGTCATCTGGCAGAAGCCTTGGTATAGAACTGGCCGCCACCATATGTTTATGTTTATGTTTGTGACTCGCTCCTCTCCCTTGGGCTGAGTGGTCGCTCCCCAGTGTCCTCCTGTGTCACTCGGTATCGTTGCTGCACTGCTTTGCTGATATCTGCCTAATTATTGCTGCCTGCTGTGTGCCTGGTTGCCGCTCTGATTATTTAGCACTTTAGTTTTAAAAATCGCCGCTTTTTCTGTCTCTGCGCGTTTCCGCTGTGTATCGTTGCTGCACTGCTTTGTTAATATCTGCCTAATTATTGCTGCCTGCTGTGTGCCTGGTTGCCGCTCTGATTATTTAGCACTTTTGTTTTAAAAATCGCCGCTTTTTCTGTTTCTGCGCGTTTCCGCTGTGCTCCCCCCTCCGCCTCCATTTTGTGTGTGTTGTTGTTGTGGTCATCTGTAGCCCGCCCCGCCTCCCAGCTGAGACGCCCTCCCACTGACCAGAATAGCGCTCCAGCACCGGAAAGCGCCGTGACTCGCTCCTCTCCCTTGGGCTGAGTGGTCGCTCCCCAGTGTCCTCCTGTGTCACTCGGTATCGTTGCTGCACTGCTTTGCTGATATCTGCCTAATTATTGCTGCCTGCTGTGTGCCTGGTTGCCGCTCTGATTATTTAGCACTTTAGTTTTAAAAATCGCCGCTTTTTCTGTCTCTGCGCGTTTCCGCTGTGTATCGTTGCTGCACTGCTTTGTTAATATCTGCCTAATTATTGCTGCCTGCTGTGTGCCTGGTTGCCGCTCTGATTATTTAGCACTTTTGTTTTAAAAATCGCCGCTTTTTCTGTTTCTGCGCGTTTCCGCTGTGCTCCCCCCTCCGCCTCCATTTTGTGTGTGTTGTTGTTGTGGTCATCTGTAGCCCGCCCCGCCTCCCAGCTGAGACGCCCTCCCACTGACCAGAATAGCGCTCCAGCACCGGAAAGCGCCGTGACTCGCTCCTCTCCCTTGGGCTGAGTGGTCGCTCCCCAGTGTCCTCCTGTGTCACTCGGTATCGTTGCTGCACTGCTTTGCTGATATCTGCCTAATTATTGCTGCCTGCTGTGTGCCTGGTTGCCGCTCTGATTATTTAGCACTTTAGTTTTAAAAATCGCCGCTTTTTCTGTCTCTGCGCGTTTCCGCTGTGCTCCCCCCTCCGCCTCCATTTTGTGTGTGTTGTTGTTGTGGTCATCTGTAGCCCGCCCCGCCTCCCAGCTGAGACGCCCTCGCCCCTCCCCCTCCACCATCCATATATGACAGTTCTTCCCACGCGCAGCGTTCACGCGCAGCGACCGCGCCCCATTCGCGCCGAAGGTGCGCCAAAGGTAAGCCCGTCTACGCCCGTCCGCGCCTGGACCGCGCCCAGCGCCAGACCCCCTGCCCCTCGCACTGCCCAGCCCTCCCGCATTACCTACGATGCCGCCACCCTCCTAGCCCTTAACCCCGGTCGCGCCCCCAACTGCGTCCAAGCCGCTCCTGGACACACCCATGGACCTTTCTCTTGCTACTCCTGCAAATTCATCGGCACCGACAACTTCTCCGCTACGACCACACCACTGATTCCCGACCCCAACCACCTACAATGCATCCTTCTCAACACCCGATCGGTCCACAGACACGCCATTGACCTCTGGAATCTACTAGACACCATCTCTCCAGACATCGCCTTCCTAACAGAAACATGGATGAACGCTTCCTCCGCCCCAGACATCACCATTGCCATCCCTGAAGATTATAAGATCACACGCAAGGACCGTACCAGCCACACAGGAGGAGGAATCGCTATCGTCCATAAGAAATCCATCCACATCTCAACCAGCTCAGACGTCAATCTCGCCAACTCTGAACACCTTCACTTCCAGATCCACATCGACCCAAAGACCACACTCAGAGGCACCCTCCTCTACAGACCACCAGGACCCCGCGCAAAATTCAGTGAAGACATCACGGACTTCATCACTCCACACGCGCTCCCCTCCGAGGACTACATCCTTCTGGGAGACCTCAACTTTCACCTTGAAAATAACAACGACCGCAACACCACCACCCTCTTGGACAACCTCGCCAACCTCGGACTTAAACAACTGGTCACTTCCCCCACCCACATCGCAGGTCACACACTCGACCCCATCTTCACCTCCAGCAATCATGTCTCCTTCAGCCACACTACGGATCTCCTCTAGACTGACCACAGCTGCGTTCACTTCACCTCCAACAAGCCTAAACCCATCAACCACCTCCAACCAACTCTGCAAAGAAACTGGAACAAAATCACCATCGACCAGATCTCCTCATCGCTCCTTCTAAACACCCCAGCCCACTCTTCTAACCCAGACCAAGCCGCCGCCAACTTCACCCTATGGTTATCCAACACCGCCGACACCCTAGCACCACTGAAAAAACGTCAAAGCAAACCTGGCAGCAAGAAGGCCTCATGGTTCAACGATGATATTAAGAAGTCCAAGAAACTCTGCCGCTCCCTGGAAAAGGCCTGGAAAAAAGAACCAACCACTACCACCAAGGACGCCTTCAAAAACGCCACCCGCACACACCACCAACTAATCCGGAAGGCCAAGAAAACAGCATTCAAGGATCGACTAGACAACAACGCCCACAACAGCAAGGAACTTTTCAACATCGTCAAGGAATTTACCAATCCCTCAGCCAACTCCAACGACATCACCCCCTCTCAAGCCCTCTGCGACTCCCTGGCTTTATTCTTCCACAACAAAATTGCAGACATCCACAACAGCTTCGACAACCAACCCGGAGCCCAACCCACCCAACCATATGCTGAACATTCTTCCCCCTTAAACACCCTTAACGACTGGAACCCAATCTCCACTGAGGACACCATCCGCCTGATGAACTCCATCCACTCAGGATCCCCCACAGACCCTTGTCCTCACCACATCTTCAACAAAGCAGACTCCATCATAGCACCGCACCTCCGAGACGTCATCAACTGCTCCTTCAACTCCGCCACCTTCCCGGAAAGCTGGAAACACGCTGAACTCACCGCCCTTCTGAAAAAACCCACAGCAGACCCCACCGAACTCAAAAATTACCGCCCCATATCGCTCCTTCCTTTCCCGGCCAAAGTCATTGAGAAAGCTGTCAACAACCAGCTTGCCGCCTTCCTCGAAGCCAACAAATCCCTCGACTCCTCACAATCTGGCTTCCCAGCAAAACACAGCACTGAGACCGCCCTCATCGCAGCAACAGACGACATTCGAACTCTACTGAATAATGGAGACACAGTCGCCCTCATCCTCCTCGACCTCTCTGCAGCCTTCGACACAGTCTGCCACAGCACCCTCTTACAACGCCTCAGAAACATCGGAATACAAGGAAAAGCTCTTGAATGGATCACCTCGTTCCTCACCGGAAGAACCCAGAGAGTCCGCCTTCCACCATTCAAGTCCGAGGCCACTGAAGTCATCTGCGGCGTACCACAAGGATCCTCACTCAGTCCCACCCTCTTCAACGTATACATGAGCCCCCTCGCGGCCATCGCTCGCCAACACAACCTCAACATCATCTCTTACGCGGATGACACTCAACTGATCCTTTCTCTCACCAATGACCCCAGCACCGCCAAAACTAACCTACATGAAGGAATGAAAGAAGTTGCCGAATGGATGAAACACAGCCGTCTGAAACTCAACTCAGATAAAACAGAAGTCCTCATCTTAGGTACATCCCCCTCGGCATGGGACGACTCTTGGTGGCCGGAAGCCCTTGGAAAAGCACCCATCCCGACAGACCACGCACGGAACCTAGGCGTCATCCTGGATTCTTCACTTTCTATGAACAGACAAGTCAGCGCCGTATCCTCATCCTGCTTCAACATTCTTCGCATGCTCAAAAAAACATTTCGCTGGATCCCCACCGAAACCAGAAAAACAGTCACCCATGCTCTGGTCACGAGCCGACTGGACTACGGAAACACCCTCTACGCAGGTACTACTGCTAAACTCCAGAAGAAACTCCAACGAATCCAAAACGCCTCAGCCAGGATCATATTAGACATCCCGCGTAACGAACACATCTCTGGTCACCTGAAAGACCTCCACTGGCTACCCGTCAATAAAAGGATCACTTTCCGACTGCTAACCCACGCACACAAATCACTCTACGACATCGGACCAGAATGCCTCAACTCACGTCTGTCCTTCTACACCCCCTCCCGCCAACTACGTTCTTCCAGCCAAGCCCTCGCATCAACAAGACCACCATGGGAGGCAGATCCTTCTCATACCTGGCAGCTAAAACATGGAACTCACTCCCCACTTACCTTCGCCTTACCCAGAACCACCTAGCATTCAGAAAGCAACTTAAAACGTGGATATTTGACAAGTAATCCTTCTCCCCTCCCTCAGCGCCTTGAGACCCTCTGGGTATGTAGTGCGCTATATAAATTCTTTGACTTGACTTGACTTGACTTTGTGGGATTTATAGAGCACGTGACCACCCTTGGGCATCTCAGCGCTATCAGATAAGGAGGGCAGAAGGCCAACAGTTAGTCTTGCGGGAAGAGCCAAGTCTTAAGCCTTTTTTTGAAAGAGAGTTCAATTTCAATGAGACGAATCTCTGGGTCCAGGGTGTTCCAGAGCCTCGGTACCAGATGAGTGAAGGAACGTCCCCCCCATCTAGCTTTTTTAACTGGGGCTCCTTTCATCAGACATTTTGAGCTGGATCTGAGGTACTGCTCCGGAAGGTAGTGTGTGATTCATTTTTGAATAAGAACAGGGCCTCTCCCTTGCATGGCTCTATGGGCCATACTCAGAGACTTGAATTTAATTCTGGCCTGTATCGGAAGCCAATGCAATTTCCGTAGTCCTTACCTGGCTGATTGGCGTCTGGGAATGTTCAGCAACATTCGAGCGGCAGCGTTCTGAACCACTTGTAGTCTTTTTACCACATATTTGGGCGATCCCAAGAAGAGGGAGTTACCATAGTCCAGTTGCGATGTGACTGAGGCCTGAACTATGGTTGTCCTAGCATCCTCTGGGAGCAAAGACATGATTTTTCTGATCATGCGTATGATTCCAAAGCAGGACGCGGCCAATTTATTGGCCTGAGTCTCCATTGTTAGGTTCTGGTCCAACCATACACCTAGATCCTTAATGGCAGCCTTGGGGGAGGATGAAGCCCCCCAGCTTGTTGGCCAGAGAATTTCCGGTGTAGGGTTAGAATTGTTGCCAGAATCATTAGCTCTGTTTTATCTCCATTCAACTTAAGCTTGCAATTTGCCATCCATGCTCCGATTTTTTTTCTGCGACTCCGAGATTGAAAACACCAGTTGTGTGTCATCGGCGTATGACACAATGGAGATGTCGAATTCCTGCACTAGCTGAGCCAGAGGGCTGAGATAGATGTTAAATAACGTCAGGCTCAGGTAGGAGCCCTGTGGTACTCCCCAGGGGGCTTCGAGAGGGTCAGACTGGTAACCTGCCTCCACACATTGAAAATGTCTATTGCTCAAGAAAGATGCTACCCATTTCTTTGCCATTCCTCCTATTCCTACATTTTCCAGCCTCTGAATTAGTACCGTGTGGTCTACCATATCAAACGCAGCACTTAAGTCCAAGAGTACCACTGCTGCTGTTTTACCCTGGTCCAATATAGACTTAAGTTTTTCAGTGACCACTAACAGTGCCGATTCAGTGCTGTAATTTGGTCTAAACCCCATCGGAGACTGGTGGATAACGTTGCTTTTTCCAAAAAGGAAGAGATCGTAGAGTTGACCTGCTTTTCTGTGATTTTTCCCATTATCGGCAATAACGATATTGGACGATAATTAGACAAATCCGCAGGGTCCAAATCTGTTTTTTTCAACAAGGGCTTCACGCATGCGTGTTTCCAGTCTCTCGGAACTACCCCTTTTTCAAGGGAGAGATTTATTACCTTGCATAATTGGGTAATCATTGAACTTCCTCCTTGTGCAAGAATATACGGAGGGGCTGGATCCCTTGGTGAGCCTGATTTGATTTCTTTCAGTAATCTGGAAATACTATCTGTGTTGAGCGATGCAATAGAACTGAGAGCAGGGTGGGTCAGTAGTTCTGGTTCATTGTGTTCGCAGTGTATTTTTCTTTGCGTCACTGCTCCTGATGTTATTATTAGGCTGGGGGGAAGGGAGTTATAGATTTTTCTACTTTACTTTTAAAGAACGTGGCCAATCCATCGCACCTTTCTTTAGAGTATTGTGGCCTGATGACTCCCTCTTTTACCGTTGACAGTCCCTAGACAATTTTAAACAGCTCCTTAGAAGAGTTGGAGGCCTTGGATATTTTTTCTTCAAAGAAAACTGCCTGTGCTACCCTAATGCTCTTGTGGTAGAGGTGTATTGCCACTTTATATGCCCTCTTTAGTTACGGATCGTATGATTTCCTCCAGTTTCTTTCCAGTTGTTTACAACTTTTTTTTTGAGCGACCAGCTCGGGTGAGAACCAAGATGATCTATTCAAGTTTTTATTTGGTAGGGGGCCTGGTTTCCTGAAGTTCTTATCTATGGCGGTCTTTACCCATGCCTGCCAGTTATTATAAGCAACTTCTGGATCCTGTGTGTCCTGCGGCAACGAGGACTCCAGGTCGCTGACCCATGTTTCTGGCACCAATCTGGGCCATTTTCTACCTACTATTGTTTGTTCTTTCTTCATTTCTTCTCCCTGATTAATTTGGAGGTGTATTAGGATGAGAGCGTGATCAGTCCACGGCATCCATATGGGATCTAATACTCTCAGTCTAGGGTCATTTGAGAAAATGGGGTCCAATAGATGACCCTTCTCATGGGTAGCTGACCGTACCCTTTGTTCTAATTGTAGGGCCTCCATGTCCCCTAGACATGTTTTAGCGGTTGGGTCATCATCGTCATGTAGGTGTATATTAAAATCGCCTAGCATGGTGATGGTACTTTTCTCAATAAGCATGCTTGCTACTAAGTCCGGGACTGCATCCAGAAACTGGCCACTAGGTCCTGGGGGTCTGTAAATTAATCCTCCTGAAAAGGAGTTCGATGACGAGATGGATATTCAGAAGCTAAGTACCTCCGACTTTGCAATATTTTCTGGGCCTATTATACATCCAATCGGTGCCTTATAAATGATGGCTAAGCCTCCCCCCTCAGCTCTTACCCTGTCCAGGTGGGAGACTTCATATCCCAGAGGTAGTGTCTCTATTATTTCTGGTGCTGAACTCTCCCTAAGCCAGCTCTCAGTGAGAAACAAGACATCCAGCCCTTCGTTTTCTATAAGAAATTTGATTTCCACCAAGTGCTTGGGTAGGGACCTACAATTAATCATCCCCATTTTCACAACTTCGCTTTGAAGAAGTTGTGGGAGGGAGCCCTGACCGTGGTGTATGGAGGATGGTGTTGGAATTTGTCAGGGCTAGATTTCGGGCATGCAGTGACCTTCTTCAATCCATCGAGATGCTCCTCTGCCTAAACAGAAATGTAGTGTCTTTTATAAACTGCACTCATTCGTTCCGTGCCTGATCCCCTTGTCATTGCTAATTTTATTCACCCATGGCTGTTGTCAGACAGACAATAATACCAAACAACATCTTGCTCAGAGTATTAAGTCCTTGTACAGAATGTTCTAAGGCCTGATAGTGTGCCAACAAAGAAGTGTAACTTTAAGCAATAACATTTCTGAGTACTTTATCTCTTGAGGCTGTGCAAGCAAATGTGTGTTATTACTCATCTAAAAAGATATCAGCTTTAAACGTGAGCATTTAAAATGGAAGTGTATGTATCCCGGGCCTATGCATGCACACTTATGGGTCCGTCTTCGGCTACTTCCTCCTAATTCGTTCTGCTGGAAATGTTCGATTTCCATCTCGACGGCTAAGCCCAAAGGTAAGCACCTTCACTGCGGCTTCACTCCACGGTTATCCATGACATGCCTCTTTCCTCAGACCTTTCTGCAGCCTCGCCCAGCTGAATTTCTACCTGCTTAGACACGTTTTCTTCAAAAATATGTTCCTAGTCCGAAAGTAATCATTGACAGGGCCCAATCCACCTCTTGTATTCAACCCAGGCTCCATCTTGGTCGGCTTTAACGTTTGACTTTGCCCCTGTGTATCATGACTAGATGTCCGCCGTTGACGCTATTTTATAATTTATTCTTTAAAAATCATAACTTCGGTTCTACGAATTTGATTTTTATTTTTGTATTATCAAATAATATACTAAAATGTACTCAATGTTTCTATATTGATTTGGGATTTTTTGTTTGCTGTGTTCACACATTGCCTCTAAGTTAAGCCTGACTGATTTTTGTGCCAAGCTAGCCGGTATTAAGGACAGGTTAATTGAGTGACTTTTTGTGGTTCACCCTGCAAGGGATTGTTGCTGTTGCTTAACCAGGGCTCACACCCTATTCAACCAACAGCACAAGTTCTCACAAGTGTGCTATGACTCTGCCCATAGAAGTATCACTTTCTCACCTCATCCAATTAGCTATTTGATGTATCATTTCAGCATTCTATTATAAAGCTTGAGGGACTGTTTTGCATCTCAAAAGTACAATGAATCATCGAGATGTTTGACACTTTCATTTCTTTATCTCCTATATCCATTCTAAATAGAAAGCACTTATTTTTACAAACTTTTCCCAAGCATTGGCAAAGCCATTAGGGCAGACTTTAATAAACATTTCTGCAGGCAACGCAAGTATACACATGAAGAACGCATTTGTGAGTGCCTGTGTTCACCTGCATTGGCATAAAAAAGCCAGGCTTTTTGGACTAGCTATTACTTGTTTATGATGTGCATTCTGAGAGATGGATCAGCAATATGCCTCCTTTCTCCACAACATGACCCAACAGGAGATGGCAGGCAGACTGGAGCGCATATTCTTTCACTCACTGGAAATGCTGACTTTAAATTAACATTAGAATGAGTGTTTACATGAATTAATGTGCATCTTACATTTTATGTAACACCAAATTGTAAACATGCAAGGTAGGTGAATCGGTACAGCACTGAAAGGACGTCAACTTTAGAAGGAAGAAAGACACACAAATAAATAAATAGGTGAATGTGCTACGGACGAATCAAATAGCTCACCAAGGTACACGTTCTTGCAATACTTCTTTTCATAAGCAGATAGGGGCATATTACCAAGCAATAGCGATAATTATCGCTATTGCTTGGTTAGAGACAAAATTTTACAGCTGAGCTGCGGCGATTTTTATCGCAGATAAACCTTGGTATTACCAAGGTTTATCGCAAATGCGATAAAAACCGGCCGCAATGCATGAATATCGCTGTAAAGTCAGCGATATTCATGCATTACCGAGCTAATGCTCTTAGCCATGTTATCCACCTCCCATTGGATAACATGGCTAAGAACTGCTCAGGGCAGGTGTTAGCTTTTGGAGATATTCGCGCTTAGCGCGAATATCTCCAAAAGTTGGTAATAGGAGATAGCGATGTTAGCGACTGTTTCCAGTCGCTAACATCTTGGCACGCCCACTTTGCATGTCATTAGTGATAAATATCACTGACATGCAAAGCGGGGCCCAAGATGGTCGCTATCTCCTACTAGCTGTCGCTAACTGGTGTTAGCGACAGCTAGGTAATAGGGAGATAATTTTATCTCCGCTTTCTTGGCTTTTAAAGCCAAAAAAGCGGAGATAAACCCCCTTGATAATATGCCCCATAGTTCCTTCTTTGCTGTGTGCTACCACCCCCCATTCAAAATGTCATGATTACATATGCAGTAATGCTTAGCATGTATATGTTCTAATGAAGTTATATTTTCAAATGGCTATATAGATCTAATGTTCTAACGTTTTTTTTTTTACTTTTCTCAAAAATCTATTTAGCATTAATGACTTTCTCTACGGCAAGGGACCTCGACCATCGGTTAGTTCAATTTCTTTTTCAAAGTTTCATTATTGAAAAACTTCTTAATGTGATTTTTAGTACCGAAAAATGTATAATCAACAAATAATGGCATTGGTCTGTATGCTTATGTCTATAGAAGTGTGGCTATTTCCCACAAATAATTGGGGTAAAATGCTTTACTGTATGATTTTAAAAACACGTGTTATGTGTGCCCTGTGGGCGTCATTCATATAGTACATTCATGTTTACTGATAGAAATATCTTTGTTAAACATACATGTATCAGAACGTCAAAATGTATTCAGTAATACTGTATGATGCATACATTTTTAACTTTTTCATCGTACAATAATTTCTATCCATAGATGTCCAACTAATGAAGATGCTATGAAATACACAAACACTTTAAATGACAAAATGGTTGTGTATGTCAACCAGATTTCTCCTAGTAACAAGCAATGCTGTATAATGGATTGGGTCAGCCTCGTATGCTAATCTACAGTTCAGATTCTGGAGGAAATTAAGCTTTTCATCTTGGAATGGGATGTGTTTGCTTCTGAAAACCCTGGAATCCAATGTTAACGTTCATGTGTCATGGTACACTGTGTGTTAGGGTCATGAACGTTAGGTTTTGTTATAGCTGTTAAAGTGAGAAAGCTGTCCGGAGAAGAAAGAGACACTAACACTCAACAAGAACATTATCCAGGACAGGGAACATACATTTGCATTGTAGGTGTTCCATTGTTCATTCTCTCTAGCTGGTGGTGTCTGAGGTGCCTTCACATGAAGTGTAAAACTCAGGGACATTCATATGCCCTGAATGAGTACGAAGTACAATATTTATAATGTAATATAGAAAAGTGCATTTTACAATGTTGTAGTCCATTAATATACGTATATACAAAAGTTCACGTTCATGGATTTTCCATACATGATAGGCAATGGGTATCTATCTCCTTAGTTTATAATTCCTGTTTTTCATTCAGCATTGAACATAAATGAAAAATATATATATATTTGGGGCAGACAATCGCTTCATACCATTTCTATTTTGTCTGACAAACCCATTCTTAAAAATAACATTACTTTAGTGCAGAGATTGATTTCAACACTGTAAATCATTCTCCAAACGAAGGGGCCATTTCTAATTCCAGCTCTTAGCTAAGAGTGTATTCCTGCTAGGTTTCAGAGGAAGAAGACATGGTACTGTCAGATCCAGAAGGTGTACAGTGGGGAGGCACTCCCAGCAGTAGCATTTGAAGGTAAATGTTTTCCCAACATTCCACCTTCCTCTGTAAAAAGATAGTTGCCTTACACCAGAAGCCCTCTATGGCATTACATGTATTGTATTAATCACTCAGATAATAATAACCTTCAAAACGTAGAACAGACATGCACATTTGTTACAACAGCCTCAGTGGTTAAAAGTTTTAAATAGACTTATCACATTTTGCAAATGTGTTGTCAATAAAAATGAGATTCTGTTGTAAAAAAGTAGCTAACAGCCTCTCTAATTGTTCTAATCTTGATTTCTTTAAAAGGTCTCCATGAATACAATGTTCTTAATGTTAACAGTTTAAGACAGATGCAAACGATATAACTGAGCTTTCTTTTTTTAAACCGAAAACATGACACTCTTCCAGTTGAGTTTTCGGCTCCATGTTCACTCAAAGTTGATTATTGATGAATGAAGTACTCCTGGACATTGAAGGGAAAGCTTATGCCAGTACTCTACTGAAGGAACTAAACAAATGGATTAAAGAGAACGAAATCCTCCCCCACTACCAGACTGACTTTCGCAAGGGATGCTCCACAATTGATAACATTGTGGCCATGTCATACTTGAGCCAGCAAGCAAACTGTAAAAACAACAAACCGATTTTTGCATGCTTTGTAGACTATTCAGCCGCTTTTGATGGGGTACCCCGAAATAAGCTCTGGAAAAAACTGAGCAACTGGCACATCCCAGCAGGACTCCTTAACGCTATCATTTCATTATACATCAATACCTGGATCCAAGTAAAACTAGCAGATAATACTATAACAAAGAAGTGTCAGACAAATCGTGGATTAAAACAGGGCTGCGTACTCGCCCCCACGCTGTTTAATCTTTATACTGCAGATCTGGGGAAGAAGCTTCTGAACGCCAGCCTTGCAACGCCAAAAATCAGGAGAAACAAACTGCACATTTTACAATATGCGGACGATTTAGTGGTAATGGACCACACAAAAATTGGGCTGCAAAGAGGGCTAGAAGCCTTAAATAAGTACAATGACATCAACGAGCTCATAATCAATGCGCAAAAAACAGAAGTTGTCATTTTTGGGCACTTCCCCAAAAAAGCCTCACTGAAATGGCACATGGGGAAGGAAATCATCACAACCACGCGCTCATATAAATATCTCGGGTGCTGGCTAAGTGAAACTGGCAACGCTACATCACATACGCACAAAATGAAGGCTAGAGCACAAGCAACAATTTTTTCAATATGCAAATTAAATGAGCTCATGCAGAGCTCAACGTCAGCTCCCATTAAAAAAGGTACTACAAGCCAAGATCAGGGCAACCACAGGATATGCACAACAGGCGTTCCCAGGCAAAATGGAGGCAATTTTGGATAAAGTACAATGCCAGGCCTACAAACGTATTTTTAAAATTCCCAAATACACTCGTCACAGTCTAATTCGTTTGGAGTTTGACCTAAAGCAACAAAGTAAGAAATGCTTGGAAACACATGCCAAATACTTTTACCAAGTTTTAACTGCCCTGCTGGAAGTTTAAAAAGTATGCTGAAGCCAATTTACGGAGATACAGCTAACCCGTGGCATAGCTACAAGGAAAAAGCAGTAGAAACGTTGGGGCTTGCAATTGAAAACTGGAAAGATGCACCAACAAACTACCTGACGATTAAAAATGCAATAAACAAACAATGTCTTTATTCGTCAAATACAAATAATCTAGCAGAATTCGTAACAGAAAGAGGACCACCCGGGTTTGCAACATCATATACAGGGCATAAAACACAGCCCTACCTCAGCCAAGCACTTGGAAGGAAAGCACTCAAAAACATCATATGGGCCAGACTAGTGCCCCTCCAAATTAAAGAGCTAAACCCTGGGTGGAGGTCCCTGGAATACAAAATAGGATGCAGACTCTGCAACTACAAAAACGAATCTCTGTTACACATGATTTGCTGCTGCCCCGAGATGCTCTTGCCCCGACTGATCTTTATAAAACAAATCTGGCTACGACACGGGGTTCGAACAGTAAAAGAAGCCGTTTCGGTATTTTTCTCCTGCACTCTTCCATCAGACCTGGCCAAGTTTGGGAAATACATGGCCAAGCTTCGAAACAGGCTTTCGGAAAATGAAGGGTCAGGCATGATGATAGTCACCTGAGACCAATAAGCCAACTTGCCCCACAAACCAGACGGATAAGACATCGTTTTAATAACTATAATATCTTAACTTAAGCAAGCAAGTCACTAATGTGGACACACTGGTATATGCTTGTTGTTTTTATTCACAGATACAAATATTAATATATATATTATTTTTTATATACTGACTTTGAAAGTTTCGTAAACAAATGCATTTTTTTTTGTTTTAGGATTGCTTTTCGTTTTAAGATGTATTGTAAATGGTTTTAAGTAACTGTGCAATATAAATAAAATATTACTTACTTACTTACTTAAAAAAAAAAGTACTCCGAATCTTAAATATTTCCTTTTTAGTGCACTGCGTAGAGTTGAATCAATTATTTGTAATTTAGTTCCTGCTGCCTCCAAAGAGGGTCTTCCTAAGTAGGTCTTTCCCCATAGTGCAGCTCATTTTAACCAGTTTGTCAATTGCTGGAAGTTTGATTTTTGTAAATGATGTGTCTATTAATGATATGTTTAATTCCATGTTTCATGTGCATTTGTTTTTAGTTCTAAAAACATTGGAACGTTACAGCTTATTAAATGTAATAAGGTAACTCAAAAGTTATCCTATGGGAAAGGTAGCCGTCACAGCAGTAAAAAATGAATATGAGAGTTTTTCACTTCCAGTGCATGTAAAACTTAAATGTACAATTCAACTTTTCAAATACACTGCACCCTGCCATATGGGCTGTTTAGGGCCTGCACTTGGGGTGACTTATGTGTATTAAAAGAAGGTTTTTAGGCATGGCAAAGGGGTTAATGTGCCATGTCGAATTGGCAGTTTAAAACTGCATACAGGCTGCTAAGGCAGACCTGGAACATGTTTTAAGGGGCTACTTAAGTGGGTGTCACAATAAGGGCTGCAGTCCACTAGTAGCATTTAGTTTATGAGCCCTGGTTATATGGTATACCGGTTCTCTGACAACATTTTGAGGTGACAAATATTGTGTAGACAGAATAACATGGCATAAATATCAAGGACCAACATAACGAGATGGAAAGTGCAATGAGGTAAGTATAGATTTGCTATTCTTAATTTCACTATGCACCTTGAGGATATATATTGTCAAGTTACATGTATGTGAAGTTAATTATAGTTAAAGTTTGCTGACCCATAGAAACATACGTTCACAAACGTTTTGTTCTCAATATTATTAACACAATATTTTGTCCACACAATATTTTTATATTCCATATTTTGTGCTAGCACCGGTATATCACTTTACTAGGGACTTCCAAGTAAATTAAATATGTCAATCCGGTGTAAGCCACTTGTTCCTTGTTTTAGGGACTGAGCACAAGCATTGTAATGCTGGTGAGCAGTAGTAAAGTGCACAGAGTCTTAAGATCAACAAAAATTAATTCAGAAAAAACAGTTGAGGAAAAGGCTAAAAGTTTGGGGAAAGACCACCCTATGGGTGACAGGACTAACAAGCAAGAGTTGCTGTCTGGGAGTCTTGAAGTTTTCTTCCAAGCAATGTGTTTGCGATGCGATTGATTCAGGGGGTATGTAAACATGGTTAGGCCTCCAGTTTGTCATGGTGTTGCTGCTTCTGTAAGGAAAGGTAACACATCAGTTATAGACTTAAATAGCACCTTTTAGGATATCATTCTTCTTGGTCACTGGCTGTTAGATGGTCTAGCCTGATTGCCCATGTTGTAAGCCTTTTCAGTTACTCTTCTTTTCTGATCTGCTTGTAGAAGGTACTGCTTGTGCATAGAATTAAGAGGGGCGAAATCTACAGGTAGATGTATCCATGAAAAGAAATGGTACATACATTTACTAATGCTCTTCCTATTAGATACCTTGTCTACCTACAGATTCTTCACTGACCTTCAGCCTCCGCATTCTGAGAAGTGATTGCTATAATTGGCATACAATTCTCAAGTTAGTTTTGTGCACTGAATTCTTGTCAGGCTCATCTTCTCTTCTAAGAACTTGGGGAAGAAAGACAGGAACTGAGATCATAGTGCCAGATTACCTTATATATGTCCACATGATGTCACATTCGGATGAGGTGTGGGAGTTAACTTGGGGCCTTGGTACCACTTGCCAGCATGGGAAAGAAATTGCAATTTCTTTTGGATCTAGTCTGGCTCATTTAGGAGATTCAAGAAATGAGGAGCCAAGAAGTGAGGAATATGTTGGTAGATAGAGCATACACCAGTAAATTATTATTCTTTTTCTTTTGGCGCAGTAGGAGCACTTTTGTCAAACTCTGCTGCTTGGCCAATGCCATGTCATAATTATCCCATTGGAATGTTTGATATTTCACAAAGAAAATTCTAAAGCAAGGTTTGTTTATCAAAAAAAACTCAGTGGCTCTTCTGTAGAGGGAGTTCACATCCTGGGAATGGCATTTCTGCCAGGATGCCTTGCTTCACATTGCTGCCTCTGGCCAGAAAATGGCCCTAAACACAGCAGATGTTTAGGTGCATTGACTTGATTTTCCCCTGGATAATTGGCTGCTAGACCTTAGGTTTCTGACAATTAAGTTGGTTGCCAGGCTTTGCCATAGGAAACCTTGCGTCCCTCTCTACAAAATCAGGCAGGGGACCACAGACTTGGTTGGGCAACGATTTTCTAGAGCATGGCCCTCACTTCACTAATTGATAATTATATCCCTATTTTTTTTATTTTTTTAGTGAGCCTCAAAATCCAAACACGTTAAATAGTAAAAATATGTCATATTATGTAAATTAGTTAAAACACCAATTGTTAAGAGTAAGAGATGGTTTGTGCTCCTCCCTTTCTTCTCCCATAGTGAGACCCACCCTGCAATGCCCTTTCATTTTGGAATTGAGAGGCATGCTCTTGCATATTGGAATTAAGCGGTGAGATCTTTGTAATTGGTGCAATCAGTTCTGTGCAGGAAGAGAAAGAGGTGAGGATCGGTCATGCAGCTTGATTGATGCAGGGGAAGTGAATCCCTGAGCTCTGGACAGATTTACAGCATTACGGGCATGGATTTGTGTAATAGGCTGTGTGGTGCAGTAAGCTGACGGTGCAGGGTTACAAAAGACCCAGACTTAACAGCTTTTCAGATGGTACTGGCAGCCACAGACTGAGTGATTCCAGATATGAGGGCCAGTGTTTCTATCCTCAATGTCCTCGATATAAAGATGGTGTGAAAAGCATCAGTGGTGTGAAGCACAAGGCTAATGGGTGTCCTGAGGTAGGAGATAGTTCCCTTCCCAGCTTCAGAACTCTATGAAGAAGTAACTGAGGACAAGAAAGGAAAGCTGTGAGTGTGGCCAGCTGACATATTTAAAAGATCTTGAAAACAAACTGTACTGCCTCTTTCTTCGACAGGTGGGCAGTGCAGAATGATTGTTTGCTTCATTACTACGGTCAGTGACTCCTGACTTTTTTGCAAGAGATTTAGTGTGAAACGCATAGAGGGAGATCGAGAGCTGAGAAAGGGCAGTGCCATGACCATAGAAGGGACGATTGAAACATAAGGGGCCTCGTCAAATGAAAACTGGGCTTGATCATACTGAGGTGGAAAGTGGTAATTGTGTGAACGTATAAAATGTACTCAAGACACATAGAGTGGAGTATGATGGTAGCTGTGACTTACTGTGCAGGAGGTAACATACTTGATGCTTCCCAGCTATTTTGATTATCAAAGAAAATGGTCCTTAGACAACAAGGGGATTTTTAGAAAAATGAATATAGACCAAATGGAACTATATTTTTAAAAGAAATGCCCAGCCGGACAATTTATTATCTTGATAGAAACAATCATGAAGCAATAAAAAACGGAGTGTGATAGAAGCAGGACACCAGCCGATGTCTGACTACCACACTAAAGAACAACAAACAAGGGAGACATTTTTAGCAGGCAAAAAATAGGTCATCTGAATATTGTAAATCATACAACAGACAAATCACATTAATACACATATGCATGTAAAATTAGTGTCAGCTATGCATTTAGTGCATTTCAGGTCGACGACGTTTCGAACCTTAAACAATATAGGTTCATCCTCAGGACAAGAAATAATTGCCTAAAGGGTTAGTAATCATAATTTTCCTCACTGCATGGAAAACAATATGCCATACCATGTCAAGAATTTGTAAGGAAGGAAAGGGAAACATAAAAGAATAATCATGTCAGTAAGTGAGTCCCTTAAAAACTACGTATACATTGCATGACTCATACCATGCCAAAGTGTTGGCGGCAACAGGGTGTAATGCATGCTCAGAACAGGCAGTGTGTTTAAAACGAGGTGGAAGGCACAACGTCCACATGGTGAAACAACCTTGCTCGTGCTTTATAAACAAGGGGCACAGTGAAGTGAATAGTTGTGGCGCAATTGAATTGAATTGTAAAAAGGTTTGTGAGTTTGGGCGACAGCCTACTAGGTGGAATCGCGGGAGCTGTCAGTACTCAGGAGTGTGAATCACTTCAAGCTTACCGGGGGAGTGAGGCTGTAAAGGATTACAGCACAGACTGCAATTTGGGGCTGTCTTCTGCAATTATTTGCGGGTGGCGGGGGGGAAAGGAAATTTAGGTTAGGTCACCGGCCAATTGGAAGTCTATTGAAAATGAACCCAACAAGTGGCATAAATCTTACCGGATGGGTGAGTCCAATGCCGCAGATCTAGGAGAAAGGAGTGCAGGTAAGTGGGACTGTTCATGAGCATACAAGTGACAAAACTAAGGGTGCTCTAATGAGTGGGCTTACCCGTGGGGAGAATGCCCTCGTTTGGATATCTGTTGAGAAATAATTAATTAAGTAACCGGCATTAACGCTTACAGGCGTAGGATCATATGGGTGATAAGTCTAAGTGTCCGCGCGGTCTTACCAGGAAATTACAGGAGCAGGTCCGCAATGGGGTTCCTTGCTGGCATGAAAAATAAACACGACTCATGCTCGGAACGGTGAAGGCAATATGGGTGTCGCTCGCGATCACGTGGGTCCGGGTGACCAATAGGAACGTGACAAAAGCTGTCGGCCATCTTGGATTGGGTACCGGGTGAAAGTATGGCGGCCATCTTAGGTGTAATAAGGCCAAGGGCGGGTTCAGTATTAGGCGATTAACACACTAAGCACACCCAGAGTGACATTTTTTCAGATCAACAACACATCGGAATTATGTTTAACAGGACTAAAACTTCTTTTATCTACATGAAAACATATGGCGCAGTGAAGGAAAAAGGCAGTGAGTAACAGGGGAAAGAACAATAAAATCCAATGAGCAAGGCAAGGGGGATTTTTCAGAAATCACTAGTCCAGATATCTCATAGAGTTCCAATACGGAAAACAAGAATAAAACTTAAATCAAAGAAGTCCAATCCTCAGTGCGGTTCAGACCAGTTTGCAGACTCTTTGTCTTGAGGATCCAACGTAGTTCTTCCTTGTTTAGCAATTGTTGCAAATTACCTCCGCGGCTAGGGAGTCTCACAACGGAGATGATAGTCCATTCAAAGTCCATTTCAGTGTGAGAACATTCCGTGAAGTGATGCACAAGGGGAGCATTAGGAGTGCTGCAACGTATTCTACTCCTGTGTTGGCACATTCTTGTGCGTGCCTTCCGGGTTGTTTGACCTATATAGATCTTAGAACATGGACAAACAATGGCATAGATAGCATTTGTACTATTACAATTGGAGAATTCTTTACGCATATACTTAATGTCATTATGCCTGAATTCCTTGCCCTCTATAGTACTGTCACACATAGAACAATTACCACATTTAGCATGCCCAGTTAATCTCGAGAGACCCCAAAGTGTGTCAATTGTGGCCATTTGTTCCGGTGCGGGTAGTGCTGCACGTACCAAATGGTCTTTCAGATTCTTTGACTTCTTAAAGGCAAACATATGTTTGTCAAGTTGCAGTTGACCTGCATTCAGTACTTGCCAGTGTTTCTTGATACTCTTAGTTAGAGAGTTGGATGCTGGCGAAAAGGTAGTCACACAGACCAGCCGGTTCTGTGTTTTTTTGGGTTTAGGTTCCAGCAACACTTCCCTGGGGCAGAACCATGCTCTCTTAAGTGAAGTTCTTATCAATCTGCGTGGGTAGCCTCTAGAGCTAAGTTTGGTGCTAAGTAGTTGTGCTTCCTTAAAGTTATCTTCTCTGAGATAACAATTTCTTCTCAACCTTAAGAATTGCGAATAAGGGAGGGAATCACGAAGCGCTCTGCTTTACATGCATATGTGTATTAATGTGGATTGTCTGTTGTATGATTTACAATATTCAGATGACCTATTTTTTGCCTGCTAAAAATTTCTCCCTGGTTTGTTGTTCTTTAGTGTGGTAGTCGGACATCGGCTGGTGTCCTGCTTCTATCACACTCCGTGTTTTATTGCTTCATGATTGTTTCTATCAAGATAATAAATTGTCCGGCTGGGCATTTCTTATAAAAATATAGTTCCATTTGGTCTATATTCATTTTTCAAAAAATACCCTTGTTGTCTAAGGACCATTGTCTTTGATAATTAAGTATCCACCCAAGGTCCTTAGCTTATTGTGCCCTGGGTTCCCTTGTTTTTTTCAAATAATTCCCAGCTATTTTGAAGCAACCTGATGGGGACACAAGGCATACCTGCGGTGGCACGCTCACTTTGATGCAGTGGTTCTGGTAGACTTTCTTGGGGCGTCTATCTAGGCCATTGTGCCAGAATTACTAAACAGGGAAGGATAAAGACAACCAAATCAAGGTACAAAGACATTCATAAATGGAAAAGCTGTACATACACTGCAGGATCACCAGCAAAAGGATGTTTTTGATGCTCCGGCACATGCTGTTATCCTAAATGCCAAAGTGAAATAAAAAATGATGCTATATGCAGGAATGGATACACCTTCCATTGATGTCAGCCTAGTAAGAACAGGACAGCAAAAGGTAACAAAACAAAAAAATTATGAGGACCCTGAAAGTCATCCAAAGGGAAAAGTATGTGAATTGGAGACAAAGACTAAAGTTATCAGAGTTGATACGCACAGTGGTGGAAAGAGAAGACAATGTGGAGGATCGTTTGAAAAGAACAACTTTACACTGCTTAGATCATCTGACAAAATAGAGAAGACTTTCACAGATCAGTAAATGAAAAATGTGATTTTGCTAAATCTCAAATCTCAAGGGATATCCATCTTCTGATGACTGGAACATATGCACAGACTTCTGACACTGCCGTCAACATAATTTCAAGTTTCTCGAATTAGTCTGACTGATGCAATTTAATATCTAAAAATGTAGGATATAAACTATCTGCAAGTTTCTTTGATGTGGCTAAGCAAAAACTAAGAAAGATTAGCATGACGTATATGCTGCTATACTTGGACAAGCCTAAAGGTATTCATGCAGCAAGACAACCATTTTTGCTGACCTGATACTATGGGACAGAGTGCCTTTGTTGAACAAGTGAGAGTACAGACACATCCCCTTCAACAACAGGGATTTCTAAAGGACTTTGAGGGCCCTAGGCAATACATATTTTGGGATCCCTATGCAGATCAACTTTACATGTATTACAGCTTTTCAGCTGATTGAGCCTACTTGAGGCCAAATAATACTGAATTGTCTATTAAACTTCCAGAAATAGGATAGTACAAAAACAGCTGAAAGCTGAAGCCAATAGTGAGCATGAACAATGATTGTCAAAGGTAACTTCTTTTTGTCCTCAAAATCAAATCTAAGCAATGCTTCCGGCATTCCCTTAATTCTATTCAGCTGAATCTCATAATTTGCTCCTTCATTCTCTTCCCTTGACATGATTCTTCTCTTGCATCTTTCGATTTCTCCTGGAAAGAGGGTCCTAGTACTAAAACGAATGGGTCACGAGATACAGGTAGGGAGAACGGGGCGGAACCGGGTCCACTGATCTCCCTGAACCATTTTGAGCCACCCACGGAGGAGAACTTTAACAGAATTGCCTTGGGTGTATCCCATCTGGTCCCCCTATAGACCCTCTCCTACATAAAATCTGGAAGGAACTGGGCTCCGAGCTCTCTACCACTCTTCGACAGATCTGCAATAGCTCCCTGATTTCTGGATCAGCACCAGCATGCTGGAAACGGGCTGTGGTCACACCACTTTTGAAAAAAGCGGCACTCAATCCTACTTGTGCTAGTAACTACAGACCAATCTCACTCTTATCGTATCCAGTTAAAATCATTGTACGACCGGTCAGCAAAACTTTGTCCCAGTTCCTAGAATATAACCTTAGGCTTGATGATGTACAGTTCGGGTTTCGACCTGGCCATGGAACTGAGACTGCTCTGGTGACCGCGTTAGACGATCTTCGATTGAGGGCAGACAGGGGACATTTTGGCATTCTTATTCTGCTTGACCTGTCTGCTGCTTTCGACACGGTCAACCATGACATCTTTCTGACCAGGCTGGAAGAGATCGGGGTGTCGGGCACAGATCTAGAATAGTTCCGCTCTCATTTATCCGACAGGTGTCAGGCGGTCTCTCTCCCACCACACCAACTTTGTTTTCAGATAGTGATCAGTCCTATTCTTTTTAACATCTATATGAGACCCTTGATCGCGCATAGTGTGAAGTTGGTGAACTATGCTGATGATACAATACTAAGTAAGCTCTTTTTCTCCTTAGAGGGAAGTCAGTCGATATCTCTTGCAACATTTCATGCTTGCATGCAGGACACTGCCCTTTGGCTAAGAGCCAATTCTCTTCAATTTAAATCTGACAATACTGAAGTGGTGTATTGTGCTGTGGGGACAGTTCCCTCCCCTTTCCCAGACAATTTCTGACCTTCTTCAACTACCTCTACTCGGTCCCGACTAAATCAGTAGGTAATTTGGGATGCCAACTTAAATCTGGAAGTACATGTAAACAAGCCGGTGGGAAACTGTTTTTCCCTGATCAGAGCTTTGAGAAAGATCCTCCCGCTGCTGCCTAATATGGCCAGAGCCTTGGTCGCTGCTTATATCATCCTCAGCAGGTTGGACTATTGTAACGCCCTACTATTGAAGTCCCCAAATTTCCTGATTTAATGCCTTCAAAGAGTTCAAACTTTGGCTGCCAAACTTGCATTGATGAAACCTCGCCGTTCGCCAGGGTCCTCGGCCCTTACATAGCTTCATTGGCTACAAATAATGCTGAGAATTCAGTTTAAATCTCTCTGCTTGGTATTCAAAGCCCTTCAAGGCTTTGGCCCTAAACCTTTACAGAAGACCTTTGCGTGGTATATCCCGCTGAGGTGCCTTCGTTTTTCCACTGCTTACCAGGTGAGAACTCCTAAAATTCGAAGAGCCAAGGCAGGAGGTAGGCTGTTTAGCTCGGCATGCGCAAAACTCTGGAATAAGCTTCCTCTGGAAATCAGACAGTCCCAAGACCTTTTGCAGTTTAGGAAAAAGGTCAAAACATGGTTGTTCCGTAGAACTTGACATTCCTGAGGATTTTCTATGTTATCCCACACCTGATGCCATCTCTGACTGATGAGTCACGTACTATAGCACCAAGATACTCGTTGGGTGATAGCAGAGCTCTCTAAATACCCCATACAAATACAAATACAAATACTATGTATACACCTCTATGGCTACACAGTGATGTCTGGCTCTGCATAAAAGAGAAATGGAAACAACCAGTAAACAAGGAAGTGAGGCAGAGACGGTTTAAAATTCTAGGTAGAAAGAGGTGAGTAATAGAGAGGCAGCAAGAGCGATAGAGGGGTGATAGAGAGGTGTGATTAATAGATGTGACATAGAGAAGAGAAAAAGAAGTTGGGATGGTATATGGAGATGTAGAGAGGGGGAGAAAGGTAAAGAGAGATGCATGAGGTAGAAGAGGTGAGGTGAATGAAAGCTATATGAGACAGAATGATGTGTGAGGTAGAGAGAGAGGTTGTTAAGAGACAAGTTGAATACTTAACAAATGATGCATACATGATGGGTTGGGGACTACAAAGGGACAGACTATTGAATATTTAGCTATGTTGAAAACTATCATGGTGAGAGAGGCATGTAGAATTATAGAGAAAGATTGACCTTTGTAGGCTGTGGTAAACTAGAAAAATGTGTTTGAGTCCCTAGTTTCCCATCGAATGGGCGAAACCCAGTGTCTACTCTGGGAGAGGAAATTCTAATTGCCCTTTGGTACAGACTTTTAACCACATGAATAGTGAATCACAAATCAACGTTCAATAAAATAAAAACAATAGAAGAAAAAATATATAGAAAAATTGTACAATTTATTTAAAAGATAATCCAGTCATATCCCTGAACCCTGGTATCGTTACGATTTACAAAGCAATTGCCGCCACCTTATTGCAGTTTAATATTTCATAGCGCTAATTTTAATTTACTCTGCCTGTATTGTTGAACTTTGCAGTAGCGCGTGATTATTAAGGATACGAGCGCTACTGACACTGTGGGTACTGCCTAATTCACAATAGCTGCACCTTCGCCCACATTGCAGATATATTTTACCTGATTGTGCCGACCTCGGCGTGTTTTTGTTTATACCAGTAGCCATTTTGTTGTTGTGCCTGCCAGCCCGCCCCTCCACCCCGATCACACCTCCCTGCGGCCCCTCCCTCCCACAGAGTGAAGAGTGCTGACCCGCCCGAACATCCTCTGTGACCAGCCTGTCTTGCACAGTGTCGGTTGCTCCCCGGACATCGGTATCCCTGAACCCTGGTATTGTTACGATTTACAAAGCAATTGCCGCCACCTTATTGCAGTTTAATATTTCATAGCGCTAATTTTAATTTACTCTGCCTGTATTGTTGAACTTTGCAGTAGCGCGTGATTATTAAGGATACGAGCGCTACTGACACTGTGGGTACTGCCTAATTCACAATAGCTGCACCTTCGCCCACATTGCAGAAATATTTTACCTGATTGTGCCGACCTCGGCGTGTTTTTGTTTATACCAGTAGCCATTTTGTTGTTGTGCCTGCCAGCCCGCCCCTCCACCCCGATCACACCTCCCTGCGGCCCCTCCCTCGCCCCTCCCCCTCCACCATCCATAAATGCCAGATGCCTCAACGCGCAGCGTCCACGCGCTGCGGCCTCGCCGAAGGTGCGCCAAAGGTAAGCCCGTCTGCGCCCGTCCGAGCCTGGACCGCGACCAGCGCCAGACCCCCCGCCCTATGCCGCTCCCAACCCCCCAGAGTAACTTATGATGCCGCTACTCTCCTCGCCTTCAACGCAGGACGCACCCCACTATGCTGCGTAGCTACCCCAGGACGTACCCACGGCCCATTCTCCTGCCTCTCCTGTAAGTTCAACTGCGTCAGGACCCTCACCAAACACACTTCCTCCACACTCAGCTCCGAACCCAACGAATTGAAATGCATCCTACTGAACACCCGCTCGGTCCACAGACACGCAACCGAACTCTGGGACCTAATCGACACTGTGTCACCTGACATCGCCTTCCTCACTGAAACTTGGATGAACGCATCCTCTGCCCCCGACATCGCCATAGCCATACCGGACACTTACAAGATCATTCGAAAAGACCGCACCATTAAAAAAACTGGTGGAGGCATCGCCATCGTCCATAGAAACACCATCAAAATTACAACCAGCTCTGACGACAATATTGCAACCGCCGAACACCTCCACTTTCAGATCCACACCGACCCCAGGACCACCCTTAGAGGAACCCTCATCTACAGGCCCCCAGGCACCCGATCTCAATTCAGCGACGACATCACTGACTTCGTCAGCCCGCACGCCCTCGCCTCCGAGAATTACATTCTTCTAGGAGACCTCAACTACCACCTTGACAACATTCTCGACAACAACACCACCACCCTCCTGGACAACCTGTCCAATCTCGGACTCAAAGAACTTGTTGACACCCCCACTCACACAGCCGGACACACGCTCGACCCTATCTTCACCTCCAGCAAACACATCTCCTTCGATCACACTACAGCTCTCCACTGGACGGATCACAGCTGTGTTCACTTCAACTACAAAACAACCCTGACCCACAACCGTCCACAACCCATTCCCGAAGAAAATGGAACAAAATCACCACCGATCAACTCCTCGCATCCCTCAGCCAAAACACTCCCACCCTAACAACGGACCCAGACCAAGCGGCCACAAACCTCAGGCAATGGATTACACACAGTGCGGACGAACTAGCACCCCTGAAAAAACACCAGTTGAAATCATTCAGCAAAAAGGCTCCCTGGTTCAATGTTGACCCAAAAAAATCCAAGAAGACATGCCGCACCCTGGAGAAGAATTGGAGAAAAGAACCAACCTCAGACAACATGACCTCCCTCAAGACAGCCACCCGCAAACACCACCAACTGATTCGATCCGCCAAGAAATCAGCATTTAAGGACCGTCTCGACAACAACTCTCATAACAGCAAGGAACTCTTCAATATCGTCAAAGAATTCACCAACCCTCCCGCAGCATCCAACGACATCACTAACTCCCAAGACCTCTGCAATGCGCTATCCTCCTTCTTCTACAACAAAATTGCCGACATCCACAACAGCTTCAAGAACACTCCCAATGACCAACTCACCCCACCCCCTTCTGATCCCACCCCTCCAACTAACTACCTCAATTCCTGGAACCCAATCACCATTGAAGATACCATTCGCCTCATGAACTCAATCCACTCTGGCTCACCTTCTGACCACTGCCCCCACTACATCTTCAACAAAGCTGACTCCATCATCGCTCCCCAACTCCGCGATGTCATCAACTGCTCCTTCAACTCAGCCACCTTTCCAGAAACATGGAAACACGCCAAACTCAGCGCCCTTCTGAAAAAACCAACAGCAGACCCCTCAGAACTGAAAAACTACTGACCCATCTCCCTCCTCCCTTTCCCGGCCAAAGTCATCGAGAAAGCCGTCAATAGCCAACTCGCAGCCTTCCTCGAATCCAACAACTCCCTGGATCCCACACAGAACGGCTTTCGAGCCAAACACAGCACCGAGACCGCCCTCATTGCGGCGACCGACGACATCCGAGCACTCCTGGACAACGGTAAAACAGTGGCCCTCATTCTTCTTGACCTCTCCGCCGCCTTCGACACTGTCTGTCACAACACCCTCATACAACGCCTCAACAACATCGGCATACAAGGAAAAGCCTTGGACTGGATCATCTCGTTCCTAGCCGGGAGAACACAGAGAGTCCGACTCCCCCCTTTCTACTCAGAGCCCACCGAAGTCATCTGCGGCGTACCTCAAGGCTCCTCACTCAGTCCCACCCTCTTCAACGTCTACATGAGTCCCCTCGCCTCCATCGCACGTCGACACAACCTCAACATCATCTCCTACGCCGACGACACCCAGCTGATACTTTCACTCACCAAAGACCCCAACACCGCCAAGGACAACCTTCACGAAGGTATGAAAGAAGTAGCCGATTGGATGAAACAGAGCCGCTTAAAACTCAACTCAGACAAAACTGAGGTGCTCATCCTTGGATCCTCCCCCTCAGCTTGGGACGACTCTTGGTGGCCTTCCGCTTTAGGATCAGCACCCACACCCACTGACCATGCACGTAATCTCGGCTTCATTCTAGACTCCTCCCTCTCAATGTCCAGACAAGTCAACGCCGTATCGTCCTCCTGCTTCAACGTCCTTCGCATTCTCAAAAAGATCTTCCGCTGGATCCCCCTCGAAACAAGAAAGACTGTCACCCATGCTCTGGTCACAAGTCGACTGGACTATGGCAACACTCTCTACGCCGGAATTACAACAAAATTGAAGAAAAAGCTCCAGCGCATCCAAAACGCATCAGCGAGACTCATATTAGACGTCCCGCGCCAAGAGCACATCACCGGTCACTTAAAAAACCTCCACTGGCTTCCCGTCAACAAGAGAATTACTTTCCGCCTTCTTACCCACGCACACAAGGCCCTTTATAATCTAGGACCAGAATGCCTCAACTCCCGACTGTCCTTCTACTATCCCACCCGCCAACTAAGATCATCCATTCAAGCCCTCGCCGCAGTCCAGCGCATCCGAAAAACCACCATGGGTGGCAGATCCTTCTCCTTCCTGGCTGCCAAGACCTGGAACTCACTCCCCACCCACCTCCGCCTTACTCAGAATCACATCTCCTTCAGAAAAGAACTGAAAACTTGGCTATTCGATAAACAATGAACCCCTCCCTCTAGCGCCTTGAGACCCTCTGGGTGAGTAGTGCGCTTTATAAATGCCTGAACTTGAACTTGAACTTGAGTCATAAAACAGTTTTTCTTCATGAGCATTTTAGTACCACAAATAAACAGTTAAAAAAATCATGTCATTACAAGTAGAAAATATTTAAAAACATATTTGTTACAAAAGTTGTCGACGCAGCATTTCGGTATATCAATAGGACCTTCATCAGGACAAGGTTCTCATGGTATCAGTGTTGAGTGGATGGTACCGAGTTACCTCCACGTTAGTCAGTAGTAAATCCAAACTCTTCTTTTGATATGGAGCTTGGGACACTATATATCTTCCTTTATAGTGTACAGAACTTTTCAATAAGGAGTGCTCTTTTAGAGTCAAGGGAGCCACCGATTTTTGAGTGAGTGGTTAAAGATTGGTAAAAATTAACCCACAAATATGGGAATGTCGGTTACTCGTTGCAGCATGTGGCTGAGTGCATAATAATTTTGCCGTTTGTTCTTCACTTCACTTCACTTCAATGCGCCTCAAGCCCAATTTTATACTTTATCGTGCTCTTAAACCATCAGAACGGCCTCCCTGCTCCTCTTGTTCCTCTTCGTATACAACTTTTGTAACAAATATGTTTTTAAATATTTTCTACTTGTAATGACATGATTTTTTTAACTGTTTATTTGTGGTACTAAAATGCTCATGAAGAAAAACTGTTTTATGACTGGATTATCTTTTAAATAAATTGTACAATTTTTCTATACATTTTTTCTTCTATTGTTTTTATTCTATTGAACGTTGATTTGTGATTCACTATACATGTGGTTAAAAGTCTGTACCCAAGGGCAATTAGAATTTCCTCTCCCAGAGTAGACACTGGGTTTCGCCCATTCGATGGGAAACTAGGGACTCATAGACATTTTTCTAGTTTATTACTCCTTGTCCCTTATTGGATTCTAAAGGAGACCTCCCTATTTTGTTTGAAGCCTTTGTAGGCTGTACCACTTCCCTATTATCTTGCTGTCTTTTGTCTATGGAGAGATCCTTTGCTTTCATAATCACGTAGCTTACTGTGATGGTGGCGTCTACTCAGTGCTTAATTTTGCCAAGAAATTAGTGCAAGGGCTCTCTTCAGAAGACAACTGCTGCTTGTACCACATGAGTGATCAATCAAGTTTATTTAGACAATGGTACCAAAAAGTTTTAAAACCACATCAATAAAACCTACAAAATCACAATTCATTATTTGACCTCATGAAACTTCATAAAATACACTCAGCATACTTTTCGATATTCCGTGTCCCAAAGGCCACACAGAGGTGTAGATAAACAAATCAGTTCAAAATGCTATTGAGGGATTTTTTAACTTTTTGAATATACTTCCCCAAGCCCCACATTATGTCTAAATTACTCATTTCTGTTAAGAGGTTTACTGCTTGGACCCTATTTTTATTATCATAATTCCTAAAAATTAGACATAAAAACTCTTTTCATATATCTAAAAATTTCTGACAGTACAGAAATAGATGTAGGATATTGCATGTTGTTCCCAAATTGCACGTACATTTTCCCATACTATCAATCACACATCTTTTTACACAATCATTCACATAACATCGGTTTACCCCAAACCTAGGCCTTAGCAGTTCTCTTTTCAACCAGCAGCTAGGCAGCCTGTAAATATAGGGGTAGTATTGCTCGTGTTGCCACGCTAATGCCATGAAATGTACAGATTTTTTCCTCAAAGGGTAATTTTGGTCCTGAGCTCGAGAAATTTCTTTACCCATGGCCCTGAGTTCCCTTATGTCAATCTTAATTTGGAGAGTCTTGGTTCACAGCGTAATCTTCATAGTGTTGCACTCTTTAGTGATAGTAGCTTGTTTCCTTTTTGCCCACATTACCTCACTCTTTGCAAACTAATTTCTGCATCTTTGTGAGATTTTATAATCTTCCCCCATACCCAGGCACTTCTAGAAACGCAATGGGGCCATACACACTGTTATACCCCATGAGGTTGTTCCCAAATCTAATCTTATCGCCTGAATCATCGACGATTTGGGCAAAGAAAACAAACTTTTCAGGGTTCTACCCTCCTCTGAGTCCCATCCATTATTACCATTCGGAAAGCACTTCTGAGCCATACAAAAATTGAGGTGGTATAATTGCTGAGTACGCTTTTAGCGATACCAAAGGGGAAGATGGACGGAGCTTTGGAGCAAATCAAACACTCACCCCAGTCAACTGATCGGGGTTTAATCCATCATCATTCTTTAGCTCACTGCATTACCCCGGTTGAGACATGGCCATATGCAAATCAGTCTGATCCTGTGCCTCATGGGAACAGTCCAGCCTGAACTGCCAAGCTTTGTCTTCCCTGGACCGGAAACAAGCATCCTGGGACTGGTTTCTGGCTAATCAGCCGTCATCAGCCAGGCTAGCTTGAATCCAGTGGCAGAGTGAGCAAGGGACCCACGTCTGGGCATACCCTGCCAACTCAGGGCGAAAAAAAAGAGATAACAAAGGGGATGATGGATGGAGCGTTTGAGCTAATCAAACAAACACCCCCAGTCAACTGATCTGGGTTTAATCCATCATCATTCTTTAGCTCACACCACCACCCCAGTTCAGACATGGCCAAATTCAAATCAGTCTGACTCTGTGCCTCATGGGAACAGTCCAGCCCGACCCACCAAGCCATGTCTTCTCTGGACCGGATTTGCATATGGCCATGTCTAAACCGGGGTGGTGGAGTAAGCTAAAGAATGATGATGGATTAAACCCAGATCAGTTGACTGGGGGTGAGTGTTTGATTTGCTCAAACGCTCCGTCCATCATCCCCTTTAGTATCTCTGAGTACGCTTGTAGGACTGGTCTATTGGACATTTCATCATATGCACAGTTGAATCTTTTTAGTCCCCTGACCGAGGCCCTCAGTTTTAGTGGGTCACGAAGAGTATGCCACCGCAATCGTCTCTCGAACCACATCCCTAGGTATCTATATTCAGCAACTTTTCCCAACTTTTCGGTGCCTAGGACCCAAGTAAACCTGATTCTCGTTTGCTGGAAGCATACATTCTTAGTGTTATCCATATTGACCACAAGTTTTTTACTATGACAATATTCATTAAACTTGTTTAGTTTTCTTTGAAGGCCAAACTCCGTTTGATCCATAATTACTAGATTGTCTACATAAAGTAGACAAGAGACATGTTTCCCGTCTTATTTTTGGGTTGCCCCGCTCACATTGCCCAGGATTGATGGCAAGTTTGCAATAAACAGGGAAAATAGCATGAGGGCCAGTACGCACCCCTGCCTCAACCCATTGCCAATCTGAATTTTCTGAGAGAAGCTTCGATCTCCATTTTTGATTATCTGGGCCCAGTCGTTGGAGTGAAGTGCTTGGATCAACCCTAGCAACTCCTTTGGTATGTTATAAATATCAAGAGTCTTCCACAGCTGCTCCCAGTCTCCCAGATCAAATGCTGCACGGAAGTCCATGAAGCAGCAGAACAAACTTCCCCCCTGCTCAATCGACTTCCCCGCAATGGACCAGAGTGCAAAACACTCAGTAATCAACCGTTGAATGACCCTCATTGAAACACCCTGTTCTAGGGGCACAATTTGATTTACCTCTGCCCTGTTCTTTAAAATTGCTAAGATTACTTTAGTGAAGTCTTTGTCTCATATATCAAGGAGATTTATTAATCTATCATTCTTGGGGACATTTAAATCTCTTTTTTTATGGATTGGCATTATGATGGCTCCTCTCCAGTTTTCTGGGAAATGCCTGACTTAAGCTTGTACCACATGTTTTCCCTGCCATGATGTCCATTAGAGTAACAACATACGTACTAACAGCCACACTCCTACAAGTGTGACAATTCAAAATATTTCAGGCCCCTAAAGCTATAAGAATGGCTTGGGTGGCAGGTAATATACATTTTTAATGGATTTTGAGTTAAAAATGAACTGTTGTTGGGGTCATCTCTAAATCTGCAGAAAGTGCCTGTTAGAAATGGGGTTTATGGTTGGCTAAGGTATGCACCCAAGCCAGGCAGGACCAAGCAGGGCAAAGGAGTTGCACACTGAAGATAACCCCATCTCACCCCTTGGTAGATTGGCTGAACAGTCAGGCTTATCCCAGAGGCAATATGTAAAGTGTTTGTGTAACAACACACACACACACCAGTGACACACTAGGCACATCACAAAAAGAGGGGCCACACAAGGCTATATAAAATTACTCTTTGTATTATTCATAAAAACATTAGATCATAATCACATATATTACTGCACTACTAGGCACTTGTTATGATATCATGCAGAATCACATAAATCACTTTGCCAATCCAGCCATTGTTATAACACATGTAATGCAACAAAGCCGGGCCCATAGGGTTCTCACTCTACCAGTAGCATAAAAACACCCTCACTGAACACATAGGTGCCTCCTTCCTGACAATTGCAAGATATGCACAGCAACCTCACAGCATGATATCAGTGCATAAACAATATACCATACCAAGAGCACACCTGCGCTCCTCGTATAGATTTTATGGTAACTTTGTCTTTCCCATGTAGGCTCCTGGGCCACCTGCCTGTCTACACTAAGGAATTTTGTAATGCGGGTTGTCTTCCATGGTCCTCCTTATGGTCCCCTTCGCCCACAGGAGTGGGGGGTTTCCGTTGACTATGGTGAGGCCCCCAGTAACGTGGACGTTTCCTTGTTGATTAGCAGCCCTGGCCTCCTCTTTGAGGGTGGGGCCAACCTCGTCGGAGCGGACATGGTGGGATTGGCTCCTTCCCGTTGCCAATCACCCGGCCTACTTGCTCCCGAAACACCCACCGGCCTCCTCTCGTGCAACGAGGATTTGCAGCCCGGGCCAGTTAGCAAAGCCCTGACTGCAGGTAATGGAATCGATGCATGGGGAGAGCGCTACCATTGTCTCAGCTCTCCCCTCCTGCAGCTCCACAAGGAACTGTAGAGCCCCTCTACAAAGCCAACAAGTATCAAATCACCAAGGCCCTTGCAAGATAAAGTGTATCAGAAAACTTCACAGGGCTCCCAATGCACAGTATGAAAGGGAGCACGCCACCTAGGCCCCAGAAACACTATGGCAGAGTAAGGGGCACAGGCAGGCCAGTTCACAAGGTCCTTTAACAGAATGGCAGTCCCTTCAGTCACCCAACTGGCAACATGTAGTCCCACACGGAGGATCCTCCTGGCTCACCGCAGTCCTCTGGTTACAGTTCATGCAGTGTTGTACTCCTTCCATGGGGTCACAACCGCTAGAATTATAGTGCCACATCTTTGTTCAGTGGGGGCATTTCAAACACTATTGAAGTGCACAATACCCCCATACACATTTCCAGCCCCGGAACCAGACGCACCACAGGGGAGTAGAGCCAGCATTGTGGAAGGCAGGCACAGCCCTATTTGGGTGCGGATGCAACTCCTCCCGAAACCCCAAATACTGACTAGGCCTATTCAGGTGCAAGGGAAAACTCCTCCCGCTACTCTAAATTCAGCCAAGGTCTATTCAACCTAGCACTGAGTCACCAAGTAAAGGCAGTACACACCTCAACCCTCTCCTTGGAACTTGCTGGAATGAATGCACATTCCCTCTCTCTGGTCAGTCAGAGGCAGACTGTCAATACACATCCAGACAGGGCATAAAGACACATAAGCACACAGACATGACTTCTTCTAAAAGTGGCATTTCTAAAATAGTGATAATGAATCTGCTTCCACCAATAGACAGGATTTATCACTATTATCTCTAGGTCATATATTGTCACCAACCACGGGTGGACCCACTTGGTGAACACATTCTATTTTCACCTTGGCCTGTGGATCTCCTATGAGCTCTAAAAACAGGCTTACCATGAATGCCTCCAAGCATTTTGAGACCGTACCCTGTAGCTGGTCCTAGAGTTGTGCAGAACAACCTTCCAGTCATTCCACTCACTGCTCTAGGGTCTGACATTTATTCACAAAGGAATCAACCCACTGCCAAGTCGTCCCATCGTGTCAGGCATCAAGTCATTGCTGGAACACCTCAGCAAATTCTGCAACTTCTATCTATGCCCCCTGGTAAGTGAAACACCCTTCTACCTAAGGGACACCACTGAAGTACTCAATCTCATTGAAAACTTCCCTGAACCAGAAACCATCAACCTTTTGTTCACCCTCGATGTGGAGGCTCTATACACGAACATTCCCCAGGATGCTACCTTGGAAGTGTTGGAGTCTACCCTGCAGAACATGGAACCATGGCCTTATGAGACACCTATCTCATTCATCTGTGAATGCACCTCCATAGTACTTAAAGAGAATTTCTTTGCTTTCCAGTCTCAGCTGTATTACCAAACCCTAGGCACCAGCATGGGGAGCACCTTTGCTCCAAGTCTGGCCTGCCTCTATATGGCAGACTTTGAAGACAAACATGTACTAGGGGAGACCAATTCCTATAGGGAGAACATTTTGATGTGGTGTTGTTACATCGACTACATCCTCCTCTTTTGGAGGGGTACGAAGAACTATGCATAACATACTGTGGGTGGATCAACACTCTAGACCCCTTCTTGAAGTTGTCAAGTTCAAAATCACGCGAGAGCATTCCTTTCTTAGACCTTCTCATCTCTTTAGATAATGGTCCCTACACACAACCAAGTATAGGAAACCCACGGCAGGAACAGCTACTCGTTTATGACAGTCATCATCCCAAAGCACTGAGGAACAACTTACCAGTCTGACAATTCCTTCGACTCTGTAGGAACTGTGACACTCTAAATGAGTTTGAGAAACAATCCGAGATCCTCTCAGACAGCCTGAGGAGGTACACTTATCCAAAGAATATAACATGACAGGCACACAAGAGAGCTAGAAACAATCATAGGGAAGCCCTCCTTGAAATTAGGGACAGACCAAAATCAGAGCCCATTATATGTATCATTACATTTACACCTGGCTCCAACAGGATTCAAAAAGTGATACTGGACATTCTAGGAACAGGCACATTCACCGTGGGTCCTCCACCACTGGTTGCATTCAAACGCACCCAGAATCTGCGGTATCACATAGTCCATACTCGTCCTAAGACACCTCTTACAAGACAACCAGATCTCTGGGCCCTTCCAACTGTGATAGGACATTTTCCGTGTGGCTCTTGATCGGTATTTGCACACACAACAGCTTCCAAACAGATTATCCTCGGACTGGCTAGACCTTGGAAACAGAGAAAACACATGAATTGCAACACAACAAACAGTATCTACACCATCCTCTGCCCTTGTGGTAAGAGATACATAGGCATGACCAAGAGACAGGTCAAGATCAGGATAGGTGAGCACAAAAGTACCAAACGATGCTGAAAAACAAATACCAAGTTACTAAGCCATTTTTGGGAGACAAATCGCAACCCAGTCAGCATAAGTTGGACAATCATTGAATCTAATCCTAATTTGGAGCAACTGAACTTTATTCAGGCAGGAATAACGCTGGGTCCACAGATTGAGGAGTGACACAGAGCGGCTAAATGACAAGATACCCTGGGTGGCGCTAATGACTTAGAGCCGCAGCGCCGTATCTTTATCCCCCCCTAAAAAATTTCCATTACTCTGTCCACGGAAACGAGTGGATCAAGATACTTTCCCCATGGGTACCTGGCCACAATATATTGTCCAGCATCTATGTCAGGCAGATACTATAGGCTTACAGTGAAGACACTCCTTAGTGAATTTACACACTTTCCCTATAGGTTTCTGGCACCTTCAGCACCCTTGTCTTCCAGCACCCATGTCGGACATACACTGTGGACTGACAGAGTAGACATACTGCAGGAAAAACTGCGTCCCCCACTGCCAGGCATCTAACATGTTGCGGTGAGGTATGAGTAGTTCCACTGCCCCCTCAGCAATTTTTTTATAAGATGGACATTTCACCACAATGCCTGTGCCACACCAACTCTATATATTCTGTGAGTTTACTCACAATATCAACCTCAGCCGTCATTACGATTGGGTACCACCAGCCCAATTTGACCACAGTTATGCATTGCACATTCTATGTATTTTATTACTCATATTAATTTTTATTAATTAATAAGGTAAACCCTTCTGAGTTTTCTCGTGTCACCACTAACATTACGAATGAAGCAATTCGACTCTGTTCCAAGATGGCTGCCTCCATGAGATATACATCGACAATGAGAGCAGGGTAAGTTAGACCCAGCAACCACGTAGTGCGTCCTCGAGCACGTCAGTCCTGCCCCCCTATACGCCATCCCCGTCAGTTTGACAGACCAGGGGTGTAACTGTGCACCATTGTCTCTCCCACATATCCCGGCGAATCACTACAGACGGGTAGGTCATGGACCTGGAAGAGGAGACCGACTGCTTTTTTCTGCCATTTGGATGAGAGGTAATGAGGCTTTTAAGTATGAGGGGCACACTCGACTCATAGGAATAGACTATGATAAACCCTTGTGTTTACTATTTACAGATACTCTGTCTCACAACCCGAGTGATCACCGACGAGGCCCACCTTTCTGAAATTAGGGGAAGGAGACACGTTGTGTGTATGAGTGCGGAACCATTGGTTCGTGGTATGCGCTTTGTGTGTGAGACCGTGCCGACCTACCTCACCCGTAATAATCACGACTTCCACCAAAGCCATTTACGAACATCTACTTGACCTGCACCTCTTCCATCACCGAGGTGCCCCCCCACCTGGGCTTAGTACCGGAGAACATACCGCTAGATATCTCACGACTACCCAGAGACATACATACAAGACCCACCCCAGGTTGATCATGCCCAAGTGAAGTTTGTGCCGTACATATCACACTCCCGGCACAGTGCTTCCCACCTGTACAGACACTGCCCACGTGTCTGCTCCACCACACAGAAGGCACCTGCACCCTGAGATTGTTATAGATTCACACTTGAAAGTATGTTAATTTAGGCGTACTGCACTAATCATGCATTTGCCATTTGCATGCAGTTTCTTATTGCCTTGTCCCAATAATGTTTCAGTGAACTCCATTTGCTGACATATATTGTGCATATGAATGTTTATGTGTTTATGTTTGTTTGTCTCTCTCTCTCTTTTGTATTACCTGCTTGGGGTTAGGAACTTATACTACAAGTTCCTTTCAGCGCAAGTGGGCATCTACAACTAAAACTTTAGGTACCACAGGTATACAGGGCCCTTCTTTCCCTGATCCCTATTCAATTTGTTTATTTTCCATTATTTCCCACTTTTCCCTGTCTGGACAAAGCAACCTTGGATCCCTTATGGACCTACAAGAAGCGCAAAACATGTTGACCGCTCTGTCTTTTTAATACGCATTCACACGGATCCTGAACAGCGCAAATACCCTTATCACACCTCCACATTTGTTCCAAAGAGGAACTACAGTATCCCAATGCATTTTAAGCTTACCATTCGGACCCCTGAATAAATGTCGGTTCCGGGTACCGACTGATAATTTTAACTCACTCACTCACTTATTAGCTTAGGCCCACATACCCACATGCACAACTGCAGCATCTACTTAAATGAACTCTGATAAAGAGCCCTCTTGCAGGGCCTGTCGTGGACAGCGATTCTGAAAAGGGGGTGGTGATGGACAGAGCATCTGAATTAAACAGAACACTCATACCCAGTCAAAAGATCAGGGCTTGATCCATCACCGTTTTTTAGCTCACTGCACCATCTCAGTTCAGAACCTGGCTACATGCAAATTAGTCTGTCCCTGGCCCAGTGCATCATGGGAACAGGGCAGACCAAACTACCAAGCCAATTCTTTACTGGAAAAGAAACAAGCTTCCGGGGACCGGTTTCTGGCATTACAGCCGTCTTCGGACCGGCTTGCTTGAATCCTGATGGTGCAGTGAGCAAGGGACTCATGTCTGAGCATACCCTGCCACTCCTATAGTGGCCAAAACGATTCAGAAAAGGGGGTGGTGATGGACAGAGCATCTGAATTAAACAGAACACTCATACCCAGTCAAAAGATCAGGGCTTGATCCATCACCGTTTTTTAGCTCACTGCACCATCCCAGTTAAGAACCTGGCTACATGCAAATTAGTCTGTCCCTGGCCCAGTGCATCATGGGAACAGGGCAGACCAAACTACCAAGCCAATTCTTTACTGGAAAGGAAACAAGCTTCCGGGGACCGGTTTCTGGCATTACAGCCGTCTTCGGCCCGGCTTGCTTAAATCCTGATGGTGCAGTGAGCAAGGGACTCATGTCTGAGCATACCCTGCCACTCCTATAGTGGCCAAAACGATTCAGAAAAGGGAGTGGTGATGGACAGAGCATCTGAATTAAACAGAACACTCATACCCAGTCAAAAGATCGGGGCTTGATCCATCACCGTTTTTTAGCTCACTGCACCATCCCAGTTCAGAACCTGGCTACATGCAAATTAGTCTGCCCCTGGCCCAGTGCATCATGGGAACAGGGCAGATCAAACTACCAAGCTAATTCTTTACTGGAAAGGAAACAAGCTTCCGGGGACCGGTTTCTGGCATTACAGCCGTCTTCGGACCGGCTTGCTTGAATCCTGATGGTGCAGTGAGCAAGGGACTCATGTCTGAGCATACCCTGCCACTCCTATAGTGGCCAAAACGATTCAGAAAAGGGGGTGGTGTGGACAGCAGCACCCGATGATGAAGCATGACAAGCAAGGGTGTGTGAGGGTACTATATCCAAAAGTAGGAATTCCCCCATCACTCTTTATAACCCAACTTTATTGAGAATGACCTCACTCATATTTCTCTCTCAACCAGAAAAGGGTTGTATTTCACATTTGACCTTAGGAACAGCTACCCTCTAGTGTTTAATACATTGTTCTTTGGGAGCCCGGGTACTGGACCTACTTCTTTTCTAATAGCTCCCGGTCCCCCCTCTACAATGTGTCAAGATTTATTTTCCTAGCCCAGAGTGCGTATGCCCTCAGAGTCCACATCCTATTGTAATATTGAGAGCCTGGTTTTAAGGAGCAACTAGGAATGTGGATAGGTCTGTTTTCAATTTCTCACTCAGACCTTTCTTGAAATCTTGCAAGGATGCCAGGAGATCTTCCTTGATTAACGCCATGGCGCTGTCTCTTCGGGTGAAAGGGTGCACCTCACTGGTCTCTGTGGATTCTGTGGGTGAAGGCCCAGAGAAGCAGTAGAAAGTTGAAAGTGGATGGGAATGTTCTCCAGCAGGTCACCAATAGCTGAGGGGCCTGCATGGTAGCACCCAGCCGCAGACCCCTCTAATAGAGCTGGGACTCAAGACTTGGATAGGATGCCAGAGAGAGAGGGGGTCTGCCATTTGAAGATCCAGGATATATTCAGACCTCTGTATTTGTCAAGTGCCTACCGGTGGTGGTAGTCGTAATGCAAGATATAGCAGGGCTATGCCCTCTGGGTCCAAGGGAGTGCCATCCCTGTTGCTGTCTCCTCCAATCGTACCAGCTCTGGGTCCCCCACAGTCTGCACCAGGGATGAGGACTTTGCCGCTTGTGTCAAAGTATTTGTCACTCTGTGAGGCCCCTCTCCTTTATTGGACAGGCTGTCCAAAAGCTGTGGGCTGCAGGCTTCTAAGCAGACACCCTGGCTCTCTTGACATTCACCAGACAGTCACCCAGAAGTGCCATTGTGTGCCCAGCTGTGCTTGAGGAAAGGAGACAATACTTATTATGTGGTTGTTATTTGGCTGAGGGAATCCTCAGTTGATTTTGAGGTGTGGACCACATGCGATTATCTCAATGCAGTGGCTCGAGCAGCCGCCATTTTGAAGTCAGGCAAGCCAATACCATTCTGCTTCTGGGTGACGCAGAACTTCAGTGCCACAGATCCCCAGGCTCATTGTGACTCTGTCCCCCAGGAGGCGAGCAGAGAGAGGCCCCATGCTATTGTCCCAGAGAGGTATGAACACTCACCTGCAGCATGTAATCTCCTATGATGGCGGCCATGGCTCCTCTCCTGGCATCAGGCCAGATCAGTGCAGAGGACGCATAGGGTTATAGGCATTCTCCTGAGTAAGTAAGTAAGTAATGTTTATTGTTTCGTTAGTTAAAACCATAACAATTTAAAACAAGTAGCAAAAGCACAATATTATGATAAGCAGTTGAAAGTAGAAATTTAAGTATAAACTCATTTTGTTTCTTAAAAGTTCAATGCAGAAAGTTAGACCTCGTTTGCCCAGCTTCCGACCCTTTTAACAAAGCTTTTTAAAGGCTTTAAGAAATTTGATCAGTCTGCCATGCAGTGGGGGATCTGAGGGGCTTAGGCATGCCATTATTGCGGCTCTGCAGGATCTAATACCTCTTTCGTTGAAACTTGTCTTTAGGAAGATTGCACGTTCAGCCCGCAGTTTTTTACATGTGCAAATTATATGGATAAAGTCTTCTTTGTGATGATTGCACAGCCGGCACGATTTAGGGCCTGTGTGCAGCCAAACTGGCTGCTCAGCAAGTTGTTTTTTTTATGTTAATTGAGTAAGTTTCGCATAAATAAGCCGCCGGTGCAAAGGACTTATAGTGGTTTATCACCATCCAGGCGTGCAACCTTGATCTTAGGATATTTTTGTCCAGTAGCAGTGAATGGGTTTTTGATGCTTTATTTACAACTTGTTTAAACGGTGGTACGGCAAGTTTTTGTTCCATATTTCCGTCGTACATGTGGCCGAAAGGGATTTGCAAAGGTATTGATTGAAAGGAGAAGATTTGTCTTGGTTTAGTTCAGACCTGATGGCCTCGTTGATTTTTGATGTAGCAGAGTTTCTCTTGAAGCGATAACAGGTTTTCACCGCCGCGTACATTCTGCCAACTTCTTCATTTGTAAGGCCGAATTCCCGGCAAACCTGGGCTGGGGAAGCTGACCTTGGAATCTGGAATACTTTTTTGTAAATGGAAGCTATTAGTTGGTTTAGGAGCTCTCCATCCTCGCCATAGAAGGCCGCGCTGGCATATGTTAGAGTTGGAAGGATTTTTGCCTTCATTACTGCGAGCAAAGGTTTATAGGAGGGACCCTTCAGCTTTTTAGCTAATAGGCTGAAAGCAAATGTTAGTGCGCTTGATCTCTGAGACATATATTTTGTATGCTCTGTAAGATTTCTTGAGTTGTCGATATAAAGGCTTAAGTATTTGTATTTTTTTACCTCCTCGAGTTGGATTCCATTAAGCCAGATTGTCTGTTTTCTTAACTGTTTTTTTCCAATGTGTTTATTTCAAGTTTGTTTTCTGAAATGTAAACTGACATTTCATTCAGGCATCTTTGCAGGCCGATCTTTGTTTGGCTCATTAGTACCACGTCATCCGCGTATGAGAGATGCGAAAGTCTCAGTTCGCCACGCTTTGGTGGATGGGAGTTGGTACAGTCCAGCCTTTGAGAGAGGTCAGATAAAAACAAATTAAAAAGATGGGGGACCAGAACACACCCTTGTTTTAAGCCTCTGGTGGTTGTCAGCTTCCTTGATAGTCTGGACCCATCACCTATCTTAATCCTTAGCCAGGTGTTTGAATAGAATAACAGGATGCCTTTTAAGAGCCTTTCAGGGATACCCCAGGCTCGCAGCTTTTTCCACAAAAGATGGCGATCAACACTGTCGAAGGCTGCTTTTAGGTCTATAAAGCAGAGGTAAAGTTGCAGTTTCCTCTGCTTACACTTGTTTGTAATTAGCGAAAGACCTAAAATGTTCGTCATCGTTCCAAGGCCTTGTCTAAAGCCCGTCTGGTTTTCCGGAAATAGGTTAAGGTCCTCAGACCAAGCCTTAAGCTCTTCTAGTACCAGGGAGGCATAATATTTGGCCTCTACGTCCAGCAGGGCTATCAATCTGTAGTGCGCCGGATTGCTCTGTCTCCTCCTTTAAATAAAGGTGTCAGAATCGAACCTTGCCAATTTACTGGTATGATGTTTACTTTCTCTATTTCTTGATATAAGTTGGAAAGGTGTTTGCCCCAAAACGGAATATCATATTTGAAGATTGCTTGGGGCATTCCGTTGGGGCCTGGTGCACCGTCGTTTCTGCCTTTCTTAATTATACGTCTAACTCCTTCAGTCGAAGGGGACGAGTAACTTATGGCTGGAATCGGGGAGACATTTTCCTCCATTGGATTTGTGACAACATTCGATTGCTCCTTCTGTTTTGAAGTTGCGGCGTCTTCTGGGCTGGTGCTTTCTAAGAACCCAGTGGGCTTTACATGAACTGCCCCTCGATCATAGGAGTTTCCCACGATTGGTTCTAGCAAGGGAGCTTCCCAAAACCTCCTGGATAGAAATTCCACCCACTCAGATTCTTGTATGTTTGAGGATAACACTGTAACCGGTCGGTTCAGGTTGTTTATGATGATCCAAAACTGTTTTGAGTTGTATTTCTTTGAGCTACACAGGAGTTCGGCCAGAATTTGTCATTGCTCTTTCTTTTTTCTTCCCAGAGGTATTTTTATAACATTTCCTGAGCTGTCTTACACTGTCCCATGCTGCTGTGTCAGGAGTTGTTCTTTTTAGCATCCTGATGCATTTTTTGAGTTTACGTTTCAGGGTTCGCAGACCAAACGTTGTTGTTTTTTCCCGGGAGTTGGGCTGCTTTTGTCCTGACGGCATTAATGGTTGTAACTCAGCTGTAAAGCTTTCCCATGCATGTATTTTGTCCTGGGCTCCAATTTTGCTAGTATTTAACAAGCTCTCCTGAGGTTCTTATCACCCCTCGTGCCTCACGGATCGCCAGACATGCCACAATCAACAAAATGGTCCTCCAGGGTCACCTGCTGTCTCGATTTTTTGCTGTGAATACAGCGTAGCTCGGGTAGTTTACTCCCACTCAGCCATGTTGGTTGGCCAACCCTCTGTGGTCAATTTTTTAAACAGAGGACTATTTTGATATAACCACATTTTTTGAATCAGCATATTCCAATAATGGGGTCCTAAGTACAAGAAAGAGTTGCCCGCCATAATAGGCTGTACCAATGTGGTGAAAGAGAGACAATTTCGTACAGGTCAAGCTAAGTGTTCTGGTGGGTTGGTAGACCTTGATTGTTGCAGGCAAGTATGATTCTCCTCTCTCCGTAAAAAGCTTGGTGGACATGACACAAAAGTTTAATTATGCATTGCTTCCTGACAGGAAGCCAATGCAAATATTTCAAGATTGGACCTGCTGTTGTCCTTGGGGGTAGGCAACATACCAATCTAGCAGGTGCATTTTGCACTAGCTGCAGCTGGGACATCAATGCCCTGTTAGTCATCATTATAGGTGGTTTTTATGAGGGCCTGAATAAAAATCATACTACAATGCAAAGGCATCCAGGTACAAATTTTCCTTGCATGCAAAGGATTCCCACACAGGCCCACTAAGATCTAACACTTGTTTTTTCATGCTCAGTTTGTCATCCAATAGAATGTCCAGATTTGTTCCCACCTTTCTGAGGCGAGGGAGGCTGCTCAAGTCAGCAGGTCTTCGCTCCTAATTTCAGATCTCAAGTGACTTACTAAAAAGGGCAATCTTAGTCTTGTTCCCATTAAGCTGGAGGCTATTCTGCTTCATCCAATGTTCCACAACACCTAGGCAGTTACCAAATTAGTTTTAATAGCATAATTGAATAAGGTGGTTCCTGTGCATTGTGCAGCCCTAAAGTCAGATTATCATGTATCCAAGAAGCTGATTTCCTGTAAGTACTGTGACAATTGACTGTCAATACATTTTTACCTAGATAGGTGGAATCTGTCTGGTTACCAAAGTCCCAATAAATGTTCACCATCTCATTGTGAAAGATTGAGGACTAAGTCTTCCACTATGCAAGTTTCTTCAATATGTTAAAAATGTCTTTAGAAGAGGTGTCACCTTTCTGGATCGTATCCTTCAAGAAGCTTTTAGTTGTTTATGGTACTTTTTTAAGCCAGTTTATACAATAGCCGATCATGTAGGGTTTTAGATGCTCTTTCTAGTTTCTTGCATCCCATTTAACTTCTCTTAGTTTGTCATTGTACCAATTCACCTAGAACTTATGCTGACTCCTCCTCCTTAGTTTAAGGGAAGCTAGTTTATCCATTGCCTCGGTTAAGACCCCCTGGTAGCCGGAATCTGCTGTTTCTATATCAGTGACGTTAGTCAGATCTGGAAAGTGAAAGCAATTCTTTAGACTATCTTTAGTTATTTGTTTCCAGTTCTATGTTATGTATTGATCCTTACTAGCAGATTTCTCCTCAGCCAAAATTAAATTGGACATGGTAAAGTGGTAGGCGTATCCAGCTTAATTTAGTTTTTATTGCTAAAAATAAAGTCCAATATATGACCGGCATTGTGGGTGGGGCTGTAAATAAGCTGTAGTTATTATGCTGTCTTAATAAACAAAAATGAGGAGTATACCCAGGAGGCAGAGCACTGTCTTTGTGGTATTTAGGAAGCAAAGAGCACAGCAAAGGAAAGTCTCCTTTCTGTAGAAGACCCCTCACTCACCAACCTAGTTGGTGACATGCTTCATCATCGGTGTCCCACCCGAATAGCCGAATGCTATCAGGGTGTGCTCTGACACCTGATTACAGTGGAGCTGGTTATTTTTTTGTGTAAAAAGTGAGTGAAAAAGTTGTGAATTAAAAATTGGCCAGATATAACCCGCTAAAAAATGTATTCCGGGGCAACTGGACAATATTAAAAGAGTTATTTGAGATGCCGTGCTAGGTTAGATTGACCCTCAAAGTCTTCCAGTGAAAAAAGTGCAAATAGTGCAATAAAAACGGTCTACAAGTTTCAACCCTCAGTTGTAATTGTCAGGTTTTCGTTAGGACCAATGAAAGTGACCCGGGGGGTGTACACTCGCTAAGGTGTACCCTGCCCTTGGTCATTGTGACCTAACCATGTACTCACGGTAGGGTATCCTTTTGTCCCATTAGTAGAAAGGAAATATCTGTAAAGACAAACACAAAATTATAGACAAATAATTCAAATCGCTATACTGTGTTGTCTTATAGGATAATTGCTCTTACAGTTCCCAATTTCAATTGTGCATAGCGTGGGAATGTGCCTCCTCAGCTATGAGGCAGTGAAATGAAGTACTCACGCACACATTGGTGACAGAATTAGCCCCTAGGATTTAAAACATACGCACTTAACAAACTTAAAGTGGGTGTCTGCGAAAAGACGGGGTGCAAGTGCACCGGTGCTGGTGCCACGGGAAATACATTGCGGATCATAATTCAGTAAACTACACAACCATCATTCATTCATGGTGGGTGTTACACACTCTCTTTCAGTCAAGTGTGTGCGCAAAGGCAACAATCATTCCGACACACATACGTGTTGTAAGAGAATCTGATTCATGGAAAGGAGAAGCCTGCTTACTTAAAATGCGGTATTAGCGTGCCTCATGGGAGTCGGGATCACGGTGTGTGTCTCTTTTCACGATCTGGATAAAAATTTTAGCAAGACAAAATCAAACAATGCCCACGGGCGTGGCATGAGAGGGGGGAAGTACGAGGACTCCCGCATTCAAACTGGGTACTTACTATGTGTAGCTGCTCACCGACTGCTGCGCCTATCAACAGAACCCGCCGCCACTCTCTGCAGGATCACTGTTCTAGGGCTGCTATGCCGGTTAAGTGCAGTGGCTTCCGGTTGGCGTGATTCAGGGGCGTGGCTAAGTGGGTCATGTGATCTGCATCAGTACGTCGGGGCGGTGAAAGCGTTCGAAGTAGTGGGGGCGCTGCCGAGCAATAAAGTTGCTGGCCTTCAAAGATAGGCAAAACTAAAGAAAGTGGTTGAGGGCGTGTTAGACGTTCAATCGGCATGAACAGGGTTTATTTGTGGAATAACTCACACAGACTGGGAAACTAAAAAGTGTTGGAAATGCCAAAGAAGGGACACCACTTAGAAGAATATAATTGCGATCTTGGTATAAAACAGACATTCATCATGCTCGCAAAGTCACAGTGCAAACATCGTTATAATAAAGGACGAGAAGATTTTACTTACTCTGGTCCGTCAAGCTCACAAAGTCTCAGTTGTTACAACCTCATAATATAGGTGACAGGAAAAATCTACTTACTCAGGTACTGGTTGATCTCATGTGCAAGCCCTATAAGGGACATGTGTGAAATTAACAGGACACACCAATAATTAGGTTAAAACACAGCATACGGATCACCGGGGCACTCCTTGTGTAAGTGTACTGATACAGCTATATGAAGCTGTCATAGGACACATAGCTCTCATTTAGTCGAACGGAATTCCATGGGAAATGTTCATTTTGACCAAATGGAATCCTATGGGATATTTTCATCCAGTCTCTCTTTAAGGGTGGATATTATTCTGTCTACATGTCCTCTATCACTCTCGTAACCTAACTATGTGGGTCATTACGATGGCGGAAGGCCCACTACTGCCAGCGGTGCAGTGGTGGGCCCTCCACAATCAGACAGCAATTTCTCCCTTGCCACATTACGATGGTGGGGGGAATCTCTTTCAGACCGCAGTGGTCATAAAGACTGCCTGCCACGCTTCCGCCAGCAGTCATACCGATTGCCTTGCAGAGCGGTCAGCATGCCTAAAATGGTGGCAGTTCCAAGCAGGCACGATCCCCCAAATTACGATACTGGCTGTAGCCAGCCTTTCCATGGCGGCAAAAATGTCGTGGAAAGGTGGGCGGGAATGGTTTTGGGGGGCTGTTGGGGGCCCCCCTTGTGTTGGGGGGAGGTGGTTGTGCACTGGGGCATACCCAGGGTACCCCCCTGCATTTCCCTGTACTGATTGGCAGGCACCGCGTGGTGCCTGCCATGTAATGCAGGGAAAGGCACTACAGGCATTTTTACTATTGCAGCGGGGATGTATGACGTTACAACACACACTTTTACAACGCATACCTTTACAACGCATTTTTAACAACGCAACATCCATTACAACGCATTCCATTACAACACATGCCATTACAATGAAATTTTAAAAACTACATTTACAACGCATTCCATTACAACGCATACTACCTTTAAAACGCATACCATTACAACGCATTACATTACATTGCATGTTTGGTAAGTATTGGATAGTGTAGGGGTAAAATTAACTATTCTAACTCCAGGGGGTGCAACAGTAGGGTAAGTGTTGGATAGTGTAGGGGTAAACATTACTATTCTAACTCCAGGGGGTGCAACCGTAGAGTAAGTGTTGGATAGTGTAGGGGTAAAAATTACTATTCTAACTCTAGGGGGTGCAACAGTAGGGTAAGTGTTGGATGGTAATGTTATGCGTTGTAATGGTATGCGTTGTAATGACTGAGGTGTAATGACATGCGTTGTAGTGGTGTGTGTTGTAGTGTCATGCGTTGTAATGGTTGCGTTGTAAATGCATGCGTTGTAATGGATGTTGCGTTGTAAAAGTTTTGTTGTAATGGTAGTGCGTTGTAAAAGTTTTGTTGTAATGGTAGTGCATTGTAAAAGTTGCGTTGTAAAGGTTGTTTCCCTTGCAGCAGATGCTGCAGCCAGTAGCACCCGCCGCAATGGTAAACATGCAAGATGCGACCGCCACGGTGGTGGTCACATTGTAATTTCACAGGCGGGACCATCGCCATACTGGTGGGCATTCCCAATCATCACCTCGATGGCAGGTGGGCTCAAGTCTGCGCGCCATCATAATCCCCCCCTATGTTCTAGATTTTCTCCATCATAGGTAAAATCATGCAACAATATAAAGTTCTCTGGTCCAATGAAATGCAAGATCAGAACAGTAAATCACAGCTCCTCTGCATGCTCTTGCAGACAGGAGCTCTAATTTATAGACTATCATCTTCAGCTGATTCAATAAATGGGAATCAACCATTGAGACACTGAATGGGTGTTTAAATAATTTTGCCACGTTATCTCCTGTTTTGCATTTCTATTGAGTTTGATCAACTTATTGCCGGCTGGGATTGCATTTGTTAAGTCAGAGAAGTTTGTAGAGGGGTGCGATGTTTCTGTAATGAAACCGATATCAGGACTCAAAGATGTTATGTGGTCTCATATCTCAACTCTCAGAATCTTGTGCGGGGGGGAGGGTGACAGTGTTAATGCTCTGATCCCACTTATTGTTGAAAAATCCAATGTATGGATCTAATTCCACAGGTTTGAATTTATCATGTCCTGTTAAGATGGAAATATTCATGCTAGAAAACATGCATGTGAGACATGAAAAAGGGCCTTCATAGGAACCTGGTGAATGCCCATGACATTGATTCAACCTGTTACATACTGGGTAGTTAACCACACCCAGCCTTTTAAGTTGTTAAATAGTACAGGTCAGCCTTACTTCCTGATCTCACATGGCTTGAGCACGGCTCCCGGTGCCTGGCAACGGTTGGGCAGCAATGCGCACAAACTGGCTAGCCTTTAAATTGCAGGAAACAGTGTATGATTGCAGAAAACAGTGTATGAGTTGTGCTATCTCTTTAACTTTTACTGGTGATTTTAAGGGGAGTCTCTCTGCTCAAGCTAATGTGATTCTTAACATTGTGTGGGTGCTGTTAGGACCTTGCATCACTCCGTAAGGTGTGTGCCTCTGCCTCACCTTCTTCATAGCAAGTTGAAGCATTTTGACACCCTCCTCAGCACACATGACAAACATGCATTTGCTCTGGAGGTACTTTTTATGACATAGAATTAGACCCAGAGCAGTTCTCTCTGATCTGGAGGGCCTCTATATGTGTACCATGCTTTCCTAGCACTGACTACTGTCAGCTGTCAACTTGCCAGGCTGCATTATTCTATTCTATGCTGGCTTATAAATTTCATGGCTACCCCACTGGGGTTTCCCAGAGCTAAGTAAGCAGCTGACAGAAAACATAGATCTAAAATACTCAAGGTTTCAATAGCTTTCTGAACTAAACAAATGAGGCACAGGAATGTAACTTCAGGGGTAGAGAGTGCCACATAGTGGGGGCATGGAAGGCAAAAACGTCTCTCCTTGTCTGGACAATTCCACATGTGGGATCACCGCAAGATTCATGCTACCTGATCTGAGAGTGCGATTAGCTATGTATGGTTGAACCACTGACCTTAAATAAGTGGGTCTGCAACCAAGCACAGCCTTGTACATATAGCACAGGGCATTACACTGGATAGGTTTTAAAAACGGAAGCAAATAATGTGTTCATACTTAAGGGGAGGCTGAAGCAGATTTAGGAATATGGCATAGAAGTTAATCTACAGCATTTTGCAGAGCATGACGCCTATGCCCTACAGTTATAGTAGTGCCTAGGTAGAGTATGTTGTGATAGTCCAATCTGTCACTGACACAGACCTTACAATACTCCTTTGAGTAGAGGGAAAGAGGAGCCATAGAATTTTCCTCAGACATTTAAGCAAGCCAAAAAAACAGGCTACTACCCTGTTTAATTGATGTTCTATGGTAAGTTTGGACTCCACCCAGAAGCCAAGGTTTTGAGGCTGATTTCCAAAAGTTGGGACTTCCGTCTTTTTTCCATTCAGTTTGGGTCAATTATTCCTCATCCATCCAGTGACCTCAACAAGGCAAAGGCTAAGATTAGATGGATTTATGCCATCTCTTGCAACTAGAGACCCAATAATCTGTGTGTCATTAGCATAGTAGAACAAAGTTAAGATGTGAGTCTCTACGATATCAGCCAGAGGTTGCATATATACATTAAACAATGTAGGGATCAAATACGAGCCCTGACAAATCTGATAAGGCAACTAAAAATGGAAGACTCATGAGACTTAGAGATTATCTAAAATGACCGAACTTGCGGGAAGCAGCTGAACCAGGATAGGGCCAAATCCTGAATGCAAATATCTGCTAACCTGAAACAGAACTGGATAGGACACAATGTCAAAGGCTGGGCCAAAAAAGTGTAATTATCTACATGGAGAAAGGTGTCCAAGATGCTTTTGGGGTAGACAGGAGAATGATATCTATACTCTTAGGCTGATGGAACATTAACCCCTTCCATGCTGGGCCGATTCCGCCGCTGTGTGGTAAACAAATGAACAGGGCGGGCCGTGACGAACCCCAGCCGTCATCAGCACACGAGCACCGTGGAGCGTGACGGCTGGGGTTCGTCAACAACATGGAAGGGGTTAAAGAAGGTATGAATGTCAGCAACTTTTCTAACAAAAACGTTGGCTACTTCATGGTAGTTTTGCTGTGAAAGAGAGGAAAATGGCGGCATGTTTGCAGGATCCATAAGAGACTTCACAATTTGAAAAATCTCTTTAGCACAATTGTAAGAACATCTAATATTGTTGGAAAATAGTTTGAATGACCAGTACAAAAAATCTGACTAACCCTATGATAATCTACATAGCAGTTTTAAGATTGATTTTATATTTCTGGGAATAAGACTTACACCTGGCGGGCTCAACATGTTTTCCTTAGCTATTCAATTGGATACAAAAACTATGAATTAAAAATAATCACAATTCTTTGTCCTTGATTAACTAAGTGGACCCGCCTCACTAAGCATTAATTATCAAGCAGGGCATTTAGATTTCAGGACGGAGAACTCATTCAATCACTTTTTCATTCAGAAGCAACACCTCAGGCTTGTTGTCAATTATTAGGTTAAAAACTTCAAGAATATCTTTTACCAAAGAACAGTTTAGACTAAACATTTATAAAGTGTTTTGTTTATATACAGTAGAAAGTTTGATGGCTGGAACATCCTTAGATCCAGACTAAGTTCCAAACTGCAGCAAGTGGTGGCAGCTATGTTGTTTACAGTGTCAGGGCAGGATTTTCACCTGTCTCTGCCAGGAAGAGTTACATACTGAACCTTCCAACCTTTTTAAAGTGGCTTGTGGTTTGCCAGTCCCTTACAACCCGGTATTTGGCCATTGATGCGGGACATAAATGGTTCATGTATGTGCCGGGTTGCACTGTAAAGTATGCGTGCATGGAATGTGTGCAACACGTGGCCATAGTCACTTTGGAATCCATTTTATATTTACTACATCCAAGTGTACCTAAGGTGGAAGATTGAGGAAAGAACAAAAACAGATGCGAATTTGAGGGATCCTCCAGGACATTCCAGAGATCGTTTGTAGTGGGTTAGATTTTGTGTGTGGTAGAGAGGGCCCGAAGTCCCCTTGGAAGTCGATGAAGTTCCCCTATTCTTTCCTGGCCCAATGTTTACTGGAAGGGCTACCCTAACAAGAATTTAAGTGGGAATTTGATACCCTTGTTTTCGGTCTTTCCTGTCAGAGGACACACAGGTCAACCTTACCTTCCTACTTGAACCTTGTGACAAAGTCCTGAGCTGGACCAGTTGAAGTGCAATAAAGTGAAGCTGGAGAAATGCTCTGAAAATATCTCATAGCTGAATGGTGAAATATACAGTTACTATCTGCAACATTTGTATCAACCCGGGGCATTGACTTCCTCCTGTGTGCCAAGATTTCTCTACCGGATGAGGAGATTTCACACAAGAAGGGACTTTGGAATTCTTCTATGCTCAAGGATTGAGGATTCCACCATCCAATCCCCTTGTCATATTTGAGAGCAGAAGATGGAGAATTTCAGTAGCCAGTAGGAGAATCTGCTTTGGAGTCTGCCCTAAGGAAAGAAGTCAACCAAGGAGGAGCACTGGAGGTGCCTTTTCAGAAGGGCAACAAAGGAGATGCGGAGGTATTGAAATGTGATGGCCAGTAAAGCCTGGGGAGACTTGCACTTCTCATAATGATGGGTAAGCTCTGGGAGGGCCGCGTGCACCTACAGCGTGTGCTGTCACTTGAAAGTGCTGAAGCTAGAGGGACCTCCCTAAAGAACTGCAAAGTGGTTAGTTAGCAATCCCACTTCTAGAAGCTTGTGCTTAGAAGCCAGAGGCACTTTTTAACTTACAACCACAGTCAGCAATTGGATCAGACTAAGCTGTTCTAATGAAGATGACCTCCTCTTCACAAGAGAGGATATCAGATGCTCACCTGACACACCATTTCAACCAGGGTGGCTGCTAGCTTTGTTTGTATGGCGGCTGTTGGCTGGTCTGGATGAAGTTGTGGGGCACGGCTAACCCGGCAGCCAGCAGCACAACCATTACAGAGGTGCTGCACAGTTACCAGCTCTGACTATGCTCCTCTGACCAAACATATGCAAGCCCTCCTACAGTGGACAGCAACCTCATCCGCAAACTCCATGCATTTTGCACTTAGAATATAACGCTAAATGCTGCATTATGCTTCTCATGTAATTACAAATAATTACCAGTAATAATGCAGTAATTAGAAGTAATTATGCTAGAGAGATTTGCACCAGTTATGTCCACTCCTAGTGAATAACAGTTGAGTTGGGAAGATGTCAACCAATGACAAACTAGAAGTCAGGCTTGTGTAAAGCACAATGGCCTTAATAACGTGGGCTGACTCACGCATGCCGTTTGGTATGCAGACAGAATATCAAGTTGGAAATGTCGACTTACACAAAATTATCGTGACACAGAAATATCGACAGATAGAATATCATGGTCAAGAATATCGACTTTAAGGTAGGAAATATTGTTTTAAAAAATATCAATGTCATTAATATAATTTGCTAAAATATAGTTGTTTAAAATATACTTTTTTTAATTAGTGTTATGTATTTTAGTATGTATTTTAAATGTATTTGATCTTTTTTTTGTAAAAGTATTGTTTTTGTTTTTTAATATATGTGTTACATTTTTAATAGTTATCAGTTTTATTTTAGTAAAAGTTTTAATTTTTTAGAATGTTGTGGGTTTATAGGGGAATAGGGTGGGAAGTAATTTAATGATATTATATTAATGATTATGTTTTATTTATTATTTTCTATTTAATTTTGGTTTTATAGTGTTAATTGTGTGAAGTAATGTATTATTAATTGGTTGTTAATTAATAATTATTTAATTGTTAATTAATTATAAGTTTGAATGTTTTTTAGGTGGATGGCGGTGTTTATAGGGGTAAATGGTGGGAAGTAATTTATTTCTAAATATGTAATCATTGTTTGGTAATTAATGTTAATTAAATCATTCAAATTTATATATGACAATTGTGTAATTAATTTGAGATGAGAGTTGTTAGGTTTATAGTGGGAAAGGGTGGGAAGTAATTTATTTGTAATAATTTAATAAGTAGTTTTGAATTGATATTTGTTTATTATTTTAAAATTAATGATGGAAAGTGTGTAATGATTAATAGGTGTGTGTTTTGGGATTAGTTGATCATTAATAATAATTCATCAATTGATAATTATTAGGGTAATTGTTTACTTTTTTGTGTGGGTTTTAGTTTTATAGGGGTAACATTTGGGGAGTAAATTAATTTTTATCAAATTTAATTTGTGTTTTAATTAACAATCTTTCTTTAATTGATCAATTATTATATTAATTATGGAGGTACATTATTTTAAATTTCAGTATGTGTTGTGAATTGTGAGGTGTTGTGAATAGTGTGGTGTTATAAGGTAGGAAACAAAAAATATTAAATGTATGTAATAATTAATGCTTTTGTTGAGCACACCCTTCGGTCATGCTGGATGCGTAGTCAGAAGTGTGCCTGGTTCGCGAGCCCATATGCCCTGGAAATCCCCCTGGGTATGTGCGCGGCCCTCCCTCATGGTGGGGACTGGTCGGCATTGGCTGGCTGGGAGGAGTGCGGGCTCCACATGACTGGGGATTTATATTGAGATAGTGTCTTGATGCCTTTCCTGGCCTTGTAGGAGGCTTTCGACCTGCCGAGGGGGGATTACTTATTGCACGCTGCCCTTGTGGCGGGAATTCAGAAACAGTGGAAGATGGGAATGTCGGAACCCCCAACATCGTTGGGGTGTCAGTACGTCACTATGGCGGCAGGTACGTTTAAGGCCATTATATATATATCGGCGATTGTCCACGGAAAACCTTTCCCCTCTGGATAGCTTGAGAGGTAAATGGGAGAGTGATCTTGGTAAGCCCATCCCCGAGACAACATGGTCACAGTTGTTGAGGCGGGCCTGGAAGGGCACGCGCAATGCCAGGTTTCAACTGGTCCAATTTTATACTCTCCACAGGGCCTACCTAACCCCGGTCAAATTCCAGCAGTATTTTGGGGGAACTCAATCGCTGTTCCCTCGGTGCAATGCAGAAGGCGCTGATTTTGGTCACATGTTCTGGTCCTGTGTGGGGTTAGGCTCTTACTGGGTGGATGTGATGTCATGTTTGAACCGAGTGACGGCACGTGAGCTGGAAGCTGAGATGGGAACCTGCTTTTTGTTGTGGTTTCAGCACACCCCCAACACTAAAGTAACACGCACATTTTATGATTTAGGTTTAATTAAGGTGAAAAGGGAACTTACCATGCAATGGAAGTCGAGGATGAGTCCTAGCTTTGGGAGGTGGAAGGCGAGCTTCCAGCACTGGGCAGGGAGTGAGGCGATGCTTCGGCTCCAGCTGGCTAGGCGTTCCCCTAATGACAAGGCGCTGGAAGTTGCAAGGGCCTGGGGAGCGTTAGTGACGGAACTCCAATCCCCGGTTGAGCTGGATGACGGAGACGAGGTGCAGGCAGATGTAGATCAGGGAGTGAGGACCAGAGCAGGGGATCCCGGAAACGCAGAGGGGAATGTTTTAGACGGGGACACTTAAGTACATATAGGGAGGAGCTACGCACTACACGACACATTCAGAAATACTGAGAGTTCAGGAGGGAGACTCGGAGCACATGTGAACAACCAGATGGAATCCACTACCTATTGAGATTAATGACGATGTTATCGCGCATTAAATTGGGTTAAGTTTTGTGGAATCCAGGATTGCAGGCGCTTTGTAGCAAAGAGACACTTGAGGGCACACCCACAGAGGGGGTATATTGTTGAGTATCGGTTAATCCTGTTTTTGACAATGTATATTGAAATGCATACAAGTTCTTATTGCATGTGATGTTAAACTGCTAATGTGTTGCTTGCTGACTCAATAAAACATATTTACAAAAAATAATTAATGTTTTTGTTTATAAATAATTTCTAATTAAAAATAGTTATTTGTTTGTACATTATTTTTTTATTTATTTAATATATTATTTCTAGGTATCTGTTATATCTATTTAATATTTTAATATGTTCCTCTCTTTTTTAATTTTTCATTTTTTTTATATATGTTTCATTTTTTCATTTTTTAAAAATATTTTGTGTTGTTGATATTTTGTTTGTTTTTAATTGTGAACAAACTCCAGTGGGAATATCGCTTCAGTCTTGACAAATAATATTCATGTGGCAGACCCCACTAAAAGGAGCTTAGAGCCGCTAGATGCGTTAAACTTCTTTTATGACGAGCAAAATGATAAATTGAGAGTTTGACTCACCATGTAAATTGATTTAGGGGATGCAAGTTAATTTGTAAATAAATTGTGTTTGTAGTTTTAAATAGAAATATTATTGTGGTATAATTCACCGCTATGATGACGTGAATTGGAATTATTATTGTTTGATTTAAAATGAATTTATCATTTGTGACAATATAACATCAGAGAGGAATATTGTTCGATTATTAATTTGAGGATAACATTAATTGATGTTTACTTTTTCATTGCTGCATAACTCGTGAGGAGGTGGCAAGCTGAAAAAAAATAATATATATATATATATATATTTTTTTTTTTCCATTGCAAAAAACATAGGTTTCATGGGTGTTATAGTTAGCTGGACCATTCACTCATACAAAACCATTGAAATTCCTCTGTTATAGTTAGTTGTACTAACTGTATCTCTCGCCCCCCCCAGTCCACTGGGTATGATGTCACATATTACATCATTCATGACGTGGTCAGTGACATCACTGATGACATCACTGATGACATCTCAAATGACATCACTGACGACATCACTGATGACATCATCCAGTGAATGTGGTTTGGTATTAAATATGTATTATATATATAGCAATCTGCATTGAAGAATGTGTGGATATATAAAAATCTGGATAGTGGATTTAGTAGCAGTGTGATTGATGAGTTTATTGTTTACTTGAGTAATTTATAGTATCTCACTAAATATATAGGATAGTGACTAAACTGTGTGAATATCTGTATTACTTGGTCAGTTGTTGTGTAAATTGCAGTACCAGTTGGTTACTAGCTACATGAAACTCTATATTAGGTATTGATTAGTTAACTGATTATTTGCAGTTCAGAGTGAATATGTGTGTGTGCTTCGGTGGGGGGTCTGTGACTGCCCAAAGATATGTGAATAGTTAATTCAGTACGTATATGAGGTTAACACTACATATTATAATACTTGTTTGGGTGAGTGACTATCTTTATCGGTGTGGTATTGAGCAAAAACATTTCTCAATGGTACATGTCCAACAAAATAAAAAAAATAAAAGACAGTGTATGTGACAGTTCTTGTCTATAAATAAGTGTACATAAAACTCATTGATTGCATGAGTGACTGTATAGATAATTGTATACTTGTAATAGTGATTTCATAACACACTAAGTATGAGTTACTATTTATATGAATAAATGAAGAGATATTTGTATAAGTGTGTAGCTGAGTAAATGTAAATAAGGTACATTGTTTTCAAAAGTGAGTAGGATGACTGCATAACTGAATAGGATGTGTGCTGGTGTGTAATGGTAATATAAGTGTATAAATATATTTGATAGTGTGCTATTGATTATTGACAACATGTATGAGTGAATCTATAGGTAAGTGATTAAATGTGTGTGTACATCTAGGAATTACTGAAAGGATTTTTAGATACTTGTATTGCTGTGCTAATGGATTCAAATATGCTTCTCTGTATTTCTCATTGAGTGATGAAAGGTTATAGTAGTGTATGATGAGGTCTGATTGTCAAGTGGATGATGTCAACAGCGATGTCATCAGTGATGTCATTTGAGATGTCATCAGTGATGTAATCAGTGATGTCACTGACCAAGTCATGAATGATGTAATATGTCACAACATCACCAGTGGTTTGCGTGTGCGAGAGTTACAGTTAGTACAACTATCTATAACGGGGGAATTTCAATGGTTTTCTATGAGTGAAATGTCCAGCTAACTATAGCACCCCTAAAAACCTATGTTTTTTTCAATGAATTTCTAAGGTTTTTTAAATGATAATTCCTAACTATAACCTGCTTGAAACCTATGGTTTTTTCAGTGAATTTCAAAGTTTTTTTAAATGATAATTCCTAACTATAACCTGCCTCAAACCTATGTTTTTTTCAGTGAATTTCAAAGGTTTTTTAAATGACAATTCCTAATTATAATGTTGCCCACTTCCCCATATCTTCAACAAGAAACCAAATCTGCAATGCTACCTAAAAAACAGGCAAGAGTTCCACTTACTATTAACAAATTAACATCAATATTTAACTAGTGTAAGGACGTCTACTATGTACTGCGTGAATTACACCCAACTCACACCCATATTTAAAGAGCAATCTGTGATAGAGGTACTAATTTTACACTTCCGACACCCAACAAAATCACAATACCCAGTGCCACTACCACTACAACCACCCCTCCTGATCCCACCCCCTCTACTACCAGGGGAGGAGTGTGGCTCAATGGTTAGAGCGGCAGACCCTGATGCAGAGTTCTGGCCAGGAGACCAGGGTTCAATTCCCGCCTCGGCGGGGTCTTGGGCTCAATTTCCTCGGACCTGTTAATTCTCGCCTCGGTGCCTATTCTAATCACGGGCCCAAGCTGCAACTCTGAGCAATAGCTTGCTTAGCCTCCACACCGGCCCCAACAGCGCTAAGGATGCCTGGCTTCACCCTGGGGGTGCCCAGGAGAGGACACTTCACAGGGAAATCCAGGAGGGGTTCCACAGCGGTATGAGTATCAGCGCCAGGAAGCCGAATAGGCGACACCAGAAGGTGAGCGTCTGGTGACAGTGCGCTCTATAAATACCATGACATTTACATTTACATTTACCTCAGAAGCAGCGCAAAACAGGATAACGGACCTTCCCAAAATAATATATCCCCTCAAAAGCACACTAGCTAAATGTTCAGAGATGTGGCAACCAGCTATGTATAAGGGAAGGAATTTGCACATCAACAATAATGTACACAATGATAACCCTACCAGTAATATTCTATACACAACTCACTATACAAACCAAAAAAAATTCCGTGTGTAGATATACCATTGATACGTGTGGTGTATTGCATAGTAGACACAACCATATTATCTGAGACTCTGGGTAACATCTTGGTCATGTTGCTGTTCGATCTCCCTCCCTTCAAGCAGAACTGAAGTGGGCTGAGCCAACATACGCAACGTCAGCGTAAGAGTATATATAATTAGCCTACGCCTTGGGCGTGGTTCACTTCTGCAAAGAGAAAAGACTCTGCCACAGCGAAGGTCCTCACCCTGCCACGTGGCTACCGTCATGACCACGTGCCTCCCCGATACAGGCCGATTGCGATCTCAGCACTACAGCAACGCAGACGTATGTCTTATTCAACTACTGTCTTTCATCTACACTGTGGACAGCAGGGTTCACAACTTGAAATCAGCTTTGGATCTACACTATGTACAGCATTGAAGTTATATATCATTTATGTAAGGCAGAGACAATTTTCTTCAAGTATGAACAGTAGGAAATTCAGCCTTCATTTATTTATTGCAGAGACAATTCTACTATATGTCTTTAGATTTTGTTTATATAGGTGACAAAAAGCATTTCATCCATGTCTGTCTCAACATCTGACTTCAATCTACATTGCGTACAACAGGGTTCACAACTTGAATTCAGCTTTGAATCAATACTAGGCACAGCATTGAAGATATCCTTCATTTATGTAAGGTAGAGAAATTTTTCTTAAAGTTTCAACAGCAGGAAATTCAGCTCCATTTATTTAATGCAGAGACAATTCTACTATATGTCTTCAGATTTTTTTTACATAAGTGACAAAAAGCATTCGTCCATGTCTGTCTCAACAACTGACTTCAATCTACACTGTGTACAACAGGGTTCACAACTTGAATTCAGCTTTCCATCTACACTATGGACAGCATTCAAGTTAGCCTTCATTTATATAAGGCAGAGACAATTTTTTTTAATGGATGCCACAAAAACATTCCTCAATGTCTGTACAAAGTACTGTCTTCAAATGTACACTGCGATCAACAGAGTTCACTACTTAATACCAGAAGCGCAGAAGCACTACAAACAACATTTAATTCAGTCTCGATTTATTTAAGGCAGAGACAATTGTACTGTGTCCTCAGATTCTGTCAACTGTGACAAAATAGCATTCATCGATGTTTGTGTCGACTACTGCCTTCAATCTACACTGCGTACAACAGGGTTCACAACTTGAATTCAGCTTTCCATCTACACTACGGACAGCATTCAAGTTATCCTTGATTTATGTAAGGCAAAGACTATTTTGTTAAAGGATGACACGAAAAACATTCCTCAACGACCGTAGTGAGTTCTGTTTTCAAATGTACACTGCGATCAAAAGAGTTTACAACTTGATACCAGTGGCGCATAAGCACTACAGCTAACGTAAAATTTAGTCTTGATTTATTTAAGGCAGAAAAATAGTACTGTGTTGTCAGATTTTGTTAAAGTATGTGACAAAAAAAAGCATTCCTCGATGTCTGTGTCAACTACAGCCTTCGATGTACTCTGTGCACAGCAGGGTTCACAACTTAAAGTCACCTTTGAATGTATACTACGGACAGTAAGGAATTCAACCTTGATTAATTTAATGCTGAGACAATTGTATTGTATTTTTTCAGATTTTTTCAGATAGAATGACGATTGTACATGACGCATTCCAGTAGACAAGAGACATTATACCACTGTGACCCCCCCGAACCACAAATCATCACAGGGTACACACACGCTGAGTTCTTTCGGCACCACTAACTCACTGCACCACAAGTCATTTCTCCATAGCCTTATTAAATCAGAATTAACTAGGCAAAAAACATTGCTCCCAGTACAGCCACCCTGCATTACACAATATCGGAGGGTATGTACAAGCTCAGCGCCAAATATACTACTAACTCAGTGCACCATAAATCATCGGAAAGAAGAGTGAACAGTTGTATGTCAGCAATGAGGCATGCTATCACTTTTAAGTGAAATTCATGCATAATCCAATTGACAAGACATTACTCCAATTACTGTGCCCCCCTCCCCCAGACCACGCATGTTGGCAGAATATGTACACGCTAAGCACCAAAGGTACTAATAACTCAGTACACCAAAAATGATTATCACGTGGCCTTACTAAGGCAGCATTCACAACACAAAAACATTACTATTAGTAAGGCCTGCCCAGACCATGCATCATCGCAGGCTCAACAGAACCTTTTTGTTTTAGATACCACTAACTCAGTGTAAACCAAACTAAGTATAACACCTATCAAACCCTACAACAATATCCCTTTATTATGCTTCGTTGAAAAACGTATTTTATATCACTTATAGATTTAGTTGAATAATAAAATGCACGCTGCATACGTGTTCGATCTTCCACTTCAATCATGATTGCAGATGATGCACTCCACCCTAAGATCTACACTGTGGACAGCAGGGTTTACAACTTGAATTCACCTTTGCATCTACACTATAGACAGTAGGAAATTCAACCTTGATTTATTTAATGCAGACAATTATACTGTATGTATTCAGATTGTGTTAAAATAAGTGGAAAAAACATTGTTCTATAACTGTACTGACTACTAGCTTCTATGTACACTGTTCACAGTAGGGGTCACAACTTGACTTTACCTTTTCATCTACAATACAGACAGAATTAAATTCAGCCTCAATGTATTAAAAGCAGTGAAAAAAGTACTGCTGTTGCATTTCTAGTATGTGCAAGCACCTTCAATAGCTTCATCGTGTGAACTATGATAACAAAGAATGTAGAAGATTGCGCCAAAATGTACCTCCAACACCAGCAATACAAAGTACCTCTGGGGTATCACAATCAACATCGCCACCAGACATACGTCCCCAATTTGTGAAAGTTACAATGCACTGTGTGAAGAGGAATCATTTAATTTGTTATGGGGAGCAATCATGACACATAGTACTGATTGATAACCATCAATGCTAGTTTTTTTTCCTCCCTCAAAGTTCATATAGTCCAGTATGCAACAGTGAATGATTTCAGTGCAGCCCGCTCAGACCACGCATCAGCGCACGGTCTGCCTGGACCACGCATCATTGCAGGCTCCACACAAACCGCCCCTACCTCAGTGAAATACAACTCATGAACTCTTTTCGAAACAATCTTCTGTGTATTATTTCACATACAATGCTCCTACCTTTGTACAACAAAAGTCATAAACCCTTTATGATTAAATATCTGTATATGATATCATGATTACTATTCTACTTGTTACCAACAACAACGTAATAAAATGTGCCCGTACCCTCTTCAACTATCTATCTGTGTCTGTGTATTTATTGTGTTTATAAAATCCTGTTCCTCCGCCCTACCACAGTATGTTGTGCTGTAAATAGCATATGCAACCATCTTACCTGTGACAACAAGTGTGGACTATTCCTCCTTTAAAAAAAAATTTTTTTTGCATATTTATATAGCGCAAAATTAACCCAAAACGAATACATTTTCAGGCACGCGTACATTACGTCATTACTCTACAATAGCAGGATGGGGACGCAACTCCGAGCCTCGAAGACTGATTTCCAGCACCATGTTCTACAGTGTACTTGAATAACCACATATGTATATATATATATGCTGCCCTTCGTGTGCCAAAAACTGCAACTTAAACCTTTCACAGCCCTGTATTACTACAGCTACAACACTTCACTGAATGTACAACAAACATTCGTAATCACAGAAATGTGTCATGTCCACCATCTTTTATATGTGCAACTATGAACGAATATATAATCAGTAATACCTTGTACCTTCCATGTTGGCCAAGTTGTGGAACTTTACATATATAATGACACATTTGCGTTTAAGACCCGGGTGACGTCAGCACTACAAAAGGGACACACGAATCACGTGATTTCTCATATAGCTCTCGAATGGACCACGCCCATAGCTCTGGAATCATGATTTAGAGCCTCGCGCAGCACCGGCATACGGCAGGTCAGCCCACTCCACTTATGCTACCAGGAAAAACCAAAAACAAAACATTGCCCGGATTTCCATTATACTGATTTCTTAGTTTCAGGTCTAGTTGTCTGAACGGCACACACACACTCCCTCATGGCTGGTATACACCCACACCAATCCAGTGCATGCGTCACTACACACGTGACTCTACCAATAAAAAAGACGGGGCGTACGAGCTCTATGCCATTTTAGAGTTGCTCCCATCCCAAGCGCTGGGATGCCCAGTCCTAGTGGTTCTGACGCCTCATGTCGGCCCGAACCACCGAGTACAAGCGCCCACTACTACATGCGTAGCCTCTTTGGTCACTGAGTTAGTCGTACGGGAAGGACTGAGTGGGTGAAGAACCTGCGATGATGATGGGAGCACGAGTATGTCGTTAGCCATATTGATATCAAAACTCAGCACCATATGTGAGACTTCTTGGTGGCAGAGCAAGACTGCATGATGTAGAAGGTGTCCTGTCCACGAAAAGGTGAGCAGTGAGGCCTGGGTGCTCATCAGAGGGAGTCGATGGGCTACAGCTGACTGGATAAAAAAAAACAACGCAGCGATTTAGACAAACGCAGTCCTATACACCGAATCTTATTCCATTGATATATTTTTTTTTCCAAAGCAGGAACGTTTTTATAATCTGTAGAAAGGTCCAGAATATAAACTGCTCAAATAGTTGTTTTTAAATGCGAGAGGAAAGGTGTGTGAATGGGCATTGTTATTGTACTCCACATTAAGATAGTAACAAATATCAATAATAACATCTTTCTTTTACTATCTTTTAGATGTAGAGCTTCAGGGTACATTATGTCCCAGCACGTGGTGAAAAACACACCGGTGACAGGAAGGTGAGCTGCGAATATTCTTTTCAGTCACTCTCTCACCTCCTCTCTCCTTTCATAAAAAAAAGACACACAATCTTAACTTCCTTTTTATCTTACAGGTTGTGTTTCACAAATTGGCATCATGCCCCCCCAAAACCTACAAAGCTCTACATTTGTGTATTCTGCGATGATGTGTGGCCATCGTAACAACGTCTGAAAAGCCTGCTTCAACACGTGGTGCACCCTTTTTGAATCACGCCAATGGCACAAGTGGAGCAAAGAAGCTTTTTCCGAAGCAACAAGAAGTCACCTGTGTGCAGAGAGAGTTGGTACTGTGCAGCAGCTTGACTGAGGAGGAATGTACAATTACCTCCAGGCAGTGAGAGTGGATAGGTTGCAACAGTCTTAGTGCGCAAGAAAAGGCACTCACCTCGGGACTCTGGGAGACAATGGGGTGCAACATTCTGGGTACACAGTAATTAGAACTCACCACTATGCAGTGGAAGTGCATGGGGTATAGTACACCGGGAGAAAAAGAGAGCACAGACACCACCTTGCATTGAAATTTGATGTAATACAGTATCATGAATGTCCAAAGCCATAAAGCAGAAATATACTTGTGCAGTTGTATGTACTCTGCTATTACTAACTCTATACTATCTTTCAGATCAGTAAACTTGAGGGTGCACTATGAACCAGCACGTGCTTGGATACATAACGGAGACAAAAAGGTGAGCTACAAAGATGTTCTCCAGTATTAACACTACCTCTTCTGCTCCATCTATTACTGTCTCTCTCTCACACTTTTAATGTCGTTTTATCTCTCTTTCTCTCTCTCTCTCTCTCTCTCTCTCTCTCTCTCTCTCTCACATTGTTTCTTTTTCTCTTTTAAAGTTATGGACGCTGCTGTCCACTCTGCTGAGGCTGAATGTAAGACAGTCTGCAGTGTAAAACCAAAGCTGAGTTCAAGTTGTGAAGTCTGTTGGCCACAGTGTTTACAGAAGGTAAGCAGAGCAGCCTAGATACACAATACCTCCGATTAAATGCGTTAGAAATAAAGAAGCTTATTTACAAGCCCCTTGTGCCACTTTTGCGTCACTTTTAACATGGGAAAGGTAACGCAGAAGTGGCGTAAGAGGCTTGTAAATAAGCCCCAAAGAATATTGTCCTGCATAATGACTTGATCTCTTACCTAATTCTGTCTCATCTCTGAATCATTTTAAAGCCCTGTTGGTCCATAGTGTAAATCTGACGCAGTAGGCACTTCCATACAGACACCTCTTGAACGCGGGCCAATAAGACAAGTGAAATGTATTAGGCACACTGCAGACATGCAAATTAAAAATTATTGACAAGTATTACCTTAACTTGTAATGTTTTACCTCCTTTAGTCACATGGATTTACTTTTCATTTTCATTTTTGTTCTGCAGATTACCTACCCTACTTCTATTGCAGTCCATATCACATTTTGTTGAATTGTTTTTTAAAGTTATGTTTCTAGTTATTTATTACATTGTTATCTTTAAGTTACCTTTCCAGTTATTTATTATTGTTTTAATAAATATTAATTTTAAAAAGTATATACGTCTTTTTTTCTGACAACATTTCACTATTATTTAGTGTGATAATAATTAGGGCTCCCTGTTTTATGGTATTTTTTTTTTAACATTTCCGTCTGTATTTATCCATATTTATTTTTTCGTCATTTTATCTGTTTTTATCCACATTTATTTTTGCCGCAAACAAAAGAAGATGCTGCAGCTACTATTTTTTCACATGTATTTAAATAGACACTGCACACTTGTGCTCAGTTGTTATAAGTTTAGATATATTTATATATACCTCAAATTAAGTAAACACAATATATTCATCTGAAAACTTTGCAAAATAATCTATTGACAACCTAGGCCTAAACAGACCTTGAATAACTTTAGTTAGGAAACCTTTACTATGGGTCTGTACACTAGGGACCAGAGGGAAGGATAGAATTAGCGATTTGTAAACAGGCCTTTAAATCCTGTTATCTTGTCACATTCGCTGTGCAATCTAAGACAGAGGTCAAATGACAAGTTGTGTCTTTGAGGAAGCAACCCATTCTTTTATTCTCATTGCAGAATAACTTATCTGGGATTATTTAGACCGACATAGGAATTCTTTTGGCAGATTTTTCTACTAATTTGTTTTAAAGGGAGGAGATAATAATTCTCCAGTGTACATTATTTATACCTTGTTAAAACGCAAGGTGACTGTTCATATTTTTGAGGGCAAGAGCGTGTGAAATGCTTTTTTTCAAAATCTGAAACATTCTTCCCCCGGAGCAAACACATGGAGCTGGCCCCGGAGGTCTTGGAGTGCTTTACCCAAGCACCAGTTAAATGTACCTGTTCATATGCATTGTTCACAGGAATGTGGAAATTAAGTGATATGCCAAGAATCACTTGATGGCTTTCGGATTCAGCATCCTAGATTACTCAATGAAAGTATTTAAATTGATTAACTGGGCCAAAAGTGTTTTAACCTGAAACAAAAGGGCCACAAAATTGCGTACACAATAAAGCAATGCACTACTCGCCCTCCCGCTTCCCCTCTGGAGCAAACCTAAAGACAAGGGGCTGCTGAAAGCGCCGACCATGGGAAAGTGCCACACATTCAATAGGGGAAGGTACTCAGAGGCAGGAGCTACAGGCTCTAACACTGCCCAGCTCACCTGAATTCAGCGAAGCACTCAGACTACAAGACCCAGCACACATCCAGAAGTGACACGGGGAGAGCATGCCGATGGGGTTGACTACCCCAGGCTCCCCCCAGGGGTCCTGAAGAATGACCTGCGAAAGGAGAGTGTCAAAGGCGGTACCAAGAGTCTGCCCTCTTAGTAGTGCGCCTTTCATATGCAAATAGATGGCAGCCTTATTTCCCTTTACATCAGATTTGGCAACCCTGGGGTGAAACACTGCCCGAGCTCAACTGAATGAAGTACTCTCAGACTACGAAACGTGGCACACGCTAAGTGCAACTGCATTATTCTGTGCACTAGATTAGACAGTCTTGGGCTGAACCACTTTGTTGAAATCTTGTTTGTTATTATTGTTCCGTTTATATTTATAAATACAGACAAAGAAAAAAAGTTTTCCGTCTGCATTTATATGTAAAAATCCGTTTAAATTGAAAACTGGGAGTCTTAATAATGATATAGTTAGAAAACATTTAAAAATAGAAATTATATTCTTAACTACAAGTATACTACCGAGGCTAACTCTTTACCAGATCTTTACCAGAGTCTATAGCTAGGATTAACGGTTCCTATGGAAACGTTTTTTAAAACTCCAGCACAGTAACTGTTTCGATTGGCAACTAAGGGGCCGATTAGGATGGCGGATGGATCGCCACTGCCATGCAGGCGGTGGTGATCCGCCCGCCATCCGTGCCCGTCCGCCACCTATTTCCCCCACCGCCATATTAGGATGGCGGGGGAGCGTGGCAGATGGGTAGACCGTCCGTTGCTTTTCCGCCGCAGTCACCTTGCGACTGCGGCGGAAAAAGTCTAATATGGTGGCGGTGTCTATCAGACACCGACAGCCATATTAGAATGGGCGTTGGGGAATGCCTTTCCGTGGCGGCAATGCGCCACGGAAAGGCATATGGTCTTTGCTTTGGGGGCCCATTGCGGGCCCCCAGGGTGAAGGGGGGTCCACATGGGGGGTACCATAGGTACCCCCCTGCGTTTCAAAGTACAACATGGCAGGCACCGGGCAGTGCCTGTCATGTTGTGCGTTGAAACGCACAACATGCATTTTTAGCATTGCGGCGATGTTAAAGATGCGGGATGCACCCGCCACTGTGGCGGGTGCATCGTAATTCGGCACACGGGACCTCCGCTATTATGGCAGATAGTCCCATGCCAAAACAGGATGGCGGACGGACAATGTCTGTCCGCCATCCTAATAGTCCCCATAGTGTGGTGAACTTCTAACCTCTGTGCACATTTAAGTGTTCCATAAACTTTTACTATGGTAACAATGCTGAAAACTGTTTGGGTGTTAGTGTTGAAAGGTACTGGCTGTACAGAAACAGTTATATTTACACAGGATCCTCTACATTACAGAAAGGAAAGCAAAGTAAAACAGAACACTGTGTACCAGATATACAACCCCTTTGCACCACTTTCACCTCACTCTTCCTATCTTAAAAGTGATGCAATAGTAACGCAATGAACTTGTAACTCTGCCCCTATGCACATTACGAACAAATCAAGTACACAAATCATTCAATTCTTTATCAGTCACATTTAGACAGTGTGCTTCACGATTCACAATTAACTTCAATAAATACTTTGTGCCTATTTAAATGATTGTCGACATTACAAAACTTAGCGGCATATTTACAAAGACGGAGTTAAAATGTTCATCACTTTAACACCTGCAAACTGCAACAAAAAATGCTAAAAATGGACTGCAAAATCCTTTGTTATCTTATCGGAAGATTTTTTCAACATTGCTGTTTCCTATACAAGACTGAGAGCCACCCCCTGGGGCTATAAAATAAATGGTTGTGGGGGGGCTCCAAGGCCCCCCCAGCAAAATTAGAAGTGCGGGGACCTCAGCGAACCACCTCAAGCCCCGGGAACCACCACCCCCGGGGATTTGTATATTGTGGGAGGCAGACTGCGTGGCCCTCCGCCTGGACCCCTCAAGGACCCTGGGGACCACCACGCCCCAGGGCCAGCTCCTGCAGTGTCCCGGGGTGCCTACCGCCGGGACACTGCTGTTTGCTATGAGAAGGTGGGAGTCTTGCAGCTCCCGTCATCCCATAGCAAACTTAGTTTGCATTTTGAAATAGAAAGCAGTGAAATCTGTTCTCAATTTCAAAATCCAAACCAGATTGCTTTTCCACATGCAAGTCAGCATCTCCCCATGCAGAAAAGCAATGCCGGCTACCAAAGGACGCAGGGAGCCGGCAGGACCGTAGGGGCATTGTGGTTCCCCCCACGGTCCCCAACATTTTTTAGAAGACCCGGGGGATAGGGACCCCAGGGATATATGAAATGACTGATGGGGCTATTTTTTTACGGTAAAATTAGAAGTTGCGCACCCAGTACGGCGCTCAGTGCAGCCCCCTGGTGTGCACGTATTGGATGCTACGACTCCACCGCCTTTGATGCACAACTTCTACGCGTTTGGGAGCCAGCATTGCTTTTCCACATGGGTAGCTACTAACAAGCACCTCCCCATGTGGAAAAGCAATCTGATTTAGATTTTAAAAGAGAAAACAGATTTCCTTGCTATGGGAGAGCGGGATGGACACCCCAAGACACTGCAGGAGCCGGCCCTCCCACAATACATAAAGCCCCAGGAGTGGTGGTCCCCGGGGCTTTGGAGAACTTGCTGACCCCCAACCATTTCTTTTTGTAGTCCCACGGGGTAACGGGGTCCTCGAGTGCTCCAGGAGCAGGGCCACCCAGTTCCTCTCCCACAATACTTAAAGCCCCAGGGGTGGTGGTCCCTGCAGCTTTGGGGACCTTGGACCCCTCCCCTCACCATTTTTTCTTTAGCCCCGGGGGGTGACGATCTCCGGGGCTGGGGGACCCACCTGGGCCCCCCATAAAATGTATTAATTTTGCCCCCGGTATTTAGCCCCCCGGGGCTGATTATAAAAAATGCTCTGTTTTATTTTATTTATTTTACGACAGAGTCTGCGCACCCTACACGCACCTGCCGGGTCTTTTTTTTTAAAGGATTTGTGGGCCCGGGGTCCTTCTGAGTCCCCCTAAGCAGGTCTAGAGGGTAAAATTATTTCTACCCTGCCCTCTTTCTATGTTTTGCACACATATTCTACTGACTTCCTCTACCTCGCTTCTACTGAGGCACAAATGGCTGCCAACAGTTCCTGCTTTCGAATGTTGACAACCACTTGACAGCCAATTAGCATTCAGCGCGTGATCTGAAGGGTGTGCTTACGGTACGATGACCATGCGCGCAGGATCCGCTGATCCACCGCGCACATTGATATATAAATGATTTTAACTGTAATTTACTCAGGAACTACTGAACAGATTGACGCCATTTAAGCAAAAGACACAAGTCTGTACTGAGGGCTAACTCTTTGCCAAATTTGGTGTCATTCCGTTTAGCAGTTCAAGCTGTAGCTGTGGCTAAAGGTCCTATGGGAAATCGCATGGGAAAACATGTTTTGGGACCCCACTTTTTTCTCGGCCCCCACTTGAGGAATCACTGTGAACATTTCAGGATAGGCTCGGACCAGAGCTGGCCAAAAGTTTGGAAAATTTTGCACACGATTAATCAATTGACACCAAAGTTATTGGGAATAGAACGTTGCAGATTGGATAATAGGTCCTAACTATAACTACCTACTGACGACTGCTACAGCATGCTATGGTACTTACGAAGCACAGGGATGCAACATATGTATATAAATGTGTGGCAGCTCTGTGCTTCACTTTGCACAGATGCTTAAACTGCAGCCATGTGGTGACACAGACACCCGTGCACCATGGTGCAAAGATGTCCGTGTCATGCGGAGATTGTTTTTGTGCATGAAGGGACACCTTCCTAGACAAAAACAATCAGTAAAGGCATTTTTCTCCTTCAATATATGCTGTGCATTGCAGCATATATTGAAAGTGAAAAAATGAGAAGTGAAAACAATATTCCTCGTTGTGATTTGCTATACCAATAGGTGGATGGTGTAGCATTCACATACATCTCCAGATTTATGATTTATGATGAATCTGGAGATGTGTTTGTTCTATGAGTGTTCTTTGCAAACATGCACAGCAAAACCTATAGATCATCGTTTCAATGCAAAGTATATGATGAGATTATATTTACATGGAAAAGAAAAGGTGTACAGAATGGCTTTTCCTCACCTTATAAATAAGAAAGAAAGTTAATGGCTAGGACAATTGTTATTATAGGAGTACATTTCTGAACTGATAGGAATTGTTTAAATATTACTGAATCCAAGGAATGCGACCCTATTTGATATTTGCAAAAACACTGACTGATGTGGTTTAAGTTATATAGCTGTATTTCTTTTAATTCTGAAATCATCAAGATCTGCAAAACAACCATATTAGTCTATTCTGTACTATACCATATATCTTGCAGACAGATGTTCTGAAGCTGTCCCCTATTTTATACCTGTCTGCATTGGAAATTTCTGGCAGAACTCTAGTCCATCCATGTTCTTTTTGTTCAACTGTGTGGAAACACAGTCCATTGTGCATTTTAAGACTTACTAAAATTTACCTCAACAGTAATACACATAAAAAACGGTACACATTTTATCGACTTGTTTTTTATAATCTAAATGGTGGTAAATTTGACATCTTAAAATTAGGATCTGTAAAAGAAAAGAAAAAATAGTTATAACATGTAATAATACATTTGTAATGGCACAGCTTAATTTTAAAATGTTACAAAGTAATTTCTTTGCCGTTTTTACTGTTCTCAGATAATATTGAATTTCACTAGAAATAGTGATTTCAATCGTACTCATCACATAACAGCGGGCAAAAAAAACCAATCAATTAGATTGTTTAAAAAAACAATAATTTCTCTAGAGTAAAATACTAGACAATACAAATCACACATACATAAAATGATTACTGCTAAGAAAATGTTATAATTTAAATTTGTAAACACTATAAATTATGTCAGTTTCTTGAGGCCAAATTGTATTTTTGCAGTCATATTTATGTAAAATGTCCAATGGTAATCCTATTAAATCACAATAATAATTTCCTCAGAGGCTGATTTATCTTCCTAAAACTTGGGCTTTAAAAAAAATTGGTACAAATTTGGTAATTCAGAAGGCAAACGTTGTTTGAAAACCAACTCAGCATCATTACAAAGGCTCCAGCCTTTTAAATAGGCAATGTAATGTCCAGATGCTGCTGAAGGACCATCATGGAAAATAATTGCTACTGCTACAAAAGTCCTTCCTGATATTGATAGTTGTGTAGCTACAAAATCTTTTATTAAAGTGTCCAATTTTCTGCCGTCAGCTGTACAATGTTGCATCATTAAAATTATATATTGTCCATATCTTTGTATAAATAATGTTGATAACATTTCTGATTTGCATTGGGTACACTCCATGTTTTGATTTGCAGCTTTAACTAATTTATTGAAAGACACTGATTTATAGTCCGGTAATGTCAAACATAACAATCTTTCAGTGTCTACATTAATGCTACATATATACATACACTTTTCACATTGATGTTCCCATTTATAACAATGGTCAAAAATACTTTCTATGTCTACACCTTCATTTTCCAAAACAGTAAGCATATACATTAAAAATTCCTGAGCATCTTGATATTTTGTGTAAATTGTGTTGAACCAGAACAAATATCCAAAAGATTACGAACATCTGATACGCTTTGTATTTTACTTTTATCAGTTCTCAATTTTCTATAAACAGAATGCAACAAGGAACAAAATCTTTTTTCCTGATTTTCCATAATTTGCTGTTGCAAACATTCAAGAAAAACAACAACATTGACCACTACATTAGCATAGCAGTTGACACCAGAACTATTTTCAAACTGATAACCTACAATCTCTTCAACGGTGTCTTTTTACTTTTTGCTTGCAATCACATTATCTTTTTTCCCCCTCTCTACACCTTCAGTACAGATATTCTCATACCTTCTTTTTCAACTAACCACACGCTTGCCAAATACAGGATACTGACCTAAATTAGGAGCATATATTCTTCTTAACCTATTGTACACTTTGACACAGTTGGCATCTGCAGTAACCTTTGTATCATCAAAATCAATCAAAAACCAACCAAATAATGTTCTGACTCGCAACAAAGCTACATATGCCATACCCTCTTTAAACACAGTACTTCCAATGTTCACAAAAGCACTGTCAACACTTAAAACTTGAGATTTATGAATAGTCACTGCATATGCCAGAGAAACTGGAAACTGTTTTCGACAGACATATGAATCTTTAACAAGCAAAAATCCAACTGAACAACGACCAATTTGTTTAACTTCTTCAATCTGATCAAATATTATTTTTAAGAATTCAATAACATCTTTATTTTGACAATCAACAAATTCCACAACTTTGCCCATTGCTCCATTAACTCAACCTTTTTCTACAGACAAATTACGGCTTAAAATTATCCGACAGTTTCTACATGCATATAGATTCTTTTCTAAAGCAGCAGTTTTAGATATTGATTTTTCTAAAGAATCCAATTTTATGTTCAATTTTTTTGACAAAATAATAGTGATTCCTTCATGCTCTATTTTATCAATGGCTTCCATTTTTATTATTTTTTTATTTTTCAGTTTCAAAAGTTGGTCATTGAATATAGAACAGTCACGCAGTGTTGGTATTAAGCAGATTACAGATTTCTTTTCTGCAATTTCCATGTATATTTTCTCAGGAACTATATCTTTATTTGGAAACAAATTTGAAAGTAATCGACTCTGCAATGCTTTTTTGCCATGATCAGTCAGTAGTCCAATTCTTATATCTTGGAGAATAGTTCCATAATCAACATAATTTGCCTGTCGCCTATTTGTAATGAATTCTTTGCATTCAAAATATGACTAAATGTTCACGTTTCCAACACTTCCAAGAGACTTTCTGGCGTCTTCATGCGCAAGTGTTTTAAATACTGTGTGTCCATTTACAGGAGTCAGTTGCAGTAGATTTCCAAAAACTATGACGTGTTTTCTTCCAAATAACACATCATACTCTGTTTTAAGAACTTGCTGTATTCTTAAATGCACAAAGGCAAGCATTAAGTTTGATACCATGCTTACCTCATCAATATTGAGAAGTTTCCTTTTCTTCAAGACTCTTGAAACTTTATAACAAGCTTCTCCAGATATCTTATGGTATTCCAATTTGATTTCATGCTCTACTGGTAGCATTAGTAAACAATGTTAAGTAATTCCTTTAATTTTGTGTGCTGCCAACCCAGTTGGAGCAGTGACAACACAAGACAAATGTGACTCAGTTGTTTTCTGTAGCTAACACAATTACTTTAATTAAAAAACATTTTCCTGTTCCAGCTTGTCCACTCACGTACATTTGGATAGGTTGAAATGACGTGCTTGAGCACTCTTTCTTTTCATGAAGTAATCCATGGTCAATCTGTTGTCTCAGTTGCTCATATATTTGTTTTTGCTCAACATTTAGTTGTTCTTCCAACTTTAACAAGTTTGTTACAGCTCCTTGAGCTTGATGCATTGCTGTTTCCACCTCATTCATGGCGATTGCTGCTTCATTTTCAACAAGTGGTTGTCCTAGTGGATCTTGACTCAGCTCAGGAGAACTTTGACTGTTTTGAGAACTGTCTCTAGCAATCTCAGCTGCAATTGTAGCTTTTTCGATCAATGTCATTGCTCACCATTTTCACATAATTTGCAAAAGCACTGCATTGTATGCTATTTTTATAAGCATTAAAGGAATCTTCATAGCTCTGGAAATCTTCAAGTAATTCCAGTTCTGAACGCCATGGTTTGAATAGTTGTAAAAGGGCTAAATAGTAAAATTCCCTTTTATCAGCAGTCTCGCAACTCAGCTTCTTTTGATTAATCAAATTTCCTTTTGTGTGTTTTACCAAACATCCTTCGGAACCAATGACTCCATATTGTCCATCATTGATGTTCTCTGTAGTGTTCTGTTTAGAAGTGTAGTTTTACAGCACTTCATTGAGACACATGTTCTCAAGATGATGACTTCTGTTTGGGTAATATGTGTCCAAGATATTCGTTTTCAAAATATCTGTACTTTCTGCATCTTCTGCTGCTAAATATTCAATTTATTGTACAGATTTCAGTACTCAATTTCGCATTGCTGCAAGACCTAGACTGACATAAATGATTCTTCTAGATTTGGAATATAGACTTGCAGATGATAACCAATCTGAGCATTCATATGCTCCGATTTCTCGGTGTGATAACATCTTCAAACTGAAACTGTATAGTTTCTTACTTAGATTCTTTTCGTGAAAAATCTCTTCCCACATTTCTTTCAATTTCGTCTTTTCTGATTTGGTAATATAAGATGTTACATATCGAGCAACAGCAATGGAATTGTCCGCAACATATTGAATATCCAAGTTAGCATTCCACATAGACAAAACAACTGAGTTGTAGTCATTTATGTACTTTGACTCTTCATTTCTTCTTAAGTTGTAGGTATTTTTTGGAGACTTTCTTGTGATAGTATGTCGCAAAGATGACATAAAACAGTTCACTCTTCCTTTGGATACTACAGGACGTGGAAATCCAAAACAACATTTGGTGTATAACTTGTCCTTAGATTTGTACTTTCGTCGACATTTTCCACATCGGTGACTTTGGAATCATAACACTTGTGCTCTTAAGTTGTTTTCTTCTGTGCTTTTGGGTACAGCACGTTGCATATTGTTTAATAAAACTCATAACAGTATCATCCGCTTCTGTTCCAAATTTGGGAGTGTCCTTAATCCATAACAGCATATGTATATGAGGAGCACCTCTTGCTTGATACTCCTTTCTCCAAAAGAAATCCACAACTTCTCCAAGGGAAGGATTTTTTTATTGCAGATAAAATACATCATAGCCTTAAATCTAATATTAAAATACATGCATACATTAACAGGATCAAAAGAGCACAATTATCCAGGTGTTTTGTATTCAAAAAATGTTATATTAGAATTTGCCTCTCGAAGGAATATATATGAGTATATTTTATAGTTTTGTCCAGTGTGAACACTGCCCAAGTGTGAAAACTTTACATGAGCATCAGATTATATTACAGTAGGTCAGATTAGTATTGTTATAAACACTGTAGATTAAGCAATTTGCCCAGAATCAAAGGATGTTGAGCCAACGCCAGGACACAACCCTGGTTATCCAGATCCAAAATTGGTAGCTCTGGTTGTTGGGCACATATATATTAATCAATTTATTGTAAGGTGTAGCGTGGGAGGACTGAGGGACCGGAGACTCTTTAGTTTAGGATAAGGCCTTATTTTTGAAAGGGTCTTTCTCGTGCGTGAGGTCAGCCTTTTCTTAGCAAAGTCCGATGGGTCCGCGTCTTCCAGCTTTTGTTCTTCTTCCTCTGTCTCCACTGTCTCTGGTTCCCGGTGGTACCTCTCAGGTAAGCGGCAATGGGGAAACAGAGAAAGAAAGCCGTCAGGACTCTAAGACTCTTTACAGGGGGCCCCCGTGGAAACCAGGAAGTGAAGGACACCGCTGCTCTCTGTGTATATACAGTCTGAAGTGGTGCTGAGGGTTACATAGTGAGGGTAGAGTGTCGGGGGAGGGAGGGAATGGACGAGGGTAGAACTTGGGTAGGGGTATTTACAAAATATATACAGTGCGGGCGATGTCAGCCGTTGCAGCACTAAGTAGGTGAGACTCCCCGCCTCCCAACCTGCAATACGCTCCCGTACCTGTCTTAGCCACACTCCTCCCGCGGGAGTGTGGCACGGGGCTTTGTGGGAACGTTGGCCTCCTGGCTCGCCTTCCTCCTCTCGGTTCATCCTCTGTTCTCCACTCTCGTCTCTCCGTATCCTCCACCGCTCTCCTGCTTCTACCTCCGGGGTGTCGTCACACGCCGTCTCCTTCTCTTCCGGTCTTTTCTCCAATCGTGTGAAGCTGATTTCACAGGTGGGTGGGTCCTCGTCGTCAGTGTACGCCCAGTTGGAGGCGCTTTCCTTGTTCTCGTCCGTTTCATCTAGGAGTGGCCATGATGACCAGTCGCCCTGAAGGGAAGGAGGAGAAGGACGTTCAGCGACCCACCATTCGTCCTTCGATGTCCATGTGGCAACCCCCTGACCCTCCTTGTTACAAAAGGTTTGTTTAAAAACTTTACTTAAGGACGAAATGCATACATGGCCGATTCCCGGTGGAGCTGCACCGACAGCTATAGGGGAGATTGGCTCCGGCACACCTTCATGGCCATCACCTACCCAGTTGGACTTCTGATATCTGGGTTGGTTCTACCTGCTGCTGCTTCTGCTCTTTAATTGTTTTCTCGTTGAGACCTAGCCAATTGGCTGATGCCAGGTGGAGCTACCTGATAGCTAAAGAGGAGATGGACTGTGGACTTCCCCCTAGGTCGTCACCTACCCAGCCGGACTCGGGGCAGACCCTCCTTCGTCTCTCCATTCTTTCTAACTCCTACCCCATTTTACCCTACCCACTTACCCCTCTAAACTCCATTTTTTTGTTGTCTTCTACACTCTTGAAATGTTTTTCTAGTAACTGATGTAACGTGTAACTAAAGTAATTTTATAATTTATGTTGAACGTTATGTAAAGCACTCTGATACCTCCGGATCTAGCCAGCGCTATATTAAACGTTTAAAATAAAATAAAAATAAAAAGTACTCAGAGCAGCTTAGGGTAAGGAACCATGTTGGAGTTCTTAAGCTCCATAGCATACATTTCAGTTCTCCATGACGATGGTACCAATATTCATTAGTGCCACGCTGACATGTCATCAAATTAATGAGCTGAGATTCTAGATGATAATCTCTTTGGTGCACTTTATCCATAAAATCTTTTGCAGATACATTTTGCAGATGTATTCCAGTTTTTATAATATGGTTGACTGCTTTTGAAAGTCCAGACAAGTAACTTTCAAACAAAATATGAAATATATAAGGCATACATTGTCAAATCTTGGATCTTCTGCAAATAATCTTGTTGTCTGATATTCACATGCAGGAATCTGCACAGGACGTTCATCATATCGTCCTCCTTATCCAGTTGGGAACAACTGTGGAAAACAACGAGCTTCCAAGCTCTCTTCCCATACACTCATGGGAGTTCCTTTTGCTTTTTTTATTTGGAACAAATCAATAGTGTTCCCCATCACTTCTTTTGAATGAAGTGGATGCACACTGTAATGTTCATAGATTTCTTCACATCTTAACATATCCCCTTTTTCAATTTGTCCAATTGACGTTTCAGTATCTTCTGCTAAAACTGTTTCTTCTTCTCCTATATAAACAATCCTATAGTATGTATTGTTTTTTATCAAATACAATGTTGCCTTTTGCACTTTCCTAACATCCACTAACTCCTGCCAGATTTTTTTATTCTTAGCCGGCACACCATTAACAAGAATAACTAGTGGTTCACTTTCTACACTCTCTACACCAATAGTTTAAATATTTTCCTTTAAATCTAACAGTACATACACAACTCTTCTTTTTAATCCTCTTTGTAAATCTGAAGGAGGCAATTTACCTGTTTTAGGCTCCATACGAACAATAGTCTGAAACGGGTGCATACATTGAATAAGAATAGACTCATAGGTGTTTAAATCTATCAGTTGTGGAGGAATAGCAACCAACTCTAGATTATCATGCACAGCTCTAGTGGGCATTTTATTCTCATCTAATTTGTTATAACAATGTTTACAAATTCGCTGATCAGAACCCAAATCAAAACAATTCTGTACCAACAAATAAGTTGCAATTTCTTTCCATTTATCATTATTTTCTTTTTCACTTTTTAAATACAGATCAACACTCCTAGTCTGATTTTTGTAGTGAGTTCGGCGACAATAAATATACGAAAAATTTGGCCTGTCTTCTGAAATCACCTTAAACTTTGTAATTTCATTCTAACTTCCGCATTTGAGTATGATGTACAGCCAACATCCTGCAATGATGAAAAACACTTTGACACACTTTCCTAGAAATACAAGCTAGAGAATGACCATGCAAACCAGTGTGTTTTCTCACTCTGCAAGGGTCTAGTCCTTGCAACACCTTCATCTTTTGTTTAACACTTTTTTTACAATATGCTTGTAAGATATTGCGTAATTTATCAATAGATTCTTGTTGTACACTACAAACACTACTACAACCCCTAGTGTACACTGGGGCTTTAGGACGTCTGCCTAGAACATCATCAGCTATCACTTCTTCTGAATTTCTAGTAACCATTTGCTCTTTCTCAATTGGACAACCATTTTTAACCTCATAAGCTCGACCACTTGTGTCAACTGCATGCAACAAATAATTGCTCTGTAAATAACTCTCTTCATTAAAAAAAAGGCTCAGAACTTGATGAGTGTTTCTATTCCCCTAAAAAAATCACATAAATTACTTTTGTTAATTACTCTTTTCCTCTTACTTTTGGTATTCATTAAATGGATTGGTTTATCTAGTGATCGAATTCTGTGTATTACTAAAATAAAGAATTTCCTCTTTATTTCAAAAGCCTTTTCAACAATGGATTCGATATGCTTCTTCTTTTTATAAAATACTGTTCTCTTTCTATATTTATTTGTATCTTTCAATAAATTATGGACAACTCTGTTGTAAAAAGAAAATTGTGCAATTCTTTATAGATTTTCTCTTCTTTTACTATAAGCTGTATCCTTTGTTTTTACATTGCCTTTTTTCCTAACCTATTCTTTGCACTTTTTTATGCTTGCAACATAATCACTTCTTTTCACAATTGCATTTTTTTTCTAAATCTAGAAAAAAAAATTGAAGTCCTTTGGGGTCTTACCAGAATTTTTTTCTTTTTAGCCACATCATGTTTGTCTTCCAATACTTGTGGTTGAGTTTTTCTCAAGTAAGTATCTTTTTTCTGACCTTTATTTCTTCTTTGTTTCTCCGGCATGATAACTTTATTTTAAGGATGATACACAGTATCTCTAAAAAATAAACATAAATAAGTATTTAACAACTTTAAAAAATATACATTTTTATTACTGTATAAACACATTTCATATAAATTCTGACTAACAAAATTGTAGGCCTAAAGCACCACTGTGAAGCTGATAAGAACACTGCCTACATAATGCAAAGCAGTTTGAAACACTCCATAACTGTAGAACCTGAAGCACTGTATGACTACATGCATATTTACTAAATGATCACAATACTATAAGGAAAGACACTGAGTGAATTCATAATTGGTTCACCTTTAATTTAGTAAATGGATTACTACATGGTAGTCACTATGGTTTTGCAACAGTACAGATTTAGAATTTACAATAGTGCAGTGTTGTTTGTCTAGTGTAGGTAGTCGTGCTGGAGCAATGTGGGGTAGTGCAGTGGTATTTCAGTAGTGTAGGAGGTCATGTTGGCATAGATTTAAGGTTTAGGGTAGTGTAATTGTGTTTCAAAAGTGTAGGGGGTCATGCTACGGTAGTGTTTTAGAGTTTAGGGTAGGACAATGGTGATTGAGTAGTGTAGGTGGTTGTACTGGGGTTAGATTGAGGGTTTAGGGTAGTGCAGTGGTCTTTGTGCAGTGTAGGGGGTCCTGCTGGGACAGTGTTCCAAGATAGTGCAGTGGTGTTTATATAGTGTACGGGGTCATGCTAGGGATAGTGTTTTAGGGTTTAACATAGTGCAGTTGTGTTTGTGTAGGGTAGGGGGTCATGCTGGGGTAGTGCAAGGGTGTTTGAGTAGTGTAGGAGGTCGTGCTGGGGTAGTGTTCTAGGGTAGTGTAGTGGTGTTTATATAGTGTTTTGGGTCATGATAGGGATAGTGGTTTAGAGTTTAAGGTAGTGCAGTGGTGTTTGTGTAGTGCATGTAGTTGTGCTGGAGTAGTGTTTTAGGGTAGTGCACTAGTGTTTGGGTAATGTAGGGGGTCATGCTGGGGTAGTGTTCTAGGATAGTGCAGTCATATTTGGGTAGTGTAAGAGATCGTGCTGGGGTAGATTTAAGGTTTAGGGTAGTGCAATGGTGTTTGAATAGTATACAGGTCGTGCTGGGTAGTGTTTTAGTGTGTAGGGTAGTACAGTAGTGTTTATGTAGTGTAGGGGTCATGCTCGTGTAGATTTAAGGTGTAGGGTAGTGCAATGGTGTTTGGGTACTGTAGTTGGTTGCGCTGTTATAGTGTTTTAGAGTTTAGGGTAGTACATTGGTGAATGGGTAGTGTAGGAAGTCGTCCTTGGGTAGTGTTCTAGGGTAGTGTGGTGGTGTTTATGTAGTGTACAAAGTCATGGTAGGGATAGTGTTTTACGTTCCAATGAAGTGCAGTGGTGTTTGTGTAGTGTAGGGGGTTGTGCTGGGGTAGTGTTCTAGGAAAGTACAGTGGTATTTGGGTAGTGTACGAGATCGTGTTAGGCTAGATTTAATGCTTAGGGTAGTAAAGTGGTGAATAGATAGTGTACGTGGTCGTGCTGGAGGTAGATTAATGGTTTAGGGTAGTGCACTGGTCTTTGTTTAGTAAAGGAAATCGTGCTAGGGATAGTGTCACTGCAGGAGTACATGTACTTATATGTCTGCAAACACATAAAGCAACCAAATCATTCTCTCTCAATTTTCCTAAATGGACACTGACTCACAGTGTGATTCTAGACAAATAACAATATTTCTTTTAAATGGAGTAGTAGGGTAGTACAGTGGTGTTTGGGTAGTGTAAAGGGTCGTGCTGAAGTAGGTTTAAGTTTTAGGGTAGTGCAATGCTGTTTGGGTAGTGTAGGAGGACGTGCTGGGATAGTGTTCTAAGGTAATACAGTGGTGTTGGGTAGTGTCAGAGGTTGTGCTGTGGTAGATTTAAGGTTTAGGGTAGTGCAATAGTGTCTGGTTAGTGTAGGGGTTGTGCTGGGGCAGTGTTTTACCATTTAGTTTAGTGCAGTAGTGAATGGGTGGTGTAGGGGCTCGTTGTGGGGTAAATTTAGGGTTTAGGGTTGTGCAGTTGTGTTTATGTAGTGTAGGAGATCGTGCTGAATTACTCTTTTAAGGTAATACAGTCGTGTTTGTCTAGTGTAGGGGGTCGGGCTAAAGCAATGTTCTAGGAAAGAACAGTGATGTTTAGGTAGTGTAGAAGGTTCTCATAGGGTATATTTGAGGTTTAGGGTAGTGCAATGGTGTTAGGGTAGTGTAGGAGGTCATGCTGGGATAGTGTTCTAAAGTATTACCCTGATGTTTGGGTAGTGTAGGAGGTTGTCCTGGCGTAGATTTAAGGTTTAGGGTAGTAAAGTGGTGAATAGGTACTGTAGGTGGTCATGCTAAAGGTAGTATCACTGCAAGACTACATGTACTTATTTGTCTGCAAAAACATCTACCATGCATTCCATATATTTCAGAACTGCATTTTACTATTAATAATAAACTTATTTTGGAAACACATAACCATTGACTATTTTCTAATTCTACCAAAATGTGAGAACACAGTACGTTTTTAATCAATACATGTCAGGAAACACATGAAGTATCAAAATGCTGCTCTCAGAGTGATTCCTAAATACACAGACTCACTGTGTGATTCTAGACAAATAACAATATTTCTTATAAATACAGTACTCGGATAGTATAGTGGGGTTTGGGTAGTGTAAGGGGCCCTGCTATGATAGATTTAAGCTTTAGAGTAGTGAAAAAGTGTTTGGGTTGTATAGGGAGTCATACTGGGGTAGTGTTCCAGCATAATGCTGTGGTGTTTATGTACCGTAGGGGATCATGCTAGGGATAGCAATTTAGGGTTTAAGGTAGTGCAGTGGTGTTTGTGTAGTGTAGGGGGTTGTGGTAGGGTAGAGTTCTAGGAAATAAAGTGCTGTTTGGGTAGTGTAGTATGTTGGGCTGGGGTAGACTCAAGGTTTTGGGTAGTAAAGTAGTGAATAGGTAGTGTAGGTAGTCATGCTGGAGGTAGATTAAGGGTTTACAGTAATTCAGTGATGTTTGGGTAGTGTAGGAAATCATACTGGGGGTAGAGTCACTGCAAGACTACATGTACATGTACTTATTTGTCTGCAAAAACATCAAGCATGCATTCCATATATTTCACAACTGCATTTTACTATTAATACTAAACTCATTTTGGAAACACAAAACCAATGACTATTTTCTAATTCTACCAAAATGTGAGAACACAATATGTTTTTGACCAATTACATGTCGGAAAACACATGAACTACCAAAATGCTTCTCTCAGAGTGATTCCTAAATGAACAGACTCACTGTGGGATTCTAGACAAATACAAATATTTCCTATAAATACAGTACTAGGATGGTATAGTGGTGTTTGGGTAGTGTAAGGGGTTTTGCTGTGATAGATTTAAGCTTTAGTAAAATGGTGTTTAGGTAGTATAGGGATTCATACTGGGGTAGTGTTCTAGCATAGTGCACTGGTGTTTATGTACCGTAAGGGATCATGCTAGGGATAGCGTTTTAGGGTTTAAGGTAGTGCAGTGGTGTTTGAGTAGTGTAGGAAGTTGTGGTAGGGGTAGTGTTATAGGAAATTAAGTGCTTTTTGGGTAGTGTAAGAGTTTGTGCTGGGGTAGATTTAGGTTTAGGGTAGTAAAGTAGTGAATAGGTAGTGTAGGTGGTCATGCTGGAGGTAAATTAAGGGTATCCAGTAGTGCAGTAGTGTTTGGGTAGTGTAGGAAATCATACAGGGGGTAATTTCACTGCAAGAGTACATGTACTTATTTGTCTGCAAAAACATCTAGCATGCATTCCATATATTTCAGAACTGCATTTTGCTATTAACACTATACTCATTTTGAAAACACATAACCATTGACTATTTTCTAATTCTACCAAAATGTGAGAACACAATACGTTTTTAATCAATTACATGTCAGGAAACACATCACATAACAAAATGCTTCTCTCAGAGTGATTCCTAAATGCAGATAGACTCACTGTGTGATTCTAGACAAACAACAATATCCCTCCTATTTTACCAAAACACATTTCTTAGTGTAGAATGGGTACTGCATTTTAATGTAGAAACCACTCATTTTGCAAATACATTGTTATCTGTGTGCAAACACATAAAATAAACAAATGCTTATCTCAGAATGCTTTCTAAATGCACACACACTCACAATAAAATACTAGAGAAAAAAAAGTATTCCCCGCACTTTAGCAGGACAAACACATTACTCTGATTAAAATCAAAATGCACCACATACATTCCCTCACAAATTAATAACTCACATTTCCAATTGTTTTGTAGAATAAGAAGTCACACAGCAGATGTTCTTATTCAGAATCTCTGTTTTCAACACCTCTCACCAGAACCAAAGAATGGCAGAGTTTCCCTCTCATTTTGAACACATATGCACCTTCACGTCAAACGAGATTGCTTCCCACATTAATTCAAAAGCAAACACACATCTCTATTGGTTAGACTTCATTGGTCTTACTTCAGCCCAGGATCACTGATGGGGGCCGGTTTCCACGTCCCTGGAGCACAGAGGGGGCTCTGCACACGCGACTCTCGCCGTCTGTGCTGGCTGCTCATGGGGTTACCTTGGGCTCTCAGTACTACGTCTCCCAGGCTCCCCAGAGCGGCGCGCACCTCCGACGTCATTTCCAAGCGCCCGAAGGCGCTTAAATAATCTCAGCGCCTCCCGCAGTGCGGGACGCTCACGGGCATGCCCGGGCGCTGCCCGGGCCAAGGGCGGGCCCATCCGCGCCCGTCTGATAGAGGCCGGGCTGGGCCACCCCCCTTTCATTTGATCTTTACTGTGGGTAAGCGGAAACTTGTTTGCTCTCAGGAACAGGGAGAGGTCAAGGCAAAAGTACCCAGGAAATCTGCTACTATCATTTCCTATTTAACTACGGCTGTGGGGGTTTTAAACAAATAAATTGCTAACGCAGAAAGAGAACTGGGGCTGGACACAAGTGAAGAGCCAGCTGTTGGGCCTATTAAACCTGACCCCGTGGCAAATAATCTCATTCCATTGTAGCCACTCATTCTCTTAACATCACCAACAGGCGCCCTTGGACTTACTTGTGATGGTATTGAGGCAGGGGGTACAGCGAATGTAACCATAACTCCCTCTCCAGCCCAGGTATTGGTTCCCAAATCGCTGCCCCCTAGGTAAAACGCTGTGAAAAAGAAAACTACCAGAAGACCACCTAAACGGGACAGAGGCCCAAAAAGTATTAACTTGACCCAAGGGACTGCTGCAATTAAATCTTTAGATGTGACTGTGCGCGACAAGGTGGAGGAGTTTTGACAAGGGTCACAAAAGATATTATTGATACAATGAACATTTGTGTAGCTGGCATACTAAAAAAAATGTGAAGGTATTAACTCCTTTTTAACTGCTTCAAATTGTTTACATGGTTTGGCTAAATTAACTGTGCACCCTAAGCCAAACCAAAACACTAGTGTATGTATGGGTGAGGACGTCAGAGACACTCAATCTATTTCCCCACTAGAACGGAAATTGGATTTAGGACCCCCCAGAGTTAGCGGCCGGCGGGGTGCTACTAAGAGTGGGGAGAATCCCAGTAGTATTAATACGAACCCTGAGGCTGTAATGGACCATGCTCAAACCCCGGTTAGTAGGGACTGTATCGTCCAAGAAGAAAGGAGTTATACAGCTAAACAATCTAGCATTAATCTCCCCCCAGATGCAGCACTGTAGGTTGTGGTCCTCGTAAGGGTCCCACCATTGGGTGCAAGAGAGTATGAGTCAACTGCAGATTTGATAGTAAAAACTAAAAAATGGTGTGATTTCTACTGCTCGGGTAATACAGAAATTTCTCCTACCATTATATTGGCTAGGCGGGTAGGGTGGTTAGGGAATTCCCCAAAGCAAGTAGTAGGGGACTGTGTCATAGTCAACTTCAATAAGCGAGGTATCGCTGACAGATTACTATGGGATGAACTAGAGAGGGGGAAGGGGCATCTGGGCACTGCCACTGGGATTCTTTTACCCTTCTCCTCGACGTCCAAATGCAGTCTCTAAAACCCACCTAGACCTGCCATGGAGGAGACTACCTCAGTCTTCTCGAAGTGCTGCTAAATACAATGACACCATAACCCCACTTAATTGGGCTAATCCCAGAGATATATCACCACACCAAGCCTCTTGTATCCAGACAAACCATCGAGAGGAGAGTTTGGCATTATCTAATAGGTTTTCTCCTTTGGCCCAGTTAGATGAAAATGACTGACTATAGTTCCCACATGTCAGCCCTCGGGCATCTATTCTTAACCTACATAACATTGAGGTTGATGCTGGTCCCAACTGCAGTATAATCAGCTGGAACATTGCGGGGCTTACATCAAAAAGAAATGACTCAACTTTTTTTAATTAATCAAAAATCATTACATCATAGCATTGCAGGAGACTTGGGATAAGAAGAATTATTTCTGGCTAGATGGATTTAAATCCTATTGTTTACCAGCTCCCCCAACGGCGGCAGGTAGAGCTGAGGGTGGTTTGATTTATCTCTTCTCACTAAAGCTGAAAGGGTCAGTAAAGCAGCTGGAGGTAACCTCCCATAATTGTCTGATAGCGGAACTCACTACCCCTAACCACCTTAAAGTATTGTTAATTAATTTTTATAATTCAGGAGAATGTGATTGTAGCAACGAGCACCTTTTTTATTTGAAATGTTTTTTAGATACGTACAGTTCACAGCAAACCACTTTTTTCATACCATATTCATGGGTGATAATAATATTCATTTGTGTGATCTCAATTGTCAAATTAATGAGTCCTATGGACCTTCCTACTCGTCGCCACCTCATTTTGAACATACCCCTAAAGGGGAGGCCTTGGAGGATCTTCTTCTGGGTGTCCACCTTTACGAGCCAGGCTTCTACGACCCGAGTGAGAGGGTATCAACTTTAAAGGTGAGGGATAGTGAGACCATAATTGATTATATATTTTTATCTCCCTTCGTGCTAGGGAACATATTTTTTTATAACGCAAAATGTTCCCCTTTTAGCGATCATAACCCTGTCATACTTGTGTTAGATAAGGGCCTAGACCTTCTATGCGTTCCAGACAAGGTTGGGAGGCCTAACCCTGAGACAACTAAAGATCAAGGGAGGAGGCTAAATGGTCTAAGGTAGTCCCAGATCTTTTCTTGGCTAACTTATGCCTGAAGGTCAAAAACAACATCGCTAAGTATGTCGATCATTCTAATCCGAGGGATACAGGTATTACAGGTTTTGAAGCTATTTGCGGCCAGGTTGCAACAGATCTAACCACTATAAGCAAGCCCAGACCCAACTTAGGGGAAAGGTGGTTTGATTCTAATTGTTCTAGGGCCCATCAAAATCTAATTAAAGCTTTGAAAATTAAACCTAGAGATAGGGAACAGAGAGCTCGACTTAGAAAAGAATATAAATCAGTAGTCCTTATACAAAAGAATGAGATCAAATCAGAGGCCTGGGACTCGTTAATGTCAGTTTAAATTTTAAAGGACAGCTCCAAGTTTTGGCCTATCGTTAATAGCCCTTTTTTCTCGGGCCAGGAGAAAGGTATCCTAGAAACCAAGATCGCAGAGGATCAGTGGTTACTTCATTTTGAGGGCATCTACAGGTCCAATGAAATACATGAGTCCTTTTCTGCTCCAGACACTGGCAATGCCTTGCCCTTGTTAATCTTTAAAGAAGATGATGTTGAGAGGGCAATTATGGATTCTTCTAGTAACAAGGCACCTGGTCTGGACGGTGTCCCCGTCGACCTCTATAAGGGTAACGCTAAATTTTGGGCCAAAATTTTAACCAATGTCTTTAACTCTACAGTTGTCCAGGGGTTCCCTGCTTCATGGTCCCAGTCTACTCTCATTCCAGTTTTTAAAAAGGGGCAGAGAGGGGACCCTAGGTGCTACAGGCCCATTTCATTGCTAGATTTGGCGGTTAAAGTCCTATGTAAAGTGATTCTGGTCAAGATTACAGATTGGGCAAATTAAAATGGGGTTTTATCAAACCTCCAGTATGGTTTTAGACCAGACAGAAGCACTATGGACCAGTGTCTCAATTTGTACCTACTGATAAATAAATGCACTGTAGCCTCCAAGGGGTCTATATATCTATGTTTTATGGACTTATCATCAGCTTTTGATCTCGTGAATAGATCTAAGCTATGGTCCATTCTGCTCAACATAGGGATCGATCCCTGCCCGGTTTATTTTTTAGCTGACCTTCATCAGGATCTTTATGCTGCCATCAGGGTCACCCAGGAGGGCAAATGCACACGTCACTTTAAGTCTGGTAGACGGGTCCATCAAGGCTGTATACTGGCCCCTCTACTTTTTACGTTATATATTTACACCTTAGATAAAACATTAGATAAGGCAAGTTTGGATATTCCGCGTGTAGGAAACAGGACCATTCCTGTTCTCCTATACGCGGATGACGCGGTGTTACTAGTTCGAACTCCCTTAGGTCTCCAGAGGCTTTAGGAAGCATTTGGGTCCTTTATGAAATCCCTGGATTTGTTGGTAAATATCTCCAAAGCCCACTTCTTGACCATGGGACAATGCAAGAATACAGCTAAAACATTTTACTGTAACGGGGCAGAGGTCACCAGAGTGAAAGTTTTTACATATTTGGGGGTCCTGTTTGATGACAGATGCTCTTGAGCCCCCCAGCTTAAAGCGAAAAAATATGCTATGGTGAAATCGTCATCAGCACTACTTAGCTTTGCACGGCGATTGGGAGCCAAGCCCTGTGAGGCTATTCTCGCCATCTATAGGTTGAAATGCCTTGCTATTGCCACTTATGGCGCAGCTATCTGGGGATACAAACAAGCGGTAGGTGTCCAGATGGCAGAAAATAAATTTTTCTGCAACCTTCTGTTCATCCCCCAATTGACCCCAACCTTTGCTATCCATCGGGAAGTAGGGATGGGATATGTGATCGACCTGGTGAGTTTGGCTCCCTTGGTTTGCTGGATAAAAACTTGGCTTAACCCTGAACTCACATTGAACCACCAGATATTAATGGACTGTGTGGCCTTAGACAAAGCTAGCGAAATTGAGTGGCTGTCATATGTCAAGAATATGTTTTTTAAACTCGGGCGCCCAGATATTTATCGATTTCCGGAAAGAATTAAGAAAACTGACCTAAAATGGATTAAATCACAGTTTCTGAGTTTACTGGGGCTGGAACGGGAGGCTGAGGAAATAAAAAAACACTGGTTAGGGCTTATTACTTATTAATCTTATCGCCATCACTAGAGCCCTATTTAGGAATCGTGTCAAAGCCCCCCCATCGTTAGCTTTTGAACAGGTTTCGCTTCAACCTGATTTATTTCTCGTTGGGAAATTTTTCAGGATGGTGTAAACCTGAAGGCTCAGCCCGTGTAACTGTGACAGTTTTTCAAACCAAGATACTATGCACTTTATAATATTTTGTGATTTTTATACTGAAATTAGGAAGAAGTTTTTAATTCCGCTTTTGAGGGGTAAGGGATTCCTTCAGGTCAGAACAGCCCTAATGTACCTCCAATGGTTAGACAATACCTGGAACATTTTTAACATTGCTAGTTTTCTTGTTGCTGCTGTTTGCCTTAGGCAACAAAAATTTCCCCTGATGATTGAACCGTGTATTCCTCTTGAATTTTAAAATCTTAAAATACCATTCATTTGTTTTAATTGATTTATCTTTTTAGCTTTAAATCATTTATATACATCTGTGTACTAATGGTCTACAGATTTGTATTGCCTAAATTTATTGTACTGTCCTGTGTTTTGTATTAGTACTTTTATGATTTTTATTAATCGAATAAAGTGGTTTGATGACTAATGACTGATGACTAGACATTTCAATCATTTCCAAATGACATACATTTCAACCCTAACCCCATTCTGCCTTCAGCCTTTTACCATAGACACACTTCATGGAACACTTAACTGAGCACACAGGTCAAAAGTTCATCACACAATGTTGCTAATCAAAACAGCAAGCGTGCTTGACTTTTCAATATACCAGCTTATCTTATGTAACGTTCCTTTCTATCAGTTTTTGTTAACCACTAAGAATCAGGCTTTTAACAAACAGAAACATGCACCCTAGTTTTCAGTGTAGAATGTTGTCAAACAACCAATCCTTTCTTTTCTTTTTTCAACACTGCATCTTATTCACCATTTTAGAGAAATCTTAGTTTTCAAACTGCCATTTCATTTACAGAGACCAGCTGAGTGCATCCAGACCTCCTTTCAAGATTCTTAGAGTGTGGATTGTGGGACACAGCTATATTGTCTGGAGCCAAAGGTATGCAGGACACAAAGGAAATCACAAAGACCTAGGTTTACCAAATGTGGACATTAAATGGATTTGACACAGAGGGTTAAAGTGGCACCAATTGATGCCATTGGTGAAATACTTCCTGCATCTCCAACACCCTGACCACATAATTGTGCACTGTGGTGGCAATTACCTAGGCGCTTTGACTGGGGTAGGTCTGGAAATGCTTCTGAAGGACACCTTTGGAGAATTTATGTCACTTTTTCCCCAACCTGCCTTTGTCTATTCTAACATATGCCAAAGGCAGAAATGGAACTGGTCCAATCAATTTTGTCCACAGATTGAGAAAGGTAGGAAACATGTGAATAAATCTGTTTCTGCTTTTCACCGAGACTATAGAATGGGGTCCATATTCCACAACAATATGCATTTCAATATGCATGGCATCTATAGGAGATATGGTCAACATTTTACAGATGAAGGGAACAGAGTCTTCCTCTTGAACTTTAGACTCTGCATCGGTACTTACTTGTAGGTACTAAAATCTCTCAAAAAACAGAAGGGCTCTTTTTAGAGCCAAAACAACAGTTGATGGACAGATTGCAGAGCTAGGTCATATATTCACCCCAGTACAGAGATCTGGGCCTAAATTGCACTCCATACCACCCCAGTTCAGACATGGCCATATGCAAATCAGCCTTGACCCTGTGCCTCATGGGAACAGTCCAGCCCGAACTGCCAAGCCATGTCTTTCCTGGACCGGAATCAAGAATCCTAGGACAGGTTTCTGGCTATCAGCCGTCTTCAGCCAGGATAGCTTGACTCCAGTGGTGTGGAGAGCATGGGACTTACGTCTGAGCATACCCATCCCACTCGGGGTAACAAATGCAAAAACAACAGTTGATGGACAGAATGCAGAACAATGTCATACATTCACCCCAGTACAGAGATCTGGGCCTAAATCCATTGTTTTTTTGCACTCCACACCTCTCCAGTTCAGACATGGCCATATGTAAATCAGCCTTGATCATGTGCCTCATGGGAAAAGGCCAGCCTGAACTGCCAAGCCATGTCTTTCCTGGACCGGAATCAAGCATCCTAGGACAGGTTTCTGGCTATCAGCCGTCTTCAGCCAGGATAGCTTGACTCCAGTGGTGTGGAGAGCATGGAACTCACGTCTGAGTATACCCATCCCACTCGGGGTAACAAATGCAAAAACAACAGTTGATGGACAGAATGCAGAACAATGTCATACATTCAACCCAGTACAGAGATCTGGGCCTAAATCCATCATTTTTTGCACTCCACACCACCCCAGATCAGGCATGAACTGGGGTGGCTTAGTGAGAAAAATAACGATGGATTGAACCCAGATCTGTGACTGGGAGTGAATGCTTTGCCATTGTGCAACATTCCGTCCATCATCTTGTGTGTTTTGCTCTTTTTAGAGCCACCTAACAACTAAACACATAAGCTTGATGCATATCTGAAAAATATTATTTGTTTTTGGCTTGGAGTCGCGCACTTAACGCGATGAGAGTCATGCAGCCAACACGTACAAGTCGTGCACCACATGCACTGGAGTCACGGACCCTATGGGTTAGACTCCGTGCATCCAACGTGTGCACACCAGTGGCTGCACTGAGCGCAGCGCTGGGTGCGTGACTCCTAATTATACAGTAAACAAAATCAGCCCCTATCAGTAATTTTTATTATCCCCGGGGACCCCATCCGCCTGGGGCTTATGTAATACATTGGAGACCGTTGGGGAAGCCCCAATGCCCCCGCGGTCCTAGCCGGCTCCCCGCGTCCTGCGGGAGCCGGCATTGCTTTTCCTCAGGGAGAGCAGATAACATGCTTCTCCCCTGAGGAAAAGCAATCTGCTTTCCTATTTGGAAGAGAGAACAAGTTAACCTGCTCTCTCTTCCAAACAGGAAATAAGTATGGGCAAAATTTGCGAATTTGTGGATTTTTTTTGCGAGTTCGCTGGTTTTTTTTTCGTATTCGCGGGCCTCTTGCAGCGCACCGACTGCGAAGTTACCCATGCGGTCGTACATGGGCGCGGCCATCTTGTGCGCGTTGCGTATTTCCGTTTCCGTGCGCTATTGGCAATCTCGCGTTGTGTGCGGCGCGCTATTACGAGTTTGTGTGTGTTTTTGCGTGCTCGCGGGGGAAATATCACGCAAACTTACCCACACGGTCCTCACTGGGCGCGGCCATCTTGTTTTTCATTCATTGGTATGGTTCTGGGCATGCTTTTCCTATCCTCTCCTAATCTGTCCAATCCTTTGTTTCTTTGAACTTGTTTTTGATCTTTTTTACTCATTATCTATCCCTCTATTTTTCTACATCTATATTTTGTGTTTTTTTCAACTTTTCGTTACTTTTAAAGCTACTTTTTTAAACTCTTTTCTTTACTTTTTCCCTATTCTTTTCTATTTTCTTTTCTTCAGCTGTCCAGACCATGCCAAAGGGAGCCAGGAATAGCAAGGGGAAGGGTCCCGCATCCATCACCCGGCTCCCATGCGGGTGATTGAGGGGGGAGCAAGTCGAGGCCCGGGAGATCTTTAGTGTGAAGGAGGTGGCCGCACTGATTTTGCATGTCCAGCGCCACAATCCCAAGACCATTGCGGCAGGATCGCTGGCGGGTACGGGCTCCGGGAGCGTCGGCAGCTGTGGGGGAAGGTTTGCCGGGCCATGTATCGGCAGTCGCGGGTCCGGCGCACCTACAGCCAGGCCACGCACCGGTGGTCCGATATCCTGGACTGTGAACACGACCTACTCGACCTGATAGGCGTTGAGATCCCTGGGCTTGGTAAGTAGTAGTAGCTATTTAATCACTACTCTGTTTTCTCCTGCTCTATGTTATCATATTGCAAATGTTTGTTTTTTCCGAAGAGCAATAATGCTGCCGATTATATTGTAGGTAAATTATGTTTCAAAATCTTCTGTGATTGCATTGCAGGTGCACTGCTCGCCTGCCCAGTGGCGGTGCTACTATGCTTACTTGTTTTCGATTTTGTGCTCATTTCATTGGCCTGAGTGATTATGTATGAGTGTACTTTACAGAACTGCGTAATGCTAGACACTAGGGGGCAGATTTAAAATTACTGGCGCATCCCTGCAAATTAGCAGGGATGCGCCAGTAATTGTGGCCACCTCTCCACCACCCATGGTGCACCGCATTTACAATGCGGCGCACCATGGGGTAAAAATGACACAGATGCGTCACGCATCTGTGCCATAAAGGCGGCGCATTGCTGGAGTTGCGTTGCAAGCACAACGCAGCTCCAGCTATGCTCTGGGGTGCCCTATCTCCCCAATGTTGCGTCAAGCCATACGTCTGCTTCAAGCAGGCGCAGGGTTTTGACGCAGCATTGGCCTAAAAGTGACTGAGTGAAATCTTGTAGATTTCACTCAGCCACTTTTAGGAGGCAGCCTCCCTTGCGCTGGAACGCCCCCTGATGGCGCAGGGCTTTACAACGTGATGCATCTCCCAGATGCGTCACGTTGTTAATATACCCCGCACCATGGCGCCTCTTTTGCGCTGCCGCTGTGTCACAAAAGTCACGCAACGATGGAGCAAAAGAGCCGCAAGAGGCTTGTAAATCTGCCCCTAGAGATTCAAGTCCATTCCTACCTTTGTACTCCTGCCACTAAGAAGAGATAGTGATGGTGGATTGAAGGTTTGAGTATATTATGACTGGTTATTTAGTAGGAAACTTTTCAGTGTTCTCACTGGTCTGCAATCACGATGGATCGTGTCTGTCACTTCGAGTGCTGCGGAGTGCTGCTTACCAGTCCTAGTCGAACCTTTTTGTAGTTGGTTTAGTGAGTTACATAACTTTCCAAGTAGACGGTCCGCGAATCCATCAATACTAATACCCTAGTAGACCACATCAGATAGGTCAATAAATTTAGTGCAATTGTTGTCTATTTCCCCGAAATATTTTGTCATTGTTTTTTTGAAATGTTTGATTTGGTTGAAAATAATCATCCATGTTTGTTCCTTTCTTTCATGTTGTACATCAGCATCAGCACCCCCCAGGGGCATGGGGACATAGGAGGAGAAAGTGGTGCAGCAGAGAAGGGAAAAGATCAGGAAGGCCAGGTGTCAGAAGTGTACCTGAATTCTTGGATTTTCCGTGGGAGCTGATGACCGAAGGAAGGTGCCCAGCTGATTATTTCCCAATTCCCTCACCTCCCTGGACCCGGATTTCTCCAAGGCCAGGAACGGAAGGGAAAGGGGAAGTGGATAGACAAGAGAGACTGCCACACAGGTGCCTTCTGACTCTTCTTAATTTTGACCAAACCGCACCTAAAACATGAAAAACATCATTAATACAGTTCCCACAAGGATTGGCTTACTAGAACTACTCTTTCCCCACTAGCTTCTTTCTTTACCTTGATCAAGTGTGGAATTTGCAGCTCTCTAAATTCTTCACAGGATAATAACTCGCTTCCTTATTATATTCAATGCATTTCAGTTCAGTATCCAGAAGTAGTAGTTGCTTAGGATGACGATACGGAGGTACACAGCAGTATTAATTATATGCATACAATGAATACCCCATTTACAATATTCAACCTGAGTGGTTACTGGACGCTGCTGGGAAGCTATGAAGAATTATGGACAACTGTTCCCGAAGTTAAAGTCACTCCAGTAGTTCATAGAATTTACAGGTCTGCCCCAGTAAGAGACTATCTAGGGCTGGGAACACATTGTCTAAATGCAGGAAGAGTATCACCATTTGAGTTCAACTGAAAAAACAACAAGGAAAATTCCTACTGCATAGCCGGTGACTTCGGTGCTGCCGCCGGGTACTGCAATCACTTGGACTCTTCAGGAAAAAAGAGCGCTGGTGACTTCTTAGACGAGTCCGCTACTAAATGAAGCTATGAGCAGAAGAGCGGCAGAAATAAACTCCTCCGTAAGCTGAGGAAAAAACGAGACTCAGTACTCGGACCAAAACTAATTCAAAAGGTCTCGTCTCGTGTACAAATACAGGCTCCCAAAATACTATTGAGCCTTGCACAGATAACTGTGCCAAAATACTGGAAAAATGCCAAAATTAGGAAGCGCTAAGGAGAAGCGACCTTCCGTCAAAAAACGACAGTTGAAGTGCGCGGAGCAGAGAACTCTCGCGCACGAAATGGCGGACAATCAGCGGAACACTAGAACGCTGACCCAAGGACTAGAGCGGCACAACCAGGAACAAATCAGAACTCAATCGGCCCACTGTTGAGCCACTCTCTGCCGCCAACGCCAAATGGACAGGATTGGAGTGGTACCTGAAATCAAAGGTCCTTTAACGTGAACGGGATGAATTTTGTGGGGGCCAGGTCGAGATCTGACACCAGGATCGGTCCGGCAAGGGCTTCTCTGCTGGCCCCAATAAGTTTTCCTGTTAATATTAATAATTATACTTCCCTATATTTTACAGCACCTATTTTTTCCTAACGTTCCTCATTCGATTTTTTCTAAATCGTCTTTGATCTTCTTGTAGACTGTTTATAAATCTTATCCTGCCTCTACTATGACTCCCTGTGGTACTACTAGATTATTATTAGTCTGTCTGTGAAGCTAACTTAGCTTGCACAGTTGGAAGAAGGTGTTATCAAAAACTCTAATTCAATTCAGCAATAGCTCTATGCACTGAGTGCAGTCCTCTGGGTTGTCCACAATGTCTTTGGAAGTCTTCTAAATGTTTATGCTTTGACCATTCCCAACAATAAAATGTCAATGGCCACCAAGAAAGAATAAGATACTAGTTTACTTTTTTACTTTTTGATTGGATGGGTGGACAACCCATACTACTACTATTGCAGGGACTATTCTGCACAAACAGAACTATGGACATGAAATAGTGCATTGTTTATCAATTATAATAGGCGCAGTTAGACTTTCCACATACCTCAGTCATAACAGACATTAAACCCCCAATCTCCTTACTGACTAGCTAGTGTGTCAGAGTCATTTAGCTCCCGATTTCATCGATGATTGATCCCCAATGATTATACAACCCAGGACATAAGAGTACGGAGTCAGAGTCCCGACCTCTCAGAGCCACGGCCTCATGCTTGCAAATTGCAAACCCTTTCGCTCACTCACTCATGACCAAAAATCACAGTCTATGTACGTTTTAACGCTTTATTAAAAGGAAAAACATTTATTAAAATCAAGTTCATCATACAACATAAACGGTGGATTGAAAAATGAAACATGCTTAGTGATTTCACACATTAATTGTGGGCGAGCCCTCACCAGGTTGGAACTTCAAGTCTTCTTTATGGTGCTGAATCCTTGCTGATTCTGTCCAAGTGATGAGGATCTGATCTTGCTCTTGTTCTTAGAAGGGAAGCTTCTGTCTGTTATGAGAAAAATGGTGTGTGTTAAAAAGCAAGAATTCACCAGTTGTGCCTAAAAGTATAGCAAGACATGTTATGGCTAAGCATAACTAAAAAACACCCTTCCCTGAAAAAAGGGCAATTTGGAGTTTAGACTAGAGAGTCACATATTATTAAATTTGTTTGTGTAGTCGTATTAACATTTTTTCATTCCTAGACAAATACTAGGGAGTTGTGTATATGGCATCTAAGAATCTGAAATGCATTTTCTAGGCGGAACACCGGCACAGCCATCCACCGGTGCCGGGGCCAGCGCGGAGGTGGGCACTCCTGGGGCGGAAGTGGTGGAACAGCCATCCGGAACTGCTGTGGGGGATGCCACGCTAGTCGCGGGCAGTGGTAAGCTATTATATTCCTTACTTATTGAGATTACAGACTGCTAAGTGTGCTCTCTGCATGGGTGTATATGTTGTAGAGTACAAGTATACTTTACTGTTATGAAGACTTACAAATTTAGAACTAAGTTTTTATCAACCAGGTAGTAGCCTCCTCTAAATTGACTTCAACTCAGCTGTGAAAGTTTTATCGAGAAGCCAAGTCAGATCAGAGATGAACTTGATGGATGGGATGAACAAAAAGGGAAAGAAGGGTGGCAGTAAGTGTGGAAGGACGAGCGAGTTACAAGTAATGATGACTGGCAAAGAATGATACGTGTTTTTGAATGCTGCCCGAGGTGGCTGGGAATATGATGCATGGCCGGTTGAAGGATGAAGCAAGGATGGGTGGAAGGAGAAAGGGAAGAGGACTACCTGGGTGGGTGACACAGAAACTGTATGGATATATGACGGTACCACGCGTACTTTTACAACGCGTACCGTTACAACGCTACTTTTACCACGCAAGTCGTTACAACAACTTGCGTGGAGGGGCGCTGGATAGTAAATTTTTTAATTTACTATTCCAACTCCAGTCCCCGTGGACTCTAGGGAAAGGAGTTGGATAGTAAATTAATCTATTTACTATCCTGGAGCGCCCCCCAGCGCAAGTCGTTGTATCGACTTGCGTGGTAAAAGTAGCGTGGTAACGGTACCGCGTTGTAAAAAATGAGTGGTTACCGTTGTATACCAAACTGTATGTATGCGCAATATATCCTTTGGTTCAAATTCAAATGCAAGTCAAGCACGGATGCATGGCTTGCAGTTTCCAAAATAAAATCAAAATTTTGTTTTTCCGTGAGAAAATCTAAGGTTTGTCCAGTTGAGACATTAAGAAGAATGATTGACATTGACATTTTCTTTGAATGGATGGATGCCTGGATCATGGTACTATCTGACTCATAGATAGCATATGTGGATGTAGACAGAGTAGACAGTCACTGGATGAAGTAAGTGTTACTTTGAAGAGAATGTAACACCGCACCCGCACGTCCATTCCAGTGTAGCAAAGGCAAGGAAAAGAAGTTAAAATTTTTCCGAATCCTACCATGAGTAGTAGCAGTAGTTGCAAGCACAGCATATATCTGGTGATTACGGGGGCCACTCACTACCTCTGTCAATAATGTTAGTACTATTCTGTCATTCATGTGTGGCCTATCAGTGTTCACTCAATAAAAATCAAAGCACCTAAAGGACTGCCCATATGTATGCAAATATCCTGTGAAGGGATAGAAAATCATATTATTTATCTTCGTCATTTTCCTTTTCTAGTAGTCATTGGCACTGTAGGGTGATAGTTAAATTCATTAAGCAGTAGCCTTTGTAACAGAGTATTCTCAGTGCCACCCGTAATAGAAAAGTAAGAGCTTCACCACCTGCATGTACGGGACTGGTACAGTAACGCAAGTCTGTGTCATCATGGCTTGCGTCTGTTTTTCTCGGGTGCAAGTTGACTGCGCTGGCATTATGCCGGCTTCCAGAAGTTTACGTACCAATTTCGCTAAACAAGAGAGAACAAGAAGAATAAGACTGGTGTACTGTCATAGTCGAATGTAGTGAGTCCTTATAGTGCTCGTAGAATTGATTCCTGAAACTCCCACTAATGTTAGAGCAGAGGCTGACGAAGTGGGTGGTTAGATAGATGCAGGCCACAAATGTTATGTGGTGTGCTTGCAAGTTGCTAGTTCTACTGTGACACAACTTTCTGCTGAATTATTTTGTGTTAATCTTAAAGAGCATTGGTTACAGTATGTTTTTCTTTCTTCATATAGATGCTCCTTCCAAACTGACTCGGAAGGAGCTGGCTAGACGGGCCTGGCAAAGGAAGCTGGAGGCGATTGTCGCCGAATATCGCCGGCTGGTGGCCCCGGAGGAGGAGGACAAGCACTCGCAGTCCACAACAACATCCACCACAACAGCTGCATCCTTCTCCGCGCTCCCTGGGTCACCCAGTCAGCACAAGCCTTCAGTGGTACAGAGCCATTGTACCGCAGCCACCCGCCACCGCCAAGCAGCCAAAAAATCAGCTGCTCCCCACAGTAGGTGCAAGGCCCGCATCCACCGCCTATTCCTCAGGGTGTCCAACCTTGATCAGGATATGGAGAGAATGAAGAGCCTGCTCAAGAACCTCCGCAGGGAGCAACGTGCCAACCTGGCCAAAGGACACTGCTGGCCGCAGCAGAGGAGGAGAGACTGTTCATTGCCCCTTTTTTAAAGACTTTTGGGGGGGTGGGAATTGGGAGTTGGGTTTTTTCTTGGACTATGGGGACTTTTTCACGGACATTCTTTGGGGTTAGGGAGGGGTGTGGGTCGGGTCTTGTGGGATAGTTTATTTTTGTTAAGGATTTAAACAATTATTTACTTGCAACTTAAACATTGCATACGCGTTTTTACTGTCTTGCGGGGGAGGTGGGGGGGTTACCTGTTCATTTGTTTTCCTGAAACTTAACTGGCTGCTTGATTCAAATAGTCTAATTAATCGGCCAAATATTTACGAAAGTAAGTGCCACTCACAGAGTTAGTGAATTCAATTGTCCTACCACTTTAGTAGTACTACCGTCAGTCTCTCCTCTCTCCTACTACTCCACTATTCTTCCTCCCCCCAAATGCTTATCTTACCTGTAATTCCTGTTTGAGAAGAGGGCTAGGCACAGGGCTGGCTGCATGGCAACTGGCGAAGAAGGTTGGCAATCCTGGGCGGATGAAATGGTATTGTTGTGGTGGTAGTAGTGGTGGCACTCAGTGGCAGTACTTAGCAGCATATGAAAAAAAAGAAAATGAAACCTTGAGTGGCCTGAGCGGATCATTACAACAGTATGATAGATAGCATAGTACACAAGAACAGTGCCATAATTTAGTCTAACAAATGCTAGTTTCCTAAGTATACTAGTTGCGTGGAGTTTGGCTTTGGCTACTACAAGAAATAGTACTGAAGGTGAATGACACAGCAGCATAATCATTCGCCACGTGTAGGAGTAGGATGTTCTTGATAATCAATACAGTTGATGGCGGCCATGGAAATCAGATTTGATTTTCAAATAGTCCTGGGTCTGTGTAAAGCTGAGTAAGAATATCTCCTCGGATTCCTTCAAACAGATTTTATGTTGCTTTGACCTTATCCTCCCCAGCAAGTGTGTGGAATTATTGTTGTAATTTACTCACACCTCAATGAAAACCACACAGCCCGGGGGAAGAGGGTTAGGGTTTGAAACTTGGATGGGAATGGGGTTTGTGGGTAAAGTTTTGTGAAGAGAGGAAAAAAAACACAGCATGGAGACAAACAAATGTTTGGATACGAAGCTAGTCATGAATCTTTAAAGGGACATAAAGGAAGTGCATGCACTACTGCAGGCATCAAGTTGTTTGCTAAATGGATAGGTTACCGTAAAGTAAGTAGAACGTTCTACAATGTACTATGAAGAAACAACAATGTGACAGTACAGGGCTGCAGTAATTACGCAATTTGACTTGCTTATCTGCCCTCAGAGAGAAGAACCACTTAGTACATTAAATTAGTTTAAACAATAGCAAAGAAAAAAGTATACAATGGCTGGAGGGATGAATTGAAGCAGAGAGCAAACAAATGCACAGTGTCACACTCACAGAAGTTCACAGCAATACCATTACCTAAAAGATACGTCGAAATGAAGATGGATACTGTAACTGTATGTTGTTGTAGTTGTCCTGTTGAATTTGGGAAGTTGCATGCATCCAGCCATTCATCTTTCGTGGTACTCCTCCATTCCATCTGCCGCTCCGCCGATCAATGTTGGGGACCAGAAGACACCTTGTCCACTGCCTGCTGGCGGATGCTGAATTGCGGGTCGCTAAGCCTTAAGTCATCCTTTTTGTCATTGCACAGGGTAAAAGCCAGCCTATAATTGTTGATGGAAAAACAGGAAGCGATATTAAAACACCACGGAGAAAAAAATATAAGATACGCTGTGTAGTGCAAAAATAACACTTTCAGTTTCAGAGTGAACAGTATTACAAAACATACAAGCATAATTTCGAAAGTGCGTACTCTGAGACTCCTTTTCAAGGATAAATAAGTGTGGGTGAAATTTGCGGATCTTCCCCTCAAGCTATGTGTAAAGTGTAAACAGCGATTTTAGAACCATAACCCTAACCCTAACCCTAACTCTAACCCTAGGCCCTAACCCCCCTTTTTCATCATGGATTTTGTCCAAACCACTTGCGCCCAATATAAGACCTTCCCAGCAATGCCCCAGACCCGCCAACCCACCAGCAAAAAAGTAGAACCCCCCAAACAGGCAAAAAGCAAAAATGCTAAATCTCACACTTAGAATATTTTCGGCCTAGTTCCCATATCACTCCATGCGCGCTCTGCAGCTAGGACCTAACTCCCCTTCCCAACCATGGATTTTCTTCAAATCGCCTGCAATCAAAATTGGACTATCCCAGCAGTGCTCCAAGACCCCCAGACCCCCCCCCGACAAATCTAGAACCCCCCCTAACATCCCCCCAAAAACATGCAATACTGGTATATTCAAAACATGGCAAATTGCGCTGTTCACAAAAAAATGCTGTTTTCAGCACTTACTCTACTTCGATCCTCTTGAAACTTACCTGGACACTTGTTCCAGCGATTCCCAAGAATCTCAGCAAGGCAGAACAAAATCAAACCACTGCGCTCTTTGAAGAAGAAGAAGAAGGTCTAGAACTAGTTTTCACTTTGTATTCACCCAAACACACGCGCCCGCAAAACACCAAAAAAGGGCAAAATTCTGCCAATTCTGGACCAAAGAACACCAATCCCCCCCTAAAACCTTGCCAACTTAATTATGAACGAGCCTGCATTGGGCCCTCAGCCCTAGACTCAGCAGGAACCCTACGAACTTAAACCCAAAATCCCTAGTAAATCGCACTGAACCCTAAACCCTAGATATGCTTTGTCTGTCTGTGTCAAAGAGCCTAGGTATGCTACATCAGGAGGATGCTTCACTCAGTGGTGCCTACCTTGACCGTCTGCATGGCCCTGCCGCAAGCATGGGCCAAAAATCTGTTCCGGTCAAGAATTTGTGATTTTTCGGTAATTTCGCGAGATTTGCGAAAAACCGCAAAACAGCAAATTTCGCAAACATAACGGATGTTTGGCCCGAGGGAGTGCCATGCAGGTGGTCAAGGCAGGCACCAATGAGAGAAGCAACCTGATGTAGCATACCTAGGCTCTTTGTCAGACAGACAAAGCATATCTAATTGTGTGCAGCAAGCCACATAGCCCCAATTTTACATGAACTGCTGTCTGTAGTGGACTCTGCCTGGCATAACAACAACAGTACACTGCCTCGCCCTCGACCACTACATACCACGAATAGACAGACATGTAGTTCTGCTGTAGTAGTTGTTGTAGACTGGTTTACCTGTTTGCCACTCACGAATTGGCCATAGTTCTTCCGTAAACCAACGCTGATGATCCATCCATCCCAGTGAGTGACTGTAAAGAAAAAAGATATATTATTTAATCAATCATCATGGTATATTGGCAAGTGAGTCCACTCCAAGGACATTTTGCATATTGTAAAATGCAACATAGTGGCTTCTGAATTTGAAGTACAATTTGAATTAAACAAGGTAAAAAAAACAGAGTAGTTGACATGAGTTAGAATTACTGTGTAAAAGATTAAATAATAACTAAGACAAAACATATGATTCATCATTTCACGCACAAAAAACAAACAGCAATTAGTTTCATCAGAGCCAGACAGCCATTGCTGTCCACTGCATGCTATCTTCTCAATAATTCATTACCTGTTCTACTAGTGGTATGAAGTGCTGATTCATCTTGATCAGAGTTAACCTCTCCACATTTTTGGGCGAGAGGCGGGTCCTTTTTGAAGTTACAATGGCACCAACAGCACTGAAAACACGTTCAGAAGACACGCTTGCGAGTGGGCAAGACAAATAATGTATAGCCAGATTGGTGATCAGTGGCCATAGAGGCATTTTCCTGTACCAATACAGTAATGGGTTCTTATTAACAAAGACCTCTGTTGGGTCAACCAGATAGGCCTCCACCATCGACTCAAGGTTCTCCATGATTGCTCCACTTTGCGTACCATCTGTGGCCTTTGCAGCACTGTAACGAGCAAACCCTTGATGAGTTAGCCAATCCTCTTCCGACCATTTTATGGCTCGGCCTGGTGAGGGCGATGATACGGTTGCTGCTGGTGTCATTAACGGCTGTGAGGGAAAGTCCTCCCTTCAGCCACAGATTCAGAAGTGGAACTTGACGCAGGATGACCTGTTGATTCAGTTGTACGTCTGCCTTCTCATTGAATTTTCTGCTGCTCTTTTTCGAACCGACTGGATGACACAGCTAGCCAATGTTATGTACTTACAAACATCTGCTTCATCAAAAGGAATGAATGCTTTTCTGTCCACTGCCTTTATATACCGTGGATCCAGAATAGTGGCACAAATGTAATGTTTTTCTGTATGTATGTTTTTAAGCCTTTGATTCTCAACTAGGCGGCTTGATAACCTCTCCGCCAAATGATATGGTTCTTGCTTTTCAGCATCATCTCGGAACGTTGAAGTCACCTCCATCAGTTGGTGCTCTAGCATGCGCAACAATGGGATAGCTTTGCCCAAAGAACAGTCCTCCCTGCTGACTTCACGCGTGAAGACCTCAAAAGGAATAAGCATGTCTGTCAGGCTTGCAACTAGGTTCCATTCCTCCAACTCTAGCCTCATGTCTTTCATAGTAGAACCCAGTTTATAGACATACTAATTTATTACCCCACACTGCTCAGACAGACGCTCAAGCATGTAAAAGTTTGAGTTCCAACGTGTTGCCACCTCCTGGATTAGTCCTTTGACCTTCATGTTGAATGCTCCTCAGCTCCTTCCGGGCCTTAAAAGAATGGCTGAAATGTGTGCAGATTCTTCGGCAGGTGGTCAGTAACTTGATGACTGTGTTTTCATTTTTCAAAAAATCTTGCACCACAATGTTAATACTGTGCGCCAAACACGGCACTCTGAAATAGCCACCATCCTGCATGGCCTTAACTATATTACTGCCATTATCCGTGGAAACATAACCAACCATGCGATTTCTTGGATGCAGCCATTCAGAGACCTTCCTATCAAACTCGTCCAAAGGGTTAGGTACAGTATGAGTTTTTTCCATGGCAAACATGGCTAATGTTGCATGTTTCCGAGTAGCTTGAAAAAGTGTGTCCGGGTCAACACCTGGATTTGTCTTGTCTCTAACCCCTGCAAAAGAGACCCAGTGTGCAGTGATGAACATGTAATCAAGGGCTTGGCAACTGGTCCACATGTCTGTTGTCAAGTGAATAGTGTGAACAGCACTCTTCTGCAAAGCTGCCCAAATCACCTCCAGCACATCTTGATGTAGTGCTGGAACAGCAACTCTGGCAAAATAGGACCGGCTAGGAACCTTCTATTTAGGGCGCACTGTTGCCACAAATTCTAGAAAACCCACCCCTTCCACGAAAGAAAAAGGGAGAAGGTCAGCCAGCTTTGCGTTATACAGACGTACCATTGGGTGGTTGCGTTCAAATGGCGCATCCAACCAAAACATGCTTCTAATGGTGGGCTGGGCCATTTTACGTGATGATGATGATGATGATGCAGACTTCAAACCAGTTAGGCTCATTGATGTAGTTTTTCGCATTGGTGTCTCTCCCAGACTCTTAGTGTGACTCATATATGTTGCAGGGGTAGAGGGTGTGGGCGCTACCACTGCAGTGCTGCTGCCAGGAGTACTGGGTGTACCAGAAAAAATGTCGGTTCTTCACTTCCCCCCTGCACGATCAGCCCCTCGTCATCATCAGATGCAATATGAATGGATACATTTGGATTTGTACTTTTGGCTTCCCGGATCTTCCTTAGGTGCGCATCCCAAATGATAGTGTGGTATTTTTGGAGATGGCCTCTCTGGCCTTCGGTACCATAGTTGGTACCAAGCTTACCCCGACTAACTACAGTTTTACAAATCGATCAAACGACCATGTTTTCCGCCTTTTTTGCTAACACTAAAGAAGTCCCAAACCGGGGACTGGAGATGTCTGCTGGTGGTTGGGGTGCTACTTTCAATGCCCGATGAAGTGGAAGATGGGCGTGGCTGAATTTGACTCTGTTGTGCACTTACAGCACCACTACTTGAGGTAATGGAGGTCGAGCTGGATGGAGGTCCCTGCCGGTCCTTCTGACTAAAAAAGATGGAAGCTGTAGGTCGTGTTGGTGTTGTAGTTAACTGCGTTGGTGGTGGTACCAGTGCCACGCCGCCGACACCCTGCTCAGCAGCCATTCGGGATAGGGTGAAAATGTCTGTCTGCTGCATGCCCGCTGGGGCTTGAGTGACATCTGTGATGACTGGGTCGTCGTCAGACTGTTCATCAGCAGCAGAAGACACCACTTCTTGTTCGTCGTCATCATACATAAGTCGAAGCCTTGCGGGAACCTTCCTTTTAGGCTTAGCTACCTTTGTCGGCTCATGACGTGCCTCACTCTCAGACTGCATTGCTGGGTTCCAATCAAAATCAAGGTCATCAGAATGAAGGGGGCTTGAAGAAGAACTTGTAGTAGTAGTAGCCCTCCTTGACCTTTTCCTTGCTGGGGATCTGGAAGACAATGGATCATCCTCAGGAGGAATGGCTTCCTCGGATGATACCTCCGCTTGAATATCAATTTCCTGATGTGCCCCTACTTCTGGAGGAACAAACGTTGTAGGCAGTTGTGCTGCTCCATGAACCTCTAGTTGCACCCCTCCATGCACCTCTCCATGAGCCTCTCCATGCGCCTCTCCTTGCGCCTCTCCTTGCGCCTCTCCTTGCGCCTCTCCTTGCGCCTCTCCTGCGCCTCTCATTGCGCCTCTCATTGCGCATGTACTTGCGCATGTACTAGCGCTTGCACTAGTTGCACCTGTGGTTGTCGTTGCTGCTGTGGTTGTTGAACACTCGTCATCTGAGTTACACCTGGCGTTGATTGGATGGTACTTTCTTGTGATGAGCCAACATCACTGGTTGATGGGGATTGAACAACCAAAGTGGCTGCCGCAGCACTACTCATAGTCTTGGACCTAACTTGGCATGGTGGCACTGAGACCAATGAAGCGGAGGTGCTGCTTCCAGCTTGGTCCCCGTCGGACACCGCTGCTGCTGCAGGCGTAGTTTTTTTTCACCCAAAAAAGGTGTCGGTGGGCACACCAGTCTCCTTGGTAGGTTGTGCCACTTGCTTCTTCTGCTCCTTCTTACTGGCAGTGGCACTGGCAACTTTTTTTGCTGAGGCGCTACGGCCACTTTTCTTTGGGCCCATCTTCTTCACATGTCAGATCAGCAGGCCGCAGTTGCACGAGTTGCAGAGTTGCAGAGTTGTCTTGTCTGTGGCCACACGTGACTTCATGTGACGTTGTGCTGCACACACCGCTGCAGGACTTCTTCCTGGCTCTGGTGGTTCTCTTGTGCACCTAAAAGCAATGGAAGCCAGAGGAAAATCAGTTAAACACCCCAAAAAGTCGAAAAACACACAAAAATCACCACAATCCAATCCCATCCATGCCCTCAATGATGTTTAAATTCAAGACACCCCACAGAAAGACTTGGTCCATGCACCACGGACTACCCTGGGCATAATGGTTGAGAGCAAGGCAAACTGGGTGCAGGGCTGAGCACCCTGCCTGGCTTCAAAATGGCCCCTTGACCCCCATCACATGGCCAGGCCCTGCCTGTACCAGGCCTCAAAATGGCCCCCACCCACATGGCCAGGCCCCAACAACACCCCGAAAAGTCGAAAAACACACAAAAATCACCACAATCCAATGCCATCCATGCCCTCAATGATGTTTCCATGCCCTCAATGATGTTTAAATTCAAGACACCCCACGGAAAGACTAGGTCCATGCACCACTGACTACCCCTGGGCATAATGGTTGGAAGCAAGGCAAACTGGGTGCAGGCCTGAGCACACTGCCTGGCTTCAAAATGGTCTCTTGTCCACCAGCCACATGGCCAGACCCTGCCTGGACCAGGTCTCAAAATGGCCCCCACCCACATGGCCAGGCCCCCAAAACACCCCAAAAAGTCACAAAAACACACACAAATCACCACAACCCAATGCCATCCATGCCCTCAATGATGTTTAAATTCAAGACACCCCACAGAAAGACTAGGTCCATGCAACACTGACTACCCCTGGGCATAATGGTTGAAAGCAAGGCAAACTGGGTGCAGGCCTGAGCACACTGCCTGGCTTCAAAATGGCCCCTTGTCCCTCAGCCACATGGCCAGGCCCTGCCTGGACCAGGCCTCAAAATGGCCCCCACCCACATGGCCAGGCCCCAACAACACCCCAAAAAGTCGAAAAACACACAAAAATCACCACAATCCAATGCCATCCATGCCCTCAATGATGTTTAAATCAAGACACCCCACAGAAAGACAAGGTCCATGCACCACTGACTACCCATGGGCATAATGGTTGAAAGCAAGGCAAACTGGGTGCAGGCCTGAGCACACTGCCGGGCTTCAAAATGGCCCCTTGTCCCCCAGCCACATGGCCAGGCCCTGCCTGGACCAGGCCTCAAAATGGCCCCAACCACATGGCCAGGCCCCAACAACACCCTAAAAAGTCGAAAAACACACAAAAATCACCACAATCCAATGCCATCCATGCCCTTTATGATGTTTAAATTCAAGACACCCCACGGAAAGACTAGGTCCATGCACCACTGACTACCCCTGGGCATAATGGTTGAAAGCAAGGCAAACTGGGTGCAGGCCTGAGCACACTGCCTGGCTTCAAAATGGTCCCTTGTCCACCAGCCACATGGCCAGACCCTTCCTGGACCAGGCCTCAAAATGGCCCCCACCCACATGGCCAGGCCCCAACAACACCCCAAAAAGTCACAAAAACACACACAAATCACCACAATCCATTGCCATCCATGCCCTCAATGATGTTTAAATTCAAGACACCCCACAGAAAGACTAGGTCCATGCACCACTGACTACCCCTGGGCATAATGGTTGAAAGCAAGGCAAACTGGGTGCAGGCCTGAGCACACTGCCTGGCTTCAAAATGGCCCCTTGTCCCCCAGCCACCTGCCTGGACCAGGCCTCAAAATGGCCCCCACCCACATGGCGAGGCACCAACAACACCCCAAAAAGTCGAAAAACACACAACGATCACCACAATCCAATGCCATCCACGCCCTCAATGATGTTTAAATTCAAGACACCCCACAGAAAGACTTGGTCCATGCACCACTCACTACCCCTGGGCCTACTGGCTAGTGAGGCTTTACAGGCACCACAAATTCAAAAACAAATCTACATATAGTGAGCTAAAATTCAATGACATGAATGAAATTTAAGTTCAACAAAACTCACAAAAACATTTGTATCAGGCACCCATGACTAACCCTGGGCCTACTGGATACTGTGGCTACGCACAATATATATTTTTTAAAGTTGTGAAAAAGTTTTAACATTATAGTTGCATCAACTGCAATGCCCCAAACAAACAACACCAACTTACTTGTAAAATCTCAAATCCAGAAGTGATCCAAAAACTTCAAAGTCCAAAAAGTCCTCAAATACAAATATCCAGCAGCAGCCACAAAAAGTAATCCATCCAGCTCCAGATCCAAATGAAAAGTGACCAGGAGATGGACAAAGCACTGGGAGGAGCCTGCTGGACAGGAACAGGAAGTTGGAGACTCTGGGGCACTTCCTTCCTCCCACCCCCCCAAAAAATTGACTCCTTCCACAAAAAAAGTGCAGCCAAATCTCAAAAGTTATTCTGATCAAAATCATGATTTTCAGAAGGATTATGCTGCCTGTGTCTTGTGCAGAATTGCAATTTTTGCAATTTCGGGAAAGCGAGCTGTTCAAATCTCCCGCCGGATGTCAGCTGCGTGCCGCATTTACGTGTTCGGCATTGTTTACTCCCGCGATGCGTGATCGTGGGCCCTTATGACGTACTCCAGTTGTCAAACTCCCGCTGTGCAAGATGGCGGACCGAGATGACGTAATTGCGGAAGAAAAACAAACGCGCGATCACGCTGCAAGATCCAAAATGGCGCAGCACACACCAAACCGGGAGAAAAACAACTCAGCGGACTCAGAAACACGGTAAGTCAACGCCGCGCGCGCGATATTGTATTTTTCAAGCTCCACCAAGCAAAAAATCCGCAGGTTGCGAATTTGCGGATTTTTGGGCAAGTTTGCCAAAAATCCGCATATTCCGTGAACGAAATGGATTTTACGCCCACGCTTAATAAGAAAGCAGTTTGCAATGACAGGGTGGGAGCCGCAATGCTCACACCCTGCCATTGCAAACAACAGTGTCCCGGGGGTGGGCACCACGGGACACAGCAGGAACCGGCCCTGGGGGAAGGCAGTCCCCAGGGCCATGTTGGGCTTCAAGAGGGAGGCCTCGCAGTCCCCCCTCCCACACATTAAATAAGCCCCGGGGGGTGGTGGTCCCCGGGGCTAGGGGGCCTCAGAGTCCCTCTCAATTAATGTTTTGAAGCCCCAGGGGTGGCAGTCCCTGAGGTGTTCCTAAAACGCCCCACCCTTGTTAACAAGCCCCTGGGCGTGGCAGTCCCCAGGGCTGCTGGGGGGCCCCTTAAGCCCCCGCATATATCAAGTTACAGCCCCAGAGGTGGCAGTCCTCGGGTCAGTGTGTGGGGATTGGGACCCCCCACACTATTTTTTTTTAAATGCCCCTGGGATTTGGCCCCTTTGGGGCTAACAACCTTTAACCTCTTCGACGCGCATGACAAAGCCAGCTCGTCATGGGTGTTACCTACGCTTCGCGCATGACGAGCTGGCTTTGTCACGTAACGTGCGATTTTCAAAATCGCAGCGCGCAGCGGGAAAACCCGCTAGCACGCATGCGATTAAACTGCGGAAGCCCGTGTTTAGTTTTTTTTCTGGCAGCAAAATGCGCAGATCCTACGCGCATCTTGCAATTTGTTTTGTAATTTTATTTCCTTTTTTTCCTCCCTGGGGGTCGTTGTGGGACCCCCTGAGCAGGCCTAGGGGGTCAGGGTGTGTCTACCCTGCCCCCTTTTCGCTTTTCGCACACATATTTCACAGACATCTTCAGCCTCGCTTCTACCGAGGCATAAAATGGCTGCCAACAGTTTCTAGTTTTGAATGTTGACAACCACTGGACAGCCAATTAGCATTCAGCGCTTGATCGGGAGGGTACGCTTATGGTACGATGACAATCCGTTCAGAATCCGCAGATCCAACGCGCCCATAGATATATATATATATATTCTTTTAAATGTAATTTTCTCAGAAACTACTGAACAGATTTACACCATATAAGCAAAAAAAATGAGTCTGAACTGAGGGCTACCAAATTTGGAGTAATTCCGTTCAGCCGTTCGGGCTGTAGCCGTGGTTAAAGGTCCTATGGGAAATTGCATGGGGAAAATAAGTTTTGGGACACCCTTTTTTTTTGGCCCCCGCTTTACCAATCACCCCCAGACTTTCAGGGAAGGAGTGGAACTGAGATGGCCAAAAGTTTTGAGAAGATTCATCAATCAGCGCCAAAGTTATTGGCAATAGAATGATGCAAATTTCCTATGCATAATAGGTCCTATCTATAACTACCTACTGGCGACCGCCAGTAGGCAAGCAGATTTTATATATATATATATATATATATTCACTGAAAAAACCATAGGTTTCAGTCCTTATATAGTTAGGAATTAGCTTTTAAATGTCATTTGAGATGTCATCAGTGATGTCACTGACCATGTCATGAATGATCTAATATGTGACATCATCAGCAGTGGATTGCGGGTGCGCGAAATATAGTTAGTATAACTAACTATATAGGAGCAATTGCAATGGTTTTGTATGAGTGAAATGTCCAGCTAACTATAACACCCCTAAAACTTATAGTTTTTTGAGTGAATTACAAAGGTTTTTTAAAAGCTAATTCCTAACTATATAAGGCCTGAAACCTATGGTTTTTTCAGTGAATTTCAAAGGTTTTTTAATGCTAATTCCTAACTATATAAGGCCTGAAACCTATGGTTTTTTCAGTGAATTTGCAAGGTTTTTTAAATGCTAATTCCTAACTATATAAGGCCTGAAACCTATGGTTTTTTCAGTGAATTTGCAAGGTTTTTTAAATGCTAATTCCTAACTATATAAGGCCTGAAACCTATGGTTTTTTCAGTGAATTTGCAAAGTTTTTTAAATGCTAATTCCTAACTATATAAGGCTTGAAACCTATGTTTTTTTCAGTGAATTTGCAATGTTTTTTAAATGCTAGTTCCTAACTATATAAGGCCTGAAACCTATGGTTTTTTCATTGAATTTCTAAGGTTTTTTAAATGACAATTTTTAAATGTATTAATTGTTATTTTTGTTATACTGATTTACTACATTTTTGCAGGCAGGTGTTCAGAGGGCACGCCCCCTTTTTACATCGTTCTGCAGCACAACCCCTGGCCCGTTTGCAGAGGTGAACTAATTCCCCTTGCATACTGGGGGTTTCTGGGGGGCAACTAGCCCACCAGGAGCCTCCAGTATAAGCCAGGGAGCTGCAGTACAGAGAGGTGTAATGAGGCCACACCCTTTTTTACACCTCTATGCAAAGCAGCCCCCGGGCGTGTTTGCAGAGGGGGAACTAATTCTCCTTGCTTACTGCGGGTCCCTGGGGGCCAACTAGCCCACCTGGAACCTGCTGTATGCGCCAGGGGGCTGCATTGCAGAGAGGTGTAATGAGGCCACACCCTTTTTTACACCTCTCTGCAGCGCAACCCATGCGTGTTTGCAGAATAGGAACTAATTCCCCTTGCATACTGGGGGTCCCTGGGGGCCAAGTAGCCCACCAGGAGCCTTCAGTATGCGCCAAGGGGCTGCTATGCTTTGCCCCGGGGGCAGCAGTCCCCGGGGCAGTTTGGGGGCGATTTTGGACCCCCCACACTTCTTTATCACTATGCCGCCGCGATTTGGTCCCCCCGGAAGGTAATTTTTTTAAAAACAGACCAGGTTTAAAAAAAAAAATGTGGGCTTTTTTGTCCTTGTGGGACCACCTGGGCAGGCCTAGGGGGTCAGGGTGTATCTACCCTGCCCCCTTTTTGTGTTCTTCCCGTTTGTTTTTCTGCTTTCTTGTGCCTCGGTCTATCTACATGCACACATATACACGTATATATATATATGCATATATATGCATTTATATATGTATGTGTATATATATATACATACATATATAAAGATATATATTCTGCATATCTATATAAATACAAATATAAATGCATGCATACATATACATATATGCATACAAATGCATGTTATTTACATGAAAGTTTGAAAAACACTATTAAAAGCAAAGCTAAAAAGCCACCTCATTACAAACAGAATAGCTTTAACTTAAACGAGGGCGAGATCTATTGCATTTTCAATGATTGTTTACTTTGGTTCCATCAAGAAGGCATTCAGATGTGTCACACATTTGTCATAAATTCTGAATGTTAGCACTCTAGTTGCTCATTATATCACTGTAGTAACGCTACTGCTCACCAGGGAAGTCTGCTGCTAGTATTCAAAGTGCATGTTTCAGTCTGCAAGTCAGAATTTTTTCAATGAAATAGAAGAGGATTTGAGAAGTCACTCAAAATGTGCCCTAATTTTTCTTTCTGAAGCACTAATCATACTTTCTATGGCAAATCTCCTGAGGCGGAAGCCGGGAGTGCGACTTGCTATTTTTAAAAATATTTGAGAGTCACTATTGTTGTGTTTTTAACTCACCCCTCTCCCCCTCCTGCACTTCTCAGGGCACTTGATTGCTCCTTACCAGGCCGCACAGCCGATTTCAGCGCTGCCGCGGAAGCTGCACTAAGTAATTTTTGCCGCCATCACCGGCGTTTGCAGAGGCCACGCCCCTTTCTGAGGCCACGCCCCCTGCTGAACCCATATAAAAGGCGTTGACTACAAACGCCGTCAGATTGACTGATCTCCTGAGGCGGAAGCCGGGAGTGCGACTTGATATTTTAAAAAATATTTGAGAGTCACTATTGTTGTGTTTTTAACTCACCCCTCTCCCCCTCCTGCACTTCTCAGGGCACTTGATTGCTCCTGACCAGGCCGCGCAGCCGATTTCAGTGCTGCTGCAGAAGCTGCACTAAGTAATTTTTGCCGCCATCACCGGCGTTCGCAGAGGCCACGCCCCTTTCTGAGGCCACGCCCCTGCCGAACCCATATCAAAGGCGTTGACTACAAATGCCGTCAGTTTGACTGATCTCCTTAGGCGGAAGCCGGGAGCGCGACTTGCTATTTTTAAAAATATTTGAGAGTCACTATTGTTGTGTTTTTAACTCACCCCTCTCCCCCTCCTGCACTTCTCAGGGCACTTGATTGCTCCTGACCAGGCCGCGCAGCCGATTTCAGCGCTGCCGCGGAAGCTGCACTAAGTAATTTTTGCCGCTTTCACCACGCCCCTTCCCGAGACCACACCCCCTTTCCCCCATCCTCTTTTCTATAAAATATGTGCCTCTTCCGGACGCGCAGCGGGCGCGCCATTAGCGCGCCGAAGGCGCGCCTAAGGCTAGCCCGTGTGCGCCCGTCCGCTCTAAGGTAGCGCCTTGTGCCAGTTTGCTGCCTGTTTCGACCTACCTGTTTCTAACCAGATACCATCTGGCCCTCCCTACTCAAGAGAGACGCTCATACAACTTGGTAAGCTACATGCAGACAAAGGAACATTTTCACTGCTACACACGGCCCTCCCACGAGCTGATTTTCTGGGCAATGACCTGTTAAAATGTGGGCTTCTGAATGTGAGGTCCCTGCCTAGGCACAGCCCCGAGATCCAGCTATTGATTGAAACTCATGAATTAGATGTCCTATTCATGACGGAAACGTGGACTCGCCCTGATTGCCTGGTTGACCCCGGCTTTGCATGTCCTCCTGGGTTTAAATTTCTACACACTCCTAGGACTAGCGGGAGAGGTGGGGGGGTTGGTGTGATTTTTATTGCATCCTGTAACATTAAGGTTCTTGTTTTAGATCCCACTGAGGGCATTGAACTCTTAGGCTTATCAATTCAGGCCCACTCCGGGACTACTGTTACCGGGGTAATTTGCTACCACCCACCTGGTGCGTTTAGTCTGCAGCAACAACAAGCGCTATTGGCTACTCTGACTAATATCGCATTTTGCCATCACAAGCTGATTATTCTTGGGGACTTTAATCTTTGGCACAATTTACTCCAATCCTGCGAAAGCTTCGGCCTTTCCCAGTTAGTTACTGGGGCAACCTATAAGGCGGGACACCTTTTAGACCTGCTGTTCGCGGCTCCCCATCTGGCGGCGATGGGGGAAACCTTACCTATGGAGTGGACAGACCACTCACTTGTCAAATTTTTTATACACAGGGACGGTGGCCATCACAAGGCTCCCGCGTTGACTAGGAAATTTAGTTGTAGAGACTGGAGAGCCCTTACACGTCTGCACTCCTGTGGTGAAGTGTTCCAGGTGGAGCAACTCTTTGATAAAGACAAGCAAGTAGAGGATAATTACACCTCACTATGCACCGGTATTACAGCTATCCTTGATGCTCACGCTCCTCTACAAACTTGCAGCTGTAAGGGTAATGACTCCGCTCCCTGGTTCAACGATACCTTAAAAAATCTGAGGCAGGGCTGCAAACAAGCCGAGAGAAGATGGAGACGTGATTACATAGAAACCTTTAAGGAGGTGTGGAAAAACAAAGTTCGTGAATATAAGAACCTGATTAAGAAATCAAAAGCGGAATACTATTCCTCTATGATTTGTAACTCCGCCAACAATTCCAGAAGCATTTTTAATATACTGAATAGTGTTACTAACCCCGAATGCGCCAAAAATGCCATCATTCCGTCCCAAGAACTTTGCGAGAACCTTGCTGTTTTCTTTAAAGAAAAAATTGAACACATCATTAGGGACCTGGAAGTCTCTCCGTATTCTGGCCCCCTCTCCGACCTGAGATTGGGGTCCTCAGTGGACCAGCGGGCGCTGACTGAACTTTTACTCGAGTTCCAACCTCTTACGTACGAGGCCTTCAGTAAACTAGCCAGAGGGATTTCGTCTGGGTCTCCCCTAGACCCTGTTCCGCACAAAATTTGGAAGGAATTTGAGAAGGAACTTTTCCCCTCACTCCATCTAATTTGTAATCAATCTCTTGTGACTGGTACTGTTCCAGCTCAATGGAAGCGGGCGTTAGTATCTCCTTTGCTAAAAAAGCCCTCCCTCGACCCAGACTGTTCTCAAAACTACTGACCCATCTCCCTGCTACCGTTCCCAGCCAAGATTGCTGAACGGTTGGTTAGTAACACTCTCTCCAACCATTTGGAATGTAATCAACTACTAGATGTTGATCAATTTGGTTTCTGGCCTGCCCACGGAACCGAAACCGCCCTAATCACCGCTATGGACGAGCTTCAGAGACGTGCAGACAGAAAGCAGGCAGCGTTTCTGATCCTGCTTGATATGTCTGCCGCCTTTGACACGGTGAACCATAAGATTCTGCTGAAACGGCTGTTTGAGGCAGGAGTAAGAGGGTCTGCGCTGCAGTGGTTCCATTCATTTCTGCAAGACAGGCAGCAGGCGGTGTCTATCCCGCCCTTTCAGTCAGTTTTTATTCTGATTTCGCATGGGGTTCCCCAGGGCTCGGCAATCAGCCCAATCCTTTTTAACCTTTATCTTAGACCTTTGATTACACTTATCAAAAGCTTTAATATTAAGATTGTTAACTACGCTGACGACACGCAGATGATCCTCTCCTTGGAAGGAGAGGACTCTACATCTGTGGATGTTTTCCATAATTGCCTGCGTGATACGTCTCGTTAGCTAAAAGACAACTCCCTCCAATTTAACGAGGAGAAAACGGAGGTGCTCTTCAGCGCTGGAACTAATATCCCCCGGTCATTTCCAGATAACTTCTGGCCCCCGGAAACAGGGACCACATTCCGGCCGGTGGAATCAGTCCGCAATCTAGGGGTCATGCTGGATCACAGGCTCAGTATGGAGACGCATATACAAAAGACTACTGCCTCTTGTTTTGCCATCCTCCGCTCCCTAAGGAAAGTCCTGCCTCTCTTACCCTCCCACGCTTGTGTCCAAGTGGTAAGGTGCACCATCCTCAGCAGACTGGACTATTGTAATGCCCTTCTGATAGGATCCCCTGGGTTCCTGCTGGACAGGCTCCAAAGGGTCCAATCAGCAGCTGCTAAACTGGCCTTGGGGCTTCCGAGAAGAACACACGGGCCATCCTCTCTGGGCAAACTACACTGGTTACCGGTGAGAAAGAGGATACAATTTAAGGCCCTCTGCATAGTCTTTAGAGCTCTCCATGGAATTGGCCCTGCTTCCCTACAATCGAAATTTGTCTGGTATACCCCAACTAGGCAGCTTCGTTCTTCTGAGGCCAAACTGGCAGTTGTTCCCAGATTCAGGAAAGTCAGAGCCGGAGGCAGATCCTTCGAGGTTGCAGCTGCCAAACTCTGGAACACGCTCCCGGCCGACATTAGGCATACTACTGAACTTCTCCCATTTAGGAGAAGGATTAAAACCTGGTTATTTCCCACGCTAACCGCCTGATAATTCACGCCCCTGTGATCTCTTCCATTCTCATCTGATCTAGTCAGCGCCAGGATGCCTGCAATGGTGGTAGTGCGCTTAATAAAGTCCTAAAATAAAAATAAAAAAATAAAAAATGAACCCCCTAATTTTGTTCCTTTTTAAATTAAATGTTTTCAGACTTACCACTTCATTCCAATCAAGATGGCTTCTGGTGTGCCATACTTTTGTCATAAGTTAGACTGTTAGTGCTCTAGTTGTTCTTTAGAACATTCTGGGACATTCTGTCATTGGGGTATACTTGGGCTACATCTGGGTGCTATTTGGGCTACATTTGGGCTCTTTTGTCTCTGGTGGCCATCTTGGGAGACTGCATGTCAGAATCGTCTAATGAAATATAAGAGGATTTGAGAAGTCCCTAATTTTTCTTTCTGCAGCACTAATCATACTTTCTATGGCAAAATGTACCCCCTCATTTTGTTCCTTTTTAAATTGAATGTTTTAAGAGTTACCACTTAATTCCAATCAAGATGGCTTCTGGTGTGCCATACTTTTGTCATAGGTAGGACTGTTAGCGCTCTAGTTGTTCTTTAGAACACTCTGGGAAGCTGCAGTAGAACACAAAGGAATCAACTGACAGTCTCTGTCCTTGTTGGGTGTACATGTTCATTCTCACATGACTGAGAAAGATAATGTGAATTTACAGAATTAAATATGCTTTCAGTTTAGCTTATAGATCCCCATCCAAACCACTGTGGGAAAAGCATGAGATAATAGTTTTCTTTCAAACATGATTCATGATACCCCAGCAGAAGGCTTTTTCACACGGTAAAATCACCTTAGAACACACCACAATTCCTAAAATGAGTATGGTACCATCAACAAATGATTTATAATGTAACTAAAGTCCTAAAACCTTCTAGTAACTGCAATGCTTTTTAATGAGGTGCTATCATGTATATTGGTCCCAAGATGGCTGCCAACACTTCTTGGATGAAGAATTTGAATTTTGAAAACATTTTTTTTGTTGCCTTGGGGGTCCTTGTGGGACCCCCTGAGCAGGCCTAGGGGGTCAGGGTGCTTCTACCCTGCCCCCTTTTTGAGTTCTACACGTTTGTTTTTCTGCTTTCCTGTGCCTCACTCTACCGAGGCACAAGATGGCTGTCAACACTTTCTGGTTTGGAGTGTTGACAGACGGTTGACAGCCAATTAGCATTCAGCTCGTGCTCGGAAAGGTAAGCTTACAGTAAGCTTACACAAAAGCTGCTATAGATATATATATATATATTTGTTCTCTTTTGATTTTCTCAGGAACTACTATAGGGATTTTCACCAAATATAGAAAAGGTACTTCTGCATACCAGTCCCTACAATTTTGCCAAGTTTGGTGTAATTCTATTCAGCGGTTCGGGCTGTAGCCTTGTCAGAACGTCCTATGGAAATTAACATGGGGAAAACACGTTTTGGGACCCCCCTTTTTTCTCAGCCCCCACTTCACGAATCCCCCCGAAACTTTCAGGGAAGGAGCGCAGCGGAGCTGGCAAAAATGTTGGAAAATTACACGCAAATTTCTCAACCGGCGCAAAAGTTATTCCCAATAGAATGTTGCGGATTTCCTATGGTAGCTAGGTTTTGGTTGAGCGATGTGAGGAGTTGGTCGGTGGTGATTTTGTTCCATTTTCTTCGGGGGATAGGTTGTGCGGGGTTGTGGGTTGAGGTGGTTTTGTAGCTGAAGTGAACACAGCTGTGGTCTGTCCAGTGGAGAGCTGTGGTGCGATCAAAGGAGATGTGTTTGCTGGAGGTGAATATTGGGTCGAGCGTGTGTCCGCCTACATGGGTGGGGGTGTCAACAAGTTGATTGAGGCCGAGATTGGCTAGGTTGTCAAGGAGGGTGGTGGTGTTGCTGTCGTTTTTCTTGTCCAGGTGGAAGATGAGGTCTCCTAATAGGATGTAGTTCTCGGAGGCGAGGGCATGTGGACTGATGAAGTCAGTGATGTCTTCGCTGAATTGTTTACAAATTCCTGGAGGTCTGTAGATGAGGGTGCCTCTAAGTGTGGTTCTAGGGTCGGTGTGGACCTGGAAGTGGAGGTGTTCGGCGGTTGTAAGGTTATCGTCGGAGCTGGTTGTGATTTTGATGGTGTTCTTATGGACGATGGCGATGCCTCCTCCTGTTTGGACGGTGCGGTCTTTCCGGATAATCTTATAATTGTTCGAGATGGCTATGGCGATGTCGGGTGTTGATGATGCGTTCATCCATGTTTCAGTAAGGAAGGCGACGTCCGGTGATGTAGTGTCGAGTAGATCCCAGAGTTCGATGGTGTGTCTGTGGACCGAGCGGGTGTTCAGCAGGATGCACTTCAGGTGGTTAGAGTCGGAGCTGCGTTTGGGGTTAGTGGATGTGGTATGGGTCTTGATGCTGGTAAATTTGCAGGAGTGGCAGGCGAAGGGTCCGTGGGTGTGTCCGGGGGCAGCTACGCAACAAAGTGGGATGTGTCCAGGGTTGAGGGCTAGGAGGGTGGTGGCGGCATACGTAATGTGGGTGGAGGGCAGTTTGCGGGGGCCAGGGGGTCTGGCGCTGGGCGCGGTCCAGGCGCGGACGGGCGTAGACGGGCATACCTTTGGCACACCTTCGGCGCGCATGGGGCGCGACCGCTGCGCGTAAACGCTGCGCGAAGGACCGTCTGTCATAAATGGAGAGTGGAGGGGGGCGGAGCATGGGAGGGGGAGCTGGGAGGCGGGAGCGCAGGGGGAGGGATGGGCTGCAGGCACAACAAAATGGTTGCAACAAAAACAAAAGTCAAACAGGACGCTATGGGCGCAATCAGGCAGCAATTTTACTCAGGAGGCAATGCGGGCAATGCGATCGAGCGGTGGAGCACACAGGCACAATTTATACTTAAAACAATCAAAGCTATGCGGTGCGCTATGCCACAAACCGGGTACAAATTAATTCAAGGTATGGCAGTGGGGAGAGCAGCGCTATGAGTTCAGGATGCAGCAGTGGGGAGAAGCAGCGCTACGATACCAGGACAGCGCTACGATGTCAGGAGGTAGGGTGGAGCGACCGCTTCAGTAGGAATCAGGCTGGTCACAGAGAATCCCCAGCCGGGCCGTTCCTAATGTCCAGTGGGTGGGAGGGGGAGCTGGGAGGCGGGAGCGTAGGGGGAGGGACGGGCTGCAGGCACAACAAAATGGTCGCAACAAAAACAAAAGTCAAACAGGACGCTATGGGCGCAATCAGGCAGCAATTTTACTCAGGAGGCAACGCGGGCAATGCGAGCGAGCGGTGGAGCACACAGGCACAATTTATACTTAAAACAATCAAAGCAATGCGGTGCGCTACGCCACAAACCGGGTACAAATTAATTCAAGGTATGGCAGTGGGGAGAGCAGCGCTACGAGTTCAGGATGCAGCAGTGGGGAGAAGCAGCGGTACGATACCAGGACAGCGCTACGATGTCAGGAGGTAGGGTGGAGCGACCGCTTCAGTAGGAATCAGGCTGGTGACATCACTCATGACATCACTTATGATATCTCAAATGACATCACTGATGGCATCATCCTTGTGAAAGAATGGCAGACTCTCTCTCAGTGTAATATAATTTCTGATACACAAATTGAAAAATAGAATCAAATAATTACAAAACAATGGAGAAACTGATTCCACTTACAACAATCTATTCGGAAATTGCAAAATCTACATACACATTCGCACATTCACCAACACATCTGTATAGTTACTCATACACATACTCAATCATCATAAATACTCATTCATCTATACATTTTGTTACAAAACGACACTCATCCTTATAGTTACTCACACACATACTCACACAAGCAAATACATTATAAAACAACCATACACTTGCTTATACAGCTATACTTACACCACTACTCTTACTTCTACAGAAACGTACACACGCTTTTTTACTAAAACTATCTCTTATAGGAACAAAAAAGTATTTATACAGAAACGCTTACAATTTCTCACTCTCACACATACTTACCTATATGCATCAATTCTTACTTATAGTTATTTTAAAGCATATGTAGTTACTTATAAAGAAATGATTCTGACAGTCATTCACTCACTAACACACCTATACACACACTCATCCATCTATACAGTTGTGCACACATGCTGTCTTCAAAACATATGCAAACATCAAGGCACTCATTCAATCATATATGCACAAAGTAATACCTCCCACCATACTTAACAGACACTCATACTAATACTCAAAAAACGAACTAATAACCGATATAGACAATCATGTAGCTACTCACGAACCTAAGAATCCGTCTATAGATAAAGGGAGACAGTGATACAGATATTTACAACTTTAAACAATAAATGGTAATACATATATTTAGTAACATACACTTAATAAATTAGTTATACAATCAATTAAAAAACCCCATCCATTTAAACTCTAATTTAATCGTTTGTTCTTGCATCGATGTTTAGGTACACATATATAAAATATATATTTTGTTTATCAGAAAGATACACATTCACTGGATGATGTCATCAGTGATGTCATTTGAGATGTCATGAGTGATGTCACTGACTATGTCATGAGTGATGTAATATGTGACGTCATTAGCAGTGCTTTGCGGGCGCGCCAGTTATAGTGAGTACAACTAACTATAACGTGGGAATTTCAATGGTTTTGTATGAGTTAATTGTCCAGCTAACTATGACTGACATAAAACCTATGGTTTTTTCAATGAATATATATATATATAGTTAGGATTTTTTCCCTATGGGATTTTTGAAAATTCTATGTCTAATAACTTTGGCGTTTGTGGACGGAATTGGCTGAAATTTTCAGGAAAATGGCACATTTTGTTTCTGAGCAGCCCTTGAAAATTTGGGGGGGGGGTTCGTCAAGGGGGGGCCGAGAAAAAAGGGGGGTCCCAAAACGTGTTTTTAACATTGAGTTTTCCATAGGGCGGTTGGCCTCACTTTTAGCCCGAACGGCTGAATAGATTTGCACGAAACTTGGCAAAATTGTAGGGACTGGTAGCCCGATGTGCCTTTTGTAGGTCTCAATATATGTGCTACAGTGGATTTTGAGAAATTAACGTTTAAAAAAAGATATATATCTGTAACAGCGGACCGGGCAGCGCTCCAGTACGCGTACTTTTCGCGCAACGGAGCTTTGTGAAGCGAAGCTGATTGGTTCTCCGGCGTCTGTAAACATTCCAAACAGTCCGTAGCGGCCGCCATCTTGTCTCTCGGTAGGATCGAGAGACAAGAGGAGGCCAAAGCGAAGGGGCAAATGACCATAAGGGGGCATAGTAGATTCTCGCTGACCCCCTAGGTTTGATGTGGAGGTTTTAAAAGGGCCCCGCGGGGCAAAAAAAAAAAATAATAATAATAATCGAACGGCTGAATGGATTTGCACGAAACTTGGCAAAATTGTAGGGACTGGTAGCCCGATGTGCCTTTGCTAGGTCTCAATATATGTGCTCCAGTGGATTTTGAGAAATTAACGTTCAAAAAAAGATATATATCTGTAACAGCGCTCCGCTTCGCGTAACGGAGGTTTGCGAAGCTGATTGGTTCTCCGGCGTCTGTAAACATTGCAAACAGTCCGTAGCGGCCGCCATCTTGTCTCTCGGTAGGATCGAGAGACAAGAGGAGGCCAAAGCGAAGGGGCAAATGACCATAAGGGGGCATAGTAGATCCTCCTTGACCTCTTAGGTTTGATGTGGAGGTTTTAAAAGGGCCCCGCGGGGCAAAAAAAAATAAATAATAATAATCGAACGGCTGAATGGATTTGCACGAAACTTGGCAAAATTGTAGGGACTGGTAGCTCGATGTGCCTTTGCTAGGTCTCAATATATGTGCTTCAGTGGATTTTGAGAAATTAACGTTCAAAAACAAGATATATATCTGTAACAGCGGACCGGGCAGCGCTCCAGTACGCGTACTTTTCGCGCAACGGAGCTTTGTGAAGCAAAGCTGATTGGTTCTCCGGCGTCTGTAAACATTCCAAACAGTCCGTAGCGGCCGCCATCTTGTCTCTCGGTAGGATCGAGAGACAAGAGGAGGCCAAAGCGAAGGGGCAAATGACCATAAGGGGGCATAGTAGATTCTCGCTGACCCCCTAGGTTTGATGTGGAGGTTTTAAAAGGGCCCCGCGGGGCAAAAAAAAAATAAAATAATAATAATCGAACGGCTGAATGGATTTGCACGAAACTTGGCAAAATTGTAGGGACTGGTAGCCCGATGTGCCTTTGCTAGGTCTCAATATATGTGCTCCAGTGGATTTTGAGAAATTAACGTTCAAAAAAAGATATATATCTGTAACAGCGCTCCGCTTCGCGTAACGGAGGTTTGCGAAGCTGATTGGTTCTCCGGCGTCTGTAAACATTGCAAACAGTCCGTAGCGGCCGCCATCTTGTCTCTCGGTAGGATCGAGAGACAAGAGGAGGCCAAAGCGAAGGGGCAAATGACCATAAGGGGGCATAGTAGATCCTCCTTGACCTCTTAGGTTTGATGTGGAGGTTTTAAAAGGGCCCCGCGGGGCAAAAAAAAATAAATATTAATAATCGAACGGCTGAATGGATTTGCACGAAACTTGGCAAAATTGTAGGGACTGGTAGCTCGATGTGCCTTTGCTAGGTCTCAATATATGTGCTTCAGTGGATTTTGAGAAATTAACGTTCAAAAACAAGATATATATCTGTAACAGCGCTCCGCTTCGCGGAGATAAAATTATATCTGTATTACCTAGCTGTTGCTAACACCAGTTAGCGACGGCTAGTAGGAGATAGCGACCATCTTGGGCCCCACTTTGCATGTGAGTGATATGTATCACTAATGACATGCAAAGTGGGCATGCCAACGCTATCTCCTATTATCAACTTTTGGAAATATTCGAGATAAGCGCGAATATCTCCAAAAGCTAGCACCTGCCCTGAGCAGTTCTTAGCCATGTTATCCAATGGGAGGTGGATAACATGGCTAAGAGCATTAGCTCGGTAATGCATGAATATCGCTGAGTTTTCAGCGATATTAATGCATTGCGGTCGTTTATTATCGTATTTGCGATAAACCTTGATAATAGCAATGTTTATCTGCGATAATTTCTGACGATGCTTAGCGGTAAAAAAATCGTTGCTAAGCATCGTTAGGGATAAATATCGCTTAACTTTGGTAATATGCCCCAACGTCTGTTAGCGTTCGATTCGAAGGAAATCAGGAAGTGTTGAAAAACATTGTCTGCGCCATCTTGTCTTTTTTCAAATGCCACACTTTTGTCGTGCACGGCAGCCATTTTTGATGCCTTGACCAGACCCACTCTGTGCACGCTGTCGATCCTTAGCATGGCTCCCCACCCTCGCAAGCATCTCCCCCAGGCAGTGGTCACCCCCGCTCTCTGTCTTATGCATGGGTAATAAACCTCCCCCCATCTGCGCTGCTCTTCCCTGAGAATCACACCCTGTGCCTGCCCGAAATTTCCCTTTCGCCCTATTCACTACCGCACCCTCTGACACTCCTTTTCCTCTGTGTCCGATTGTCCAGGCTGGTCCTACGGTATCAGCTAGCCCTGCAGATGTAGTTTATGGCCCCAGCTGTAAAGAATCACCCCTCTTCAAAGGAGTTATAGTAGATCAAGGCCGACACTCGATGAGATCCGTCACAGCAGAAGCGTTGCTATTATCTGAAAACCATCCTGTATTGTGATTGGGGAGGGGACCGAGCCTGAAGCGGAAGATTCCAGGGATGACTCTTTGTACATCAAAGTTTTTACAATTATGTGTCACATTAAAAATATATAGCACTCCGACAAAGTAGTAAGATTATAAAACTTTAATAATTTATAAATATATACAAGAAAACAAAAATAGTAATAACATATAAACATTTTTAGGGAAAAACAACGAAGTAGCGGTCGGCTGTGCGAATAGTCCCAACGCAGCACAACGTCCAGATTTCCGACGTGGGGCGTCGCGGGGGGTGGGTCATCAGTAGCAAACTGTTGTGCGAATAGTTCCAAGGCAGCAGAACGATGGCACCAAGGTGATGTCCAGTAAGTGTCCGCACTGGTTTTGGTATCCTACAATGCTGCTCCGAATAACGGCGTGGGGCGCCCCGAGGGAGGCGGCGTGAACGGGCCTCTCCAGGTGGAGTGTCATCTGTTGTAGTGGGGCGCCCCTTTACCGTTTCAGTTGCCATTCCGTCCGTTTTTGGTCCACTGTGTCAAAAGCCGCAATTCAGCTGAGTTGCGCCCACTCTTGCGGTGCAGCGATAGGCGGCTGTCACAGGACTCTCAAAATGGCGGCAGGCTCTTTCCTTTTTGGGCCTGGTCCACTGAAATGGCCCTGGGACACCTTGGAAATCGGACGCTTGTCTGCTAGGTCTTGGACCCCATTCTCGAAAGCGTCCCCTCCGCCTTGAGAATTCATCAAAAGTTTTGGGGGCCCCCGACTCCTGTAGGCTTCTGGTGGGGAGCGGTTGCCATGATTGCTCGCGGAATGACCACGACGGAGCTACGAGATGGTGGTGCTCTCATGCTGACGCCAGCTTCAGTCTGAAACATCCAGAAACAAGGTGGGGCTTTCATCGTTTGGTAAAAAAAAAAAGTTTTCATCCAATGAAAAGTGTTGTTTTTAGGTCATATGATCGAGCCTTCCATCATTAGGAAACCAAAAGTAAAATGAACCAATGAAAAGTTTTATAAACAAGTCACATGACCTGTTATGCGGCATAGGGTATAAAATGCGGAGAAAATACGTTGGCACATGAGGCGGCGCCAGTAGCGGACCGATGTGCGAATAGGCCGAAGGCAATACAACGCGCCAAGATCCGGATGGCACCGAGGTGGTGTCCAGCAAGTTGCAGCACTGGTGTGGCCATCCTACAATGCTGAAAGTCGGCGTGGGGCGCCCCGTTGGCCTGTGAGTTTGCGTCAGTAGCGGACCGATGTGCGAATAGGCCGAAGGCAGCACAACGCGCCAAGATCCGGATGGCACCGAGGTGGTGTCTAGTAAGTTGCCGCACTGGTGTGGCCATCCTACAATGTTGAAAGTCGGCGTGGGGCGCCCCGTTGGCCTGTGAGATGGCGGCAGTAGCGGACCGATGTGCGAATGGGGCCAAAGGCAGCGCAACAATATTTTCGGAATAGAAGACACCACAAGGCGCTGAGATGCCAAGATCCGGATGGCACCGAGGTGGTGTCTAGCAAGTTGTGGCACTGGTGTGGCCATCCTACAATGGTAAAAGTCGGCGTGGGGCGCCCTGTTGGCCTGTGAGATGGTGTCAGTAGCGGACTGATGTGCGAATGGGGCCAAAGGCAGCGCAACAATATTTTCTGACTGACACCACAAGGCGCTGAGATGCCAAGATCCGGATGGCACCGAGGTGATGTCTAAGTTGCGGACCAATGTGCGAATGGGGCCAAAGGCAGCGCAACAATATTTTCTGTATGGAAGATACCACTAGGCGTTGAGATGCCAAGATCCGGATGGCACCGAGGTGATGTCTAGCAAGTTGCTGTACTGGTGTGGTCATCCTACAATGCTGAAACTCGGCGTGGGGCGCCCCATTAGCCTGTGAGATGGCGTCAGTAGCGGACCGATGTGCGAATAGGCCGAAGGCAGCACAACGCGCCAAGATCCGGATGTCACCGTGGTGGTTTCATAGTTGAGAGGCACTTCATCTGCAGTGGGGCGCCGAGATCCGGATGGCACCGAGGTGATGTCTAGCAAGTTGCTGTACTGGTGTGGTCATCCTACAATGCTGAAAGTCGGCGTGGGGCGCCCCATTAGCCTGTGAGATGGCGTCAGTAGCGGACCGATGTGCGAATGGGGCCAAAGGCAGCGCAACAATATTTTCTGAAGAGAAGACACCAAAAGGCGCTGAGATTCCAAGATCCGGATGGCACCGAGGTGGTGTCTAGCAAGCTATGCAGTTGAGTTGTGTGCACACTTGCGGCGAATAGGTCGAAGGCAGCATAACAATGTTTTCTGAATAGAAGACACCACAAGGCGTTGAGATTCGGTTACCACCGAGGTGATGTCTAGCAAGTTGCCGCACTGGTGTGGCCATCCTACAATACTGCTCCGAATAACGGCGTGGGGTGCCCGAAGGGGGAAGGGGAGGCGGCGTGAACGTGCCTTCCTAGGTGGAGGCTCGTCTGCTGTAGTGGGGCGCCCCTTTACCGTTTCAGTTGCCATTCAGCTGAGTTTCGGCTGCTCTTGATGCTACAGCGACAGGCGGCTGCAACAGGACTCTCAAAATGGCGGCCTGTTCTTTGGATTTGGGCCTGGTCCACTAAAATGGCCCTGGGACACCTTAGAACTCGGACGCTCGATTTTTTTTTCCTTTCCTGTACATGCAAAAAAAGGTAAATGCCCGGTACGTTACACGCTTCATCTGCCACGATGAACTCTCCAGAGGAACCGAAAAAAAATATAGTTGTGGTAACTATACCATGCATCGTCATATGGAGAGGTGGCACCAATTAATTATAGTGCTGCATAAAAGACAGATTTGGAGGAGAACCCCTGACCTGCTAGTACATTCATCAAAGAAGTGGCACTGACAGCATCAGAGGCACGGGAAACGGTCCCAAATATTTAGAAGAACTTTGGAAAGATTAAAATTACATGTTTAGATTGTGGCAAATTAATTTCATGTGGACAGATGAGTGTTACTCTAATAAATACAGCATATGAACATCATCATAGTCGATGGTTGGTAGAGACATTTTGACTATATCCTGGACCTGCCCGTCCTCGCCCAAAATGGCGCCGGAATAAATGGGACTCGTAACTCCTTGTTGTGTACTGGTTGCAGAACCTTGAAATCACGAGATACGTATGCAGTTTTGAAGCACATGGCGGGCGGGGACGAGAATTGATTGAATATTTCGACATCCCTATTGATATTAAGTTCTGATGTGTTATTGATTACTGTACTATTGAAAGTTCGAATTAACGTCACCCATGGTACTTGCCCGCAAATGTATATCTAGATAATTTTATTGTAACTGGCCCTGTCGTATTTTAATTATAAAATGTACGTCCACCGATTCCGTAACTGTTAGACACCTTAGTTCTTGCAACCTAATGGCCCGCCCGTTACGTTCCTCTACAGTGTAAATGTCTACTCATCATATACGATTACAGTTTGCTCCGTGGCCGGCCCACGTGGTTATAGGCTCGTATTTGTATAATGAAATTTTCACAATAAAGGTTTTTAAAAGAAAACATGGTAGTAGTATATACATTGGTAAAGTTTTTAATAATAGTCACTGTTTTAGAATCAGTAAAAGGCAAGTGAAATAAAGCAGACCAATTACATGAAGGGTAAAAGGTATAATTCGAAGGAACGCAGTAAAGATAAATGGTCAAGGGCTGTTGTGTTTTCTACTCCTGCAACATAAAGTGATCGATAAGAATCTCATATTCAGGCGTATCGGCGACTAAGACAGCAGGTCGACCCTCTTTTGCTCAACGGCTCCGTCATGGGACGAAGAAACGCTCTTTTTCTCGAAAAAAGAATATATTTTACTTGCAGGACAGTTGTAAATTTTCCGGGAAAGTACATTAGCCTGGAACATTATAACATATATTTAAGAAAAAATAATGTTCGGAAGTAATAAAAAGCGTAATTTTTAGGTCATATGACCAAGCCTTTCATCATTAGAATAAGAAAAGTAAAATGAACCAATGAAAAGTTTTATTAACAAGTCACATGACTTGTTATGCTTACATTACGCGCTGCGCGCCCCGGATGACTTCCGGATGCACTAACGCGGCACGTCATATGACGCATTACACGACAACGCAGGTCCAGAATATAGTCAAAATGTCTCCACCAACCATCGGTTGGAACACAACCCCTTTCAGCAGGCTAAATAGTTCTGTTAAATGACAACAGAAGGGACAGGCAACAAGAACCATCAGTCAAAGAGGGGAGGGCTAGTTCTTCTCTACCGGGTTACATTGGGGCGCTACCGGAACTGATCGAATTGGTAGTCTACAGTGTTTCTGGATATTCAGACTGAAGCTGGGGTTAGCATGAGAGCAGCACCATTTCGTAGCTCCGTCGTGGCCATTCCGCAACCAATCATGGCAGCCGCTCTTTATCGTTATTTTGGGCGGGGTGGGTGGCGGAGCCAAGCTGTTTTGCAGCCATCATTGTGTGGAGTTCAGTTCATCTCACTAGTTTTGTATTTGTCATGAGGGGTTGTTCCTAATGTTTCTATTTTAGCGAGGTCAAAAAGAGATCCCATTAGTGGCCTACTGATTTTGCTCGATTCCTTTTCTTTTTTTTTTACACGATTTTTCGTTATCTGCGAAGACTAAACAGAGTATTGCGACTCTGTGTTTGTTTGTAAATAGAGAATGAACCAAAGAGAACCAATTCTAAAACAGTAAATACTTGGATAACAATCAATCAAATGGAGAGAGAAGCAGGCACGACGTATTACAACGGGGGCAAAGGCCTGCGTTAACTACCCTTCACTATGTGCAAAGAGAGAGTACTCCTAATAGAAATGAGGGGGGGGGGCACCATTCAAAGCAGATCAGTGTGCATAAACACGAAACCATAGGTTATAGACCATATATAGTTAGGAATTAGCATTTACAAAACCTTGAAAATTCACTGAAAAAACCATAGGTTATAGATCATATATAGTTAGGAATTAGCATTTAAAAAACCTTATTTTACTCACACAAAACCATTGAAATTCCATATATAGTTAGTTGCACTAACTATATATCGCGCACCCGCAATCCACTGCTGATCATGTCACATATTACATCATTCATGACATGGTCAGTGACATCACTGATGACATCACTGATGACATCTCAAATGACATCACTGATGAGATCACTGATGACATCATCCAGTGACTGTGTGTTTCTGTAAAGTTTAAATATGTTTTACATATTGAAGAATGAGTAGATGTATAAGTGTCTGGACGAAGGATTTAGTAGGTGCATGACTGAATGTATGAGTGAGTGATTAAATGTGTCTCACTGAGTGCATGGGTTAGTGACTAAACTGTCTTAATTTGTGCATCATTATGTCTGTTGTTCTGTAAACTGCTGCATGTGTTGATCAGTAGCTATATGATTAACTATATGGGTTATTGATTGATTGTCCAAGTATTTGTATGGGAGACTGAGTGTGTGTGTGGCTGGCTGGGAGGTGTGTGACTCTGTGCAGATCAATGTGTACTTGTATCAATGATTGTATAAGAAAGTAAGTATGTGTTAGAATATGTTTGAAAATGTAAGGTGCTCTATGTTTAACTGTATAGACAAGAAAATGGAAGTGTGATTGATTCTTTACAGGAGTGACTAGGTGTGTGAGTAACTCCATGGATGAGTGGCAGAGTGTGAGTGTCTGTATAGGTGTATGAGTGCATATGATAGTGTTGTAAAGATGAGTGATTGTATGTATGAATGATTGTATGGGTGAATGAGTGAATGTGTGTGTAGACGTAGGAATCAGTGAGTACGTATGTAGTAACTAGTATTGGTGTGTCAATGGTTTCAAAAATTATACTCTGTATTTAACACTGGGTGAAACAGAGGTTATATTAAAATGTGAGGAGATGCATTGTATTGTCACATGAATGATATCATCAGTGATGTGGTCATTGATGTCAAATGAGATGTCATCAGTGATCTCATCAGTGATGTCATTTGAGATGTCATCAGTGATGTCATCAGTGATGTCACTGACCATGTCATGAATGATGTAATATGTGACATGATCAGCAGTGGATTGCGGGTGCGCGATATATAGTTAGTGCAACTAACTATATATGGAATTTCAATGGTTTTGTGTGAGTAAAATAAGGTTTTTTAAATGCTAATTCCTAACTATATATGGTCTATAACCTATGGTTTTTTCAGCGAATATATATATATATATATATATATATATATATATATATATATATATATATATATATATATATATATATATATATATATATATATATATAACCTACTGGTGGTCGCCAGTAGGTAGTTATAGTAAGGACCTATTTTCCATAGGAAATCTGCATCACTCTATTTGGAATAACTTTGGCGCCGGTTGATAAATCTTTGCGAAACTTTCAAAACTGGTGGGGCGCTCTGGTCTACTCCTATCCTTAAAGTCTCGGAGTGATTTGTGAAGCAGGGGCCAAGAAAAAGCGGGGGTCTTAAAACATGTTTTCCCCATGCAATTTTCTACAGGAACTGTTCATCGTGGCCACAGGCCGAATGGCTGAACGGAATTACACCAAATTTGGCAAAGAGGTAGTCCTCAGTTGCTTAAATGGTGTAAATCCGTTCAGTAGTTCCTGAAAAAATTAGAATTACAAGTACATATATATCTATGGCCTTGGAGGACCAGCGCACCCTGCCGTGCACAAGCTGTATTCTAATTGGCTGTCAACACTTCAAACCAGGTAGTGTTGGCCCCCAAATTCTTTTTTTTTAATCGGCAAAATGCGCAGATCCTGCAGATTAAAAAAAATGAAGCGCGGGCCCCCCCAGCCCTGTGGACCGCGACCCCTGGGGATTCTTTTAAGTTTGTTTGGGAGGCTCTCAGGCCCCCCAGCCCCGGGGACTGACACCCCTGGGGCTTTTAGAAAAGAATAGTGGGGGCTCACGGCCCCCGCAGCCTAGGGGAATGCCACCCCGGGGCTTTTTTAAAATAAAATAACTTGTGTGGGGGGCTCAAACCCCCCCACATGCCCCAGGTCTCTAATATGTAAAACGGGGGTTCTGTGATGGACCCCCCAGCCCCGGGGCCTACAACGCCCCGGGGCTTTGTAAATTGTGGGGAGGGGGCCGCCCAGCTCCCCTCCTGGAGCCCTCGATGGCCCTGGGGTCTGTCACCCCCAGAGCCAGCTCCTGCAGTTTCCCGGGGTGCCCACCCCTGGGACACTACTGTTTGCAATGACAGGGCGGGAGCCTCGCGGCTCCCACCCTGTCATTGACAACTGTTTTGCTATTTGGAAGAGAGACCAGGAAACCTGCTCTCTCTTCCAAATAGCAAAGCAGATTGTTTTTGCACATGGGGAGCAGCATGTTAACTGCTCCACTTGAGGAAAAGCAATGACGGCTCCCGCAGGAGGTTGGAAGTCAGCGGGACCTAGGGGGGATTGGGGATCCCCCACAGCCCCCAATGGAGAGGGCCAGCCCTGGGGGATGGGGTCCCCTGGGGCTATGAGTGGCCTGGGAGGGGGCCACGTGGCCCCCTTCTCCCTAAAAAATATTTTTTTAAAAGCATGCCCTGGGGGATGGGTTCCCTGGGGCCATAAGTGGCCACAGGAGGGGGGGCAAGGCAGCCACAGGGCACGTTTGCAAAGTGGTGAAGGTAGGGGGTGGGACCTGAGGTTATATGTGTGCAACCACACCCTGTGGCACGTTTTAATTTTGGGAATGAATTCCTCTTCAATCCTGAGGTCTCCTGGGTGCCAACTAGCCCACCAGGTACCTCCAGTAATACCTCTTTGCAACGCAGCTCCCTGGTGCATACTGGAGGTACCTCCTGGTGGGCTAGTTGGCCCCCAGGGGTCCTCAGGATTGAAGAGGAATTAATTCCCCAACTTAAAAAGCACCCCAGGGCGTGTTTGCAGACATGTCACCTCAGGCCCCGCCCCCTTCCTTCACCATTGTGCAAACACACCCTGTGATGTGTTGTAAGTTGAGGAATTAATTCCTCTTCAATCTTGAAGGACTCTGGGGGCCAACTAACCCACCAGGTACCTCCAGTATGCCCAGGGAGCTGCGTTGCAGAGAGATGTTCAGAGGCCATGCCCCTTTTTACACCTCTCTACAATGCAGCTCTGTGGCGTTTACTGGAGGTACCTAGTGGGCTAGTTGGACCTTAGGGACCCTCAGAATTCAAGGGGACCTAATCTCCCAACTTAGAACGGCCACAGGGCGCATTCACACAGTGGTGAAGGGAGGGAACAGGGCTAGAGGTGACGTGTGCAAACACGCCCTGTGGCGCGTTTTAAGTTGGGGAAAAATTTCCCCTTCAATCCTGAGGGACTCTAAAGCCAACTAGCCCACCAGGTGCTTCCAGTAACCGCCACTGCGCTGCCTTGCAGAGAGGTTGTCTAGGCCGTGCCCCTTTTTTCATCTCTCTGCTACGCAGCTTAGTGGCGCTTACTGGATGTACCTTGTGGGCTAGTTGGACCCTAGGGACCCTTAGGATTGAAGGGGAATTATTTCCGCAACTTAAAACGTGCCACCGAGCATGTTTGCACAGTGCTGAAGGGATGGGATGGTGAAAGAAAGTGGCTCTATATATACTGGACCGAAGTAAAATCAGCAGAATTACGGATTCTGATTTACTCACCAGTTATCAGGAGAGACCTCAGTGCTGCATCTTTGAGCACAGTACTGATCCTTATTCGTTACCAGGCCGTACAAACTCACAATTACGATTCGGTACGAAAAGCCTGACCAACATTCGTACGGCCCAAAGTATTCGCGCATTAACATGGATTCGTACGGAACATAGCCTCACAGCAAGCGCCATCAATACATACTACACGTATACCCCTCGCCCAAGCCTACGCAAAACCCGCCATCCGCCAACGGCCCGTCCAACTCAATCGCACGCACAAGTATCGCACGCACACTCCCCCAACAAGTCTACGCGAACCCCCCACCCACCAACGGCAGGTCCAACTCAATCGTATGCACAAGTGCCGCACGCACACACCCCCAACAAGTCTACGTGAACCCCCCACCCACCAACGGCCCGTCCAACTCAATCGCACGCACAAGTACTGCACGCACACCCCGCCAACAAGCCTACGCCAACCCCCCCACCCGCCAATGGCCCGTACAAGTCAATCGCACGCACAAGTACCGCACGCACACCCCCCCAACAAGCCTACGCGAACCCCCCCACCCGCCAACGGCGCGTACAAGTCAATCGCACGCACAAGTACCGCACGCACACTCCCACAACAAGCCTACGCAAACCCCCCCACCCGCCAACGGCCCGTACAAGTCAATCGCACGCACAAGTACCGCACGCACACCCCCAACAAGCCTACGGGAACCCCCCCACCTGCCAACGGCCCATACAAGTCAATCGCATGCACAAGTACTGCACACACACCCCCCCAACAAGCCTACACGAACCCCCCCACCCGCCAACGCCACGTCCAACTCAATCGCACGCACAAGTACCGCACGCCCACCCCCCCAAGAAGCCTACGCGAAACCCCCCACCCGCCAACGGCCCGTACAAGTCAATCGCACGCACAAGTACCGCACGCACACCCCCCAACAAGCCTACGCGAACCCCCCCACCCGCCAACGGCACTTCCAACTCAATCGCACGCACAAGTACCGCACGCACACACCCCCAACAAGCCTACGCAAACCCCCCCACCCGCCAGCGGCACGTCCAACTCAATCGAACGCACAAGTATCGCACGCACACACCCCCAACAAGCCTACGCAAACCCCCCCACCCGCCAGCGGCACGTCCAACTCAATCGCACGCACAAGTATCGCACGCACACACCCCCAACAAGCCTACGCGAACCCCCCCACCCGCCAACGGCCCGTCCAACTCAATTGCACGCACAAGTACCGCACGCAAACCCCCCAACAAGCCTAAGCCAACCCCCCCACCCGCCAACGGCCCGTCCAACTCAATCGCACGCACGAGTACCGCACGCACACCCCCCCAACAAGCCTACGCGAACGCTCCCACCCGCCAACGGCCCATACAAGTCAATCGCACGCACAAGTACCGCACGCACAACCCCCCAACAAGCCTACGCGAACCCCCCCACCCGCCAACGGCACTTCCAACTCAATCGCACACACAAGTACCGCACGCACACACCCCCAACAAGCCTACGCGAATCCCCCACCCGCCAACGGCCCGTACAAGTCAATCCCATGCACAAGTACCGCACGCACACACCCCCAAAAAGCCTCGCGAACCCCCCACCTGTCAACGGCACGTCCAACTCAATCGCACGCACAAGTACCGCACGCACACACCCCCAACAAGCCTACGCGAACCCCCCACCCGCCAACGGCCCGTCCAACTCAATCGCATGCACAAGTACCGCACGCACACCCCCCAACAAGCCTACGCCAACACCCCCACCCGCCAACGGCCCGTCCACCTCAATCGCACGCACAAGTACCGAACGCACACCCCCCCAACAAGCCTACTCGAACCCCCCACCCGCCAACGGCCCGTACAAGTCAATCGCAAGCACAAGTACCGCACGCACACACCCCCAACAAGCCTACGCGAACCCCCACACCCGTCAACTGCACGTCCAACTCAATTGCACGCACAAGTACCGCACGCACACCCCCCAGCAAGGCTACGCGAACCCCCCACCCGCCAACGGCCTGTACAATTCAATCGCACTCACAAGTACCGCACGCACCCCCCAACAAGCCTACGCGAACCCCCCCACCCGCCAACGGCACGTCCAACTCAATCGCACGCACAAGTACCGCACGCACCCCCCCAACAAGCCTACGCGTACCCCCCACCCGCCAACGGCCCGTACAAGTCAATCGCACACACAAGTACCGCACGCACACCCCCCCAACAAGCCTGCGCAAACCCCCCCACCCGCCAACGGCCCGTACAAGTCAATCGCACACACAAGTACCGCAAGCACACCCCCACAACAAGCCTACGCGAACTCCCCCACCCGCCAACGGCCCGTCCAACTCAATCGCACGCACAAGTACCGCACGCACACACCCCCAACAAGCCTACGCCAACCCCCCACCCGAAACGGCCCGTCCAACTCAATCGCACGCACGAGTACCGCACGCACACCCCCCCAACAAGCCTACGCGAACCCCTCACCCGCCAACGGGACGTCCAACTCAATCTCACGCACAAGTACCGCATGCACACCCCCCCAACAAGCCTACGCGAACCCTCCCACCCGCCAACGGCCCGTACAAGTCAATCGCATGCACAAGTACCGCACGCACACCCCCCCAACAAGCCTACGCGAACCACCCCACCCACCCACGGCACGTCCAACTCAATCGCACGCACAAGTACCGCACGCACACACCCCCAACAAGCCTACACGAATCCCCCACCCGCCAACCGCCCGTACAAGTCAATCGCACGCACAAGTACCGCAGGCACACCCTCCCAACAAGCCTACGCGAACCCCCCCACCCGCCAACGGCACGTCCAACTCAATCGCACGCACAAGTACCGCACGCACACACCCCCAAAAAGCCTACGCGAACCCCCCACCTGCCAATGGCACGTCCAACTCAATCGCACGCACAAGTACCACACGCACACACCCCCAACAAGCCTACGCGAACCCCCCCACCCGCCAACGGCCCGTCCAACTCAATCGCACGCACAAGTACCGCACGCACACCCCCCAACAAGCCTACGCCAACCCCCCCACCCGCCAACGGCCCGTCCAACTCAATCGCACGCACAAGTACCGAACGCACACCCCCCAACAAGCCTACACGAACCCCCCCACCCGCCAATGGCCCGTACAAGTCAATCGCACGCACAAGTACCGCACGCACACACCCCCAACAAGCCTATGCAAACCCCCCCACCCGCCGCCGGCACGTCCAACTCAATCGCACGCACAAGTACCGCATGCACACCCCCCCAACAAGCCTACGCGAACCCCCCACCCGCCAACGGCCCGTACAAGTCAATCGCACGCACAAGTACCGCACGCACCCCCCCAACAAGCCTACGCGAACCCCCCCACCCGCCAACGGCACGTCCAACTCAATCGCACGCACAAGTACCGCACGCACACCCCCCCAACAAGCCTACGCGAACCCCCCCACCCGCCAACGGCCCGTACAAGTCAATCGCACGCACAAGTACCGCACGCACACCCCCCCAACAAGCCTACGCAAACCCCCCACCCGCCGACAGCCCGTCCAACTCAATCGCACACACAAGTACCGCATGCACACATAACGCCAACACCCAAAAGACAACTAGGACCTTGCTAACGAGTCGCACTACAACACTGAACATGTCTCCTGTGTACACACCTTGGACAATCAATGTCCTGGTCACAGCCAAACAGCCAAACAGAGGTCAACACCAACACCCACCCCATATAACACCCATACCACCAATTCAAAATAAGCCACACCCACCATTTGACCAATAAAAGGGTCCACACATACAACACATCATCCTTTGCAACCTTTGCAACATACCCATTCTTGTGAGGAAACAGAGAGCACACAAACAATTGCAGCCACATACCTTCACACATACACCCTATCTCATCTACACCCACACCACCCCCTTTACAATCAGACCCACACACCCTCATTCATACACACCATCAACCCCTCAATCACATACACCCCACACCATGAACACACCCAAGAATCCAAAGTTCACTAACCTGGAGAATGAGATACTTACAGATGAAGTCATCAGAGTCGAGCCGCAGCTGTTTAGCACATTGGTCAGACAGACCAGCATGGCAGAAAGAACACGCCTGTGGGAGAGGATCGTAGACCCGGTCAATGCTGTTGCACCCATCAGGCGCACTAGGGGGGAATGCCAGTCCAGGTGGTACGATCTGCGGAGGATGGTCAAGAAGAAGATGGACCAGAATTACGCCTCTGCACACCACACTGGGGGCGGTGGTCCCCGCAGACCTCCTGTATACCATCCCTGGGAGGAGAAGGTCATGGCCCTGCTGCCACCGGTGGGAGTACATGGAATAGAAGGAGCTGTTGAGTCTGGTGAGTGTACAAAAAACACAAGTTACATGGGTAGACTAACAACAGTGCCCAGCAGCATGGGGTGGGTGGGCATGAGTCCCAGCAGTACACAACCAAATGGGGGTAGTTGCAAGGGGGATGCACAACGGGTGGAATGTGTAGGGTAGGAGGCTGCTCTCATCCCATATGTCCCAGGGACACACACAAGCATAATGCCCAATGCACAGGGATAGGGAAATATCACACAAGATAGTAGACCACAGCTTCTAAACATTTAAATTTAGCTGACACACCTTTCAGAGATGCATCATTTTGTGACACAGTAAGGCAGTGTAGCAAGAGAGCAAGCACAAACTACCTGTCTCCATCCCTGTCTCGCCCTCTCCCACAGTCGCCCTCTCCCACCGTCGCCCTCTCCCTCTGTCTCCCTCTCCCTCTGTCTTCCTCTCCCTCTGTCTCTGTCTCTGTCTCCCTCTCCCTCTGTCTCCCTCTCCCACAGTCGCCCTCTCCCTCTGTCTCCCTATCCCTCTCCCTCTGTCTTCCTCTGTCTCTGTCTCTGTCTCCCTCTCCCTCTGTCTCCCTCTCCCTCTGTCTCGGTCTCTGTCTCCCTCTCCCACAGTCGCCCTCTCCCTCTGTCTCCCTCTCCCTCTGTCTCCCTCTGTCTCTGTTTCTGTCTCTGTCTCTCTCTCCCTCTGTCTCCCTCTCCCTCTGTCTCCCTCGGTCTCCCTCTCCCTCTGTCTCGGTCTCGGTCTCTGCCTCCCGCTCCCACAGTCGCCCTCTCCCTCTGTCTCCCTCTCCCTCTGTCTCGGTCTCTGTCTCCCTCTCCCACAGTCGCCCTCTCCCTCTGTCTCCCTCTCCCTCTGTCTCTGTCTCTGTCTCCCTCTCCCTCTGTCTCCCTCTGTATCCATCAGTCAGTGTTCCTCCCTCTGTCACCTCAACACACCTCCCTGGGGCACACACACAGTTGCACACAAGCACTGCACAGGCCTCACAAACACCATAGAGCAGAATGTTAAGGGATGTCTCACAAGTACTAGCAGTCATCTGGTATGTGCCTGCAAGACACCCACCATTTGCAGTCAACACTGTACTGTGTCAGGACACACATCCCGGAAAGCTCTGTAGTACACAATGGGCACAGGTGTAGGCAGCACAAGTCCCTCCTGTGATCATTGCCAACACAAAGACCAGGACAATGTCACACATCCTGTGCACCAACACAAATCCACAAATATGGCAGCATGCCACATGAGGGGACTGCCAAATCATGAATGATGGACGCTTGCAATTCACAAGCAAAGTAATAGCATGGCCTGTTGTACACACCCCTTACAGAAACTCATCCCCTGGGGACGGGCATTGGATTGCAACACTGTCCCAATTGTCATGTACCACAACAAAACGCTCACTCATATGAATATGCATACAACTCATACATGCACATAGCAGAAGCTCCAGTCCATTGTGCCTCTCAAACAATGCACGTGCCCCATCTCATGAACTTTGTGGATGCACTTAAGTACCAACATGGACATGGGTATTGACAAGGTGATGCGTCTTACAGAAGTGGCAAGTTCTAAAGACATGATCTAGAAGTGGGTGTACAGGTCCAGGGGTGTTGGCATTGTTTGGCCAGCATGAAACAGCAAAAGACATCCAAAGTAGTAGATGACATGCTAAATAATGATGCTCTGTCTCTTACATCAACATGCTGCATCTAAACTCTGTGCATGCTTGATGCAGACATAAGGATTTACACCGTATCCTGGATGTAGCGTGAAACTGAGCAATGCTTTAATGTGGTGCCGGCAACACAAGACACAGCAATGGCTGTGTCAGTCATTGTCAAGAGATTTGAAGAATGTAAATACCCTATCGTACATTTCATTTATCTACCACTACATACACAACTGAACAATGTCAACAATGTAAAGCTTGTGGTACTGTGATGCTGATAATGGATAACTAAACAAGATGTCACTTGATAGTGCCTTAACAGTGTCTGTCTCTCCCACACACAGGGGAACGTGCGGCGCTCCCCCCCCAGCCAGGGGGGAGAAGGATCCAAGTCCCAGGCTCAGCAGGACCCAGACCCCACCGCCAGCGCCGTCCCTCAACGCACTGTGGTTGACCCCAACCAAACTGGCTCCTCTGGATCCCAAACCCCTGCAGCAACTGTACCAGCTACATCTCAGCCAACCACCGGACCCATTCCCACCACATCCCAGCAGACAGGTCGGAGCCCTGCCCATGATTCACAAGAGAGCCAGTCTGAAAATGAGGGACACCCTTTGTCGGGCGCCCCTGAGGTTGGTGACAACCTCCACCCTGCCAGCACTCGGGGGGCCCGTCGATCGGATGTGCCCACAGGCGCAGGCCGTGCTCATGTGGGTCAGGGTGGTGGGAGTGGCGGAAGGCGGAGGCGAGAATCTGGACAGTCAGCTGCAGCACCCGGTATGCCTGAACTCGCTAACATCCTGGAGGCATACCGGCGGGACACCAGGGAGGTAAGCCAGCTTGCGGAGGCCCTCAACCAGGTCAGACAACAGCAGGCAGAGCAAATAGCCAGGCAAGACCTGCATTATGGACGGGTGGAGGCACACCAGGCTCAGCTCTTGATGGTGCATCGGGACATTTACCATATGCTACGTCAGATGGCTGCCAACATGCAGCCCCCTCCCTGTGTCACAAGGCCAGCAACATCACGGCAAAGTGCAACACCAGCCACAGGGAGGGAGGAGGAAGAGGAGGAGGATGAACCCTCTGACGTAGCGTCCCATGCACTGTCCATGCCTGCACATGAGGGTCCCCCAAGGAAGGTTGGTCGTCCACGGCGAAGATGTTGAGGGCCAGTGGGCCATGGACATCTCCCAGGACACTGGACCTGGCATATTGTCCCTGGGTGCAACAGCATCCCCTATGAGACTCTCCCACATGGACTTGCTGGTCACAGTCTGCCCAATGATGTCAGGCACTGTGGCCTGGACTCTGTTTACTGAAACTGTAAGGCATCTCATCTCCAGCAGTGAACTTTGGATTCCACCCCTTTCTGTACAGCACCTATTCACGTTTCCTGCACAAGATCACCCAATAAATATTCTAAACCTCATACGCATTTGGTGAGTAATCTTTGAAACAGCATAAATTGATATGTGTGTGCAAATGTAAAAAATGCACACTTGGATCAGAATCTGAGTGAGGACACACATTGGTCAGAAATTCCCAAAAACGACATACATGGATGGTAAGACACACCTGTGTGGGACTGTAAATGCTGGAGGGGGGTTTGAATCACAAAACTACTATCACAGGCAGGCCCAGGAGAGTCACTTTGAGGTGTACATATCAGTGTCACAAAAGTAGTAGTCCACGTAGGGAGTACCTACAACTGTGTCCTCAGGTATGTGAGCTACCATCAGCATGATGCATTACTGTGTATGTGATGAATGGCGCACAGGCTAAGGGTGGCAGGACAGACTGTGGGCAATGGGCTGGAACACTCTACTCAAGCACACCTGATTAGGTGACCTACCCCTATGGAGCTAAAAGTACTATACTACTGTAATGGGAGCAACGCATACAGAACAACTACACACGTCTGACAAATACCTACACCAGAACGGGGAAATCACACCACACCCAAGAGACAGGGTTATGGTGTGTGTCCCATGTGGCATCGTGACTGAGTGTGACAGCAATGTTGAAGTGGTGTGAGCAGGTTGTGTACTGGCACGTGACTGTAAGCTAGCAGTTTTTTGCTCTAGTGGTGTTGACAAGGTAACACAGTACAATATTGTGCCTGTGAAAGGTGTGTGTGTGGTTGACACAGCACATGACCTGGTGGTACGTAGACCCAATGTCATGTGAATCTGCATAGTCGTGCCAGTATGTGTTGCGCACACAGGCATAGCAGCAGCAAAGGCTGAGTTCCAAGCATTGTGATAGCAGGAGGGTGATTGTCTGGTGTTGTCTGTGTGTAGGGTGGCAGGAGCATGCTCTATTAATGGATGGAAGGAGGGTCATCCTGTAGGTGTCTGTGTTCCTGGATAGTGTGCGCTGCATGGTGGCTGTGTATTCAGCAGCAGCATTGAGTGAAGACATGACCGCAGGAGGGGTATGACAAATTGCTAAACAAACACATAACACAAGGGCATTGGCAAGGCACAAAGTGACATGTGGATGTGAAGGCAGGAGTGTCTGCCTCACTCAGGGTGACTGACAATGAAATGGCACAGTAATCACCACAGATCACTGTCAATGGATCAGGGCCCTTACGGACAAGTGGGGCACAAGACACACAGCGTCAGCAGGTGTAGACAACAGCTACTGTGTTCAAAGCCAAACAGCAGCGACAAAGCCATCTACCTCACACACAACATAGTATTCTAGCCTTCCCAAACCCCATGCATGTGGTCACTATACAGGTAAACACATAACAAGCATGAGCTAACTTCATGCCAAACAGTATAGATGCACATTAGAAGGACATGTGTGTTGACCCCAAGGCGGCACAATGTTCTGTAGGAGTCAGACGTCATGCACAACATGATTAGTCACATTGTGAGCCCATGGAGCATTAACAAACATACATGTGCATTGTCAAGGAGTCCAAATTACACTATTCATGATGTCACCTGTAATGCCGCATTACTATTACCTACAAGGCTGTCAAGGACTGGCCGTACCTTTCTTCGTCAGAGTGGTGTGATGCTCAAAGGGTTCCACCTCCAAATAGCCCCTTGGTCTGAGCACAAACGACAGACACAAAAGGGTGATCAGGCGAGGGAAGGAGAGGATGGGAACTGCTGGGAGGGAGACCTGAAACAGAGGCAAATAACCATTAGGAGTACATTCTCATGTCACTGACACTTCAAAAACCTCATTTGCTACACTGTACCAGTCACACCTGTGAAGTGTACTGACTGGAGAAAATGTATGATGAGTAATCATGCCATCACATGAGATCCGATGCTGTGACACGGACACATAAAAACTAGGACAGTCTGTCATACATTAGAGTCATGTATAACGCTCACAAGTGAGCTACCATGCAAATAGATCAATGTTGTTAAAACTCATTCACTGTCTCAGATGAGGCGGACCTTACAAACAAATGGAAATATAAGGAAATGCAACTTACGCTAACTGTAATGTCTGTATCTGATATTGGTTACCCATAAGGGCCATGTAGGCAAACTTTACCTCATCCACAACAGCTGTAAGTATCACATATGATGAGGAAGCTAATGACCGACATGCAATGAAGGCACTCTGTAGCCAGTCTTTTGATCTGTCAAGTATGCATTACTATGCAAAACATGATATGCAGGTAGAAGAAATATTAAGTGCAAGTGATGTCCATCCAAGCTACATAATGAGACCCTACCATTGCACAGTAATGCTGCAAGGGACCAGAGATTTATGTGAATGACCGCACTCCACTGGTGCAACACAATAAATCACATATGCATCATCCCAACATTTTATTTTGTCATGCTAAACATACATGGCATCATGTGAATCAAAACAGAACAGCTACTCACTGTGAAGGCTGGCATAGCAGTATTCTCAACCTGCACTGAGGTAACGACATGACAGTGACATGATATACTGCTACAAGGGGCAATGCATCCATGTAAACTGATTCACAGGACAGTTGTCTTAACATGTGGAACATACACTGAGCCACACCCACACCACATGGTTTCATGGTAATCAAACTGGACTGGCCCACAAGCTGGAGGTGAGGATCCAGTCACATTCTAATGCACACAGTGAGGCTGCAATCCCCCACAGAGTCCGTGGTTGTGACCTCTGACACAATGTCAAGCCATGGTATGTGCAATGTTGCAGTGGCAATGTCTACACACATTGATGCATTCACCAGAGTCTCAAAGTACAACAGATGACAGTCAGATGGGGTGACTCTCCTGTCATGGGAGTGGCCATACATGTCATAAGTAACATAATGGAGTTGCATGTATGCAAGGTCTCACTACATGCACATGAACATGTACCACACATTTCTACACATACCAACGCTAAACAACCTCATATGAGTCCTTACCCAAATTGACTTCTCCACATGTCCAAGCATGCTCCGTTGATGTGGCTGACGTTGCAATCATAATGAGCAATAGCAGGATGACCACGATGACCCCAACGGACAACAGGCAGGGCGAGCTGTGGATGAGAGTGGCACACAAGGGGTCAAGTTCTGTATAATGTCATTTTGGCAATGTCTGTGGAATAGCCAGATGTAGTATAACAGCTGTACATTCCAAGTGCACACATAGCACGTATGTGTGTTGCATTACAACTGCACATGTGTGACACTGGACAACACACATCCAAGTAACCTTGCATACAGTCTGTTGCATACACAGCATGCTACCCATGCAACTCTATAGTCCAGCTTTTACATAAAAGATGATATGACTCACCATCATGAAAAGAAGTTGCGGATGAGGTGACCGCGGATATCATCTTCACCCTCCTCGTCACTGGCATCCTGGCCAAGGCCTTCATCCTCAACGGGTGGATGTTCCAGCTCATCAGGATCAAGGTAGAGTGGCACGGCCTTCTCCACTGCCATGTTGTGTAGCATGCAGCACACGGTGAAGATGTCACACACCTTGCGTGGGCTGTATTGGAGGGCTCCGCCTGTCTTGTCCAGGCACCTGAACCGGCTCTTCAGGAGTCCAAATGTTCGTTCGATCACCCGCCTGGTTTTCCCATGAGCATTGTTGTAACGCTGGTCTGCAGCTGTCCTGGGGTTGCGTAGCGGAGTCATTAGCCACGGCATGTTTGGATATCCAGCGTCTCCTGCAAATTGACATCATGTACAAGAGTGATTCATATGATGCAGATCATGAAGTTGTGACATACTGACATACAGAGCTGACAGTGTATACTCACCAACTTGACATGCCCGGTGGTTGTGCAGCTGCAGCATCATCTGTGGTACCCTGCTACGCCTCATGATGAAAGCATCGTGGCACGATCCTGGAAAACGTGCACAAACATGTGAGATAATCATGTTGGCAAGACACACAACCAGGGCATTTATCGAGTGGTAGTGTTTCCTGTTGCAAGGTCAGGTCAGGCCCTTGATCAACTGTCTGGTGAAGCGATATCGACGAATGCAATTGCGCTCCCTCATGGCTTCCAAGTCAGGCAACGGCCTTTCCAGAGGGGGTACCCTGCAAAACACAATTAATCCAAAATGTCTTCAACTGTCCGACTATAACAATAACAATGTACATGGCACAAGCAACACTGCTTCAAATAATCTAGACAATGTGGAGTGTGGCGTGGTATACACACTGATGTAACGTGTGCCAGCTCCCAGCCACTCCTCCGTGGAAAATAAAAAACCCGTGGTGTGTGGAATGGATATGACATGCATACAAACGATCTGATGGAAAGGTCTTAGTGAGCATGACAATGTATCATGTCAGTGACACACGTCATGTCAATGTCAGTCGGAGGTTGTCTGCACATCCAGACGGCTGACTGCAATACACACACACACACCACATGTGCCATCATTTGCACTGTTCTGCCTTAGTCATGTTGCGGTGTGTACATTCAGTTACAATTACATAACCATCATCATACAGCATAAATGTTTGATTTGTCACTAATGGTCTGTGATGCCATCACACATATGAACGGGTCATTAACACGCGTGGCATGGTGTGCGTACATTAGTAACCCTGCCATCACAGCAAGGACACAACATAGATGCTCCTACAGCAGATGTACAGAACTGTATGGACTAGTTACTTACCTTTTGTAACCAAATATCTGTAAGGAACAGTAGTCAGTAGCATATTGCCGACTTTCAATCCATATCAAGCTTTGGACAAATTAGCCTCCCTGGGTGCCATCGATCTGACCAGTTAGTCGGAGCTATCCAGGCCACACCGGAACAAAACCAGTGTCGCGGATTGGCATCCGACAAGGGCGTGGCCAAGTATTGCCCGTACCTACAACGCACACTCTGGCAGCAGTTACACAACCATATCCCACAGAGAGTGTGGGTAGCGGGCAAAGATGCATGTGATGTTGGAAGACATCACTACCAGACTCAGGGAGGATGATGACATCTTTGCGTAGCGATCGTACCTCTTGGATACCCTCTACAGCGGAGCAAACGGGAATGTGGTCTGTGATTTTGAGGCCTGGATGCACATGCTCTCTGGGGTGGGGTGGGAGGACAGGGAACATGGTCAGTCCAGGGAGGGCTGTGGGGGTCTGACAACGTGCCTATTTACAGCCAAACATGCTGCGTGGCTGTACATGCTTGCCAATATACATACAGTACATTCATCAAGATAGGCCTGCAGAGGCTCAGCATAGCGTTAGTGTAGTTTAAGGACCTCAGTGACGAGTTGGTCCTCACGGCAGCAACGGGGAGATGAAGGGCCAAGGTTCCGGCCACCCACATAAACACAACACTGTACGCTGCCCGCTCATCCAAAAACACGTTTGGAGTAGAGACATCACCAGTGTCTGGCTAGGTGTCCAGACCACTCGCATCCCCCAGTCCACCTGTCCTGTTGTCTTGGGACTGACACTCACGTGGCAGTGGGTCTTCATGACCCTCCCAATACTCATTAACACCCATTGTAATGAGGTGTGCCCGGATCATTGAATTTTAACTTCCCATGCAGCATTAACAGCGGTGTTCTGCCACACAGTTACCACGGCAGAGACGTACAGTGTGTGCTATCGGGGCCACCACCACCCGAGAACGGCGCCACGGCTGACACCTGGGGGATATTTGCCAGTGAGGTTGTGAGTTGAACCAGCGGGGACCAGGATGAACATTCAGATCCTGTCTGTCACAGCTGTTCTGGGACCTATGCACCGCCTGCGTCCGTGACTCAGCGAGTGATGGCGTCAGGGGCAAATCAACAGAGGCGCTAGTGCCCCCACAAGGGTACGCTGGGCCAGAAGCCGACGCTTAGTCCGTTGGTGGGGTGAGGGACATCATGGACATGAGGAAGTGCACTTACTCCTGCTGTGTCACATGCAGGGCAGGGACCGGAGGTCGTGGTGCTGGCTACGACGGCTGCAATTCTGACGGAGCCGTGTGGTCGGTGTCACCCTAATCCCATGCAGCATTGCACTTGCATCGTGGTGATTTGTTATTGGTATTACATATCTCTGACTTCTTTGGGTTACCTGACGAGTTTGCCCTGGAGGACTGATGTCAAAATAAGGGGCTCTGATGTCTCCACACCCACGCACATGCACTCGTCCTACGTCCGGACCATGAGCTATTGTGGTGCAGTGCCAACTGCTGGAGTCTGAGTGGCTTGTGGGACCAAACACACCTGGATTCATATGTCTGGTCCCGCCAGTCGGAGCAGCTCTTGTTGTTGTGCTTGACGTGAAAACCGTGGAGACACAGACGGTGAGGGTCAGTCACCAACATGAGTCGTTTGCATTCCTCACAGGCTTTGAAAATGACATCCCTATTGGCACCGTCCTGAGTCTGACAATCAAAGCTAAATGGTCAGAAGTGTTTGTACTATGATTTTGGGTACAAAATGTGTAAGCTTACACTTATACCGGACCAGCGCTGGTGTTGTGAAAAAAGAGGACCTGACGTGTGCACGCAGAGGTGACGTATGACTACTCAGACAACGTCATCACGGCACACACAACGCCAATGACACTTGCAGAGCCGCAGGATATGCCTACCAACACACAAGTGTACAGCATAACGGAATTTGCCATATCCAGGATGACATGTCGGGATATTCTAAGGTGAGTAATAAGTTACTGACCTGTTCATTGCATATGCAAACAGCATGCACAATGTCGCACATGGCACACACATGACGTGGTCACACAGGGTCATGCTGTGCGGCTATGACACCTCTGTGACAGTGGGCATGTTGCTATCATCATGTGCCAGTTCCCTGTACTGAATTGTGGGCTATTCCAGTGTTCATGTGCCTCGCAACATGTTGCAGACGTTACTCCGGTGGAAATTGTTGAATGCATGTGATGCACATGTGCAGTATGATTGATGACATGTTGCGCAAGCTCTTCACACATCAACTGAGGCACAAAGTCACAATCCATGTGCTTCTTCAATGTCTGCCACACCTGGGGCATCCTGATGTATGTATGCCATGCTGATGTATGCATCCACATCATTGACATGAGTGTAGACTACATCCCTGCTATGTGATTTCCTGGTGTAACTCTCCCAATGGTGACATGAAGGTGGACAGGGACGCAGCCTACACAATCGTTCACTTGACCATGTCTGACGCACTGTACCCCAATGGTACGTGCGTGTGTCGGCCTCGTTTCCCTATTGCATTTGAGCTATACGCGAGCGAAGTGTACCCCAATGGTACGTGCGTGTGTCGGCCTCGTTTCCCTATTGCATTTGAGCTATACGCGAGCGAAGTGTACCCCAATGGTACGTGCGTGTACGCATCGTTTCCCTATTGCATTTGAGCTATACGCGAGCGAAATGTACCCCAATGGTACGTGCGTGTGTCGGCCTTGTTTCCCTATTGCATTTGAGCTATAAGCGAGCGAAGTGTACCCCAATGGTACGTGCGTGTGTACGCCTCGTTTCCCTATTGCATTTGAGCTATACGCGAGCGAAGTGTACCCCAATGGTACGTGCGTGTGTCGGCCTCGTTTCCCTATTGCATTTGAGCTATACGCGAGCGAAGTGTACCCCAATGGTACGTGCGTGTGTCGGCCTCGTTTCCCTAGTGCATTTCAGCCATACGCGAGCAAAGCGTACCCCAATGGTACGTGCGTGTGTCGGCCTCGTTTCCCTATTGCATTTGAGCTATACGCGAGCGAAGTGTACCCCAATGGTTCGTGCGTGTGTCGGCCTCGTTTCCCTATTGCATTTGAGCTATACACGAGCGAAGTGTACCCCAATGGTACGTGCGTGTGTCGGCCTCGTTTCCCTATTGCATTTGAGCTATACGCGAGCGAAGTGTACCCCAATGGTACGTGCGTGTGTCGCCTCGTTTCCCTATTGCATTTGAGCTATACGCGAGCGAAGTGTACCCCAACGGTACGTGCGTGTGTCGGCCTCGTTTCCCTATTGCATTTGAGCTATACGCGAGCAAATTGTACCCCAATGGTACGTGCGTGTGTCGCCTCGTTTCCCTATTGCATTTGAGCTATACGCGAGCGAAGTGTACCCCAACGGTACGTGCGTGTGTCGGCCTCGTTTCCCTATTGCATTTGAGCTATACGCGAGCAAAGTGTACCCCAATGGTTCGTGCGTGTGTCGGCCTCGTTTCCCTATTGCATTTGAGCTATACGCGAGCGAAGTGTACCCCAATGGTACGTGCGTGTGTCGGCCTCGTTTCCCTATTGCATTTGAGCTATACGCGAGCGAAGTGTACCCCAATGGTACGTGCGTGTGTCGCCTCGTTTCCCTATTGCATTTGAGCTATATGCGAGCGAAGTGTACCCCAACGGTACGTGCGTGTGTCGGCCTCGTTTCCCTAATGCATTTGAGCTATACGCGAGCGAAATGTACCCCAATGGTTGGTGCGTGTGTCTGCCTCGTTTCCCTATTGCATTTGAGCTATACGCGAGCGAAGTGTACCCCAATGGTATGTGCGTGTGTCGGCCTCGTTTCCCTAGTGCATTTCAGCCATACGCGAGCAAAGCGTACCCCAATGGTACGTGCGTGTGTCGGCCTCGTTTCCCTATTGCATTTGAGCTATACGCGAGCGAAGTGTACCCCAGTGGTACGTGCGTGTGTCGGCCTCGTTTCCCTATTGCATTTGAGCTATATGCGAGCGAAGTGTACCCCAATGGTACGTGCGTGTGTCGGCCTCGTTTCCCTAGTGCATTTCAGCCATACGCAAGCAAAGCGTACCCCAATGGTACGTGAGTGTGTCAGCCTCGTTTCCCTATTGCATTTGAGCTATACGCAAGCAAAGTGTACCCCAATGGTACGTGCGTGTGTACGCCTCGTTACACCATTAAATGGGTTGCATTAGCAACGGCAATGTCACCGTATTTGTGTGGGTATTTGAATATATACATAGGGAACAACTAGGGGAACAGTGTACTGTTCAAAATGCAACCAGGTTGTCATGGATACAGAGTTTTTTTAAGCTCCTACAGGTGTTCTAGAAAAGTCAGTTTGGAAAAAGTATACAATGTTGCTAAAGTTGTTGTTCAGCTCAGGCTCTATTTTCAAACCATGCATATGTGTGTCATGGGCTTAGGTGTGATGTGATTGGATGGAACATAGGATGCTAAATATGGTGGCCTATCACACACTACTCCTTGGACTCACAGACCCTCTGCAGCACAGATATAAGGCAGCATGTGGCTGTGGGAGGGCACTTGCCTGCACAACATTCGTGTGGTAACCACAGCTGCTGTCTCTGAATCCTCTGGACCCTGATTAGCTGAGCACGGAGAGGGCACCTGCATTCACTGATGGTGAGAACAAGGCCCTGCTGGATGCCCTCCTGCCAAACTACAGCAAGCTGTATGGGAGACCAGAGGATCAGGTGAGTGATGTGTGCAATACCTTGGAGTGTGCACCTGTTGTGTGTGTGACATTATAGCCACTGTGTATGTATAGTGGATAGATGCAATGTTGTTGTGAGTGAGTGCCAGGGTGTACAGTGTTGTTACAAGAGAGTTCTTTGTTGTAGTGTGGTATGTGACAGCATGTCACGTGCTGCAGTGCACCCAGATGTAGCATATATTGCTCAGTGAGTGCCATGCTCAAAGAGTGTTTTGCACCCCTCATGTCATCTGTAGACTTTCAATGTGATGCAATGCAGTTGTGTTTGCACACAGGCCACATACTCCTGGACAATGATGCAAATGTGTGTGGCATACGATGCCCTGTTGTCCTCATGTATTTTGTGCACATATGTGTGTCTTTGGAACATGGACCAGGTGTACTGATGTTCTTTTACTTTACATTTGTGACAGGTATCTGCCTATGAGAAAGGTGAAATCTTGGTGGACATCGCCAGGGCTGTCAGGAGAGACGGGGGGCTTCGCAGGAGGCTCCGAAACATCAAGAAGAGGTGGCAGGACATCCGGTGCTGGACCCGCCGCATCGCCAGAGTCCAGCTGAAGCTGGAAGCTCCACGCCGGCATGGTGGCACCCGCCACCTCACCCCCCACATGCTCCAGGTCCTGGAAGTGGTGTTCCCAGACCTCCATAGGCAGTTGCAGGAGGGACAGCAGCAAGAAGGGGGTAGGTACATGTCTGTTTGTAGTCATGTGTGTGTTAAATGCTACCTGAAGTGCTCCAAGGCATGGTAACACTCCCATAGTTTGAGTGGTGTGGTCAGACAGGCACTTCATGCATTGGCATTTGAATGTCCCAGTGTCAGCAGCTGCTTCTTTACATGCCTTGCCCTACTCCACATTTGAGCTTTGCTTTGGCTAATGCTTGTTTTTGACATGTACTCCTATGGTGCAATGTCTCAGTATGCATCTTCCTTTGCACATCATCATGTAGTAGGGGGGGTCTGTGACACCTGTTGGTACCTTACATGTAGCACCACATATGTACTGTGTCTGCCCTTCTTCATATTTTGGCACTGTTCTTGAGTCTCAACATGTGTTTTCTGCACAATTCAGCCTCAGTGGCCTTTGTCCATGGTACACTTTCTAATTGTCATGTGTTAGCTACAGGTGCACAATGTACATGTGCAATATTTTTGGCTTATGCATACTCACACTGGGCAGTGCGTGTGTGCATATTCTCAAAATATGTTGCATGTTGTTTGTAAATAGTATTGATGGTCAGCCACACAATGTGACTTTGGGTGTAGAAAGCTGTGAGGCCAGTGTGAGGTTAAGGAACACTTGTTTCAGGTCCCAGGATGGCATCACATGGCAGTTCGGGCAGGACTTTTCCCATGTGGCACAGAGTCAAAGCAATTCAAACATGACCAGGTCTTGATTTGGGTGGCAGGGTTGGCAAATGAACTGTGATGCATCATCAGCTATCCTGTTGTCATGCAGTGGATCATGATTGTGTCTCTCATACAAGTATTTGCCTTGCCTGTACCTTGTATCCTACCATACATTGAGCGTTGTGTCTCTGACAATTGTCCACAAGTAGACTTGTCATTGTGCAGAGTTCAGTGTCATGTGACTCATGATGCATGCCATGTTGAGAAATGGGGCCAAATGATTTGTAGCTGATATGTCTGATGTGTACAGGTAACTGATATGTTTTCATTCTTCTCCTTGCTCACAGCATCATCATCTGAATCTGGAGGAGACACAGGCGCGGACCAGGCAGAGGTACACACCGACAGTGCCACCTGCTTTGAGGTGTCAGAGGGAGGCAGTGGCACAGAGTGTGAGGAGAGTCTGCAGGCCGGACGACATGTGACTGACACATCTTACCATGCCAACGACTCCGAGTCAGACTCTCAGGAGGGGGGGAATATGCAGCAATGGTCACTTCTTCATCTTTGGCTGCCCTCCCCTCCTCCAGTCCCATCTCCACCCTCCCAGTCCTTGGTGTGCCTAGGGTCCGTGCTAGTCCCGTGTCTCCTTTGTTCCCGGCACCGCAGCCCCTGCCCCTGTGTCCCCTGCTGCCCTCAGTGCTGAGACTGTGGACCTACTCCGGCAGATTGCAGTAGGTCAGACATCCATGCTGACTGTCCTCCATGGACATACACAACTGATTACACAGGTGGTGTCGTTCATGGAGGGCGCATGTCATCAGCCATGTCTGATCTGCGTCGGATGGTGGCTGCCATAGAATCAACACTGACGGCAGCTATGTACACCCAGCAGCATCTGTCCCCCCCATCCTTCAGAGCCATCCACCTCTGCCTCTCACATACCTACACAGCATACACGCACACGCCACAGGTCAGACAAACCCAGCGCACACACACAGCATAAGAAGCTCAAAGCTCCACGCACCCAGTCTCAAGGGGAAGTAGGCACACCCACAGGGAGAGGGGAGACACCTCACACACGCATTCACACACCCAGTAGAAAAGACTCACAGCCCTGTACCTCCACCCTCAATGTGTCCCCGGGTTCAGGTGGTAGTTTTTCCGCACTGGCTGAGGTGTGCAGCCAGGTTTTTGAATCTACTTTCGGCGATGCCCCAACCAGTGTGGATGAATCCACTTCACCTGCACGCACTTCACCTGTCCTTCCCTCTCCTATCCATGCGGTGCCAGAGGATTCCACAGATGGTGCCCCCGTAGTCACCACAGCGGATTAAACGCCATGTGCAGGCAGGTTTGGGTGTGATGACACCCATGGAGGCACAAACTGTTGCAGAGACTTTTTTGGACTAGCCATTGGCCTTTAATGAGCGAGGACTCTCATTTGCTTTTCTATTTGAATCTGCTGAATAAAGCTAATATTTTGCTTTTCTGATTTGTAGTTAGTGTGATGATATCTGTGACTGCTGTGTGCCTGGGAGCTGGTGTGATGTTCACATTTAGGTATGATAAAATGTGTCTATCTCCTGAGGGTAATGAGGTTAACAATGGTATGTTTTTTGATGTAACAGCTGGGCAGTGGTGGGGGTGTTAGCCACACACACACACACACGCTGATGCTGGGCAGTGGTGGGCACTCTGATGCTGGGTAATGGTGGGAAGTGGTGGGCACTCTGTTGCTGGGTAGTGGTGGGCAGTGGTGGGCACTCTGATGCTGGGTAGTGGTGGGCAGTGGTGGGGGTGTTAGCCACACACACACACACACTCTGATGCTGGGCAGTGGTGGGCAGTGGTGGGCACTCTGATGCTGGGTAGTGGTGGGCAGTGGTGGGCAGTGGTGGGCACTCTGATGCTGGGTAGTGGTGAGCAGTGGTGGGGGTGTTAGCCACACACACACTCTGATGCTGGGTAGTGGTGGGCAGTGGTGGGCACTATGATGCTGGGTAGTGGTGGGCAGTGGTGGGCAGTGGTGGGCAGTGGTGGGCACTCTGATGCTGGGTAGTGGTGGGCAGTGGTGGGGGTGTTAGCCACACACACACACACACTCTGATGCTGGGCAGTGGTGGGCACTCTGATGCTGGGTAGTGGTGGGCACTCTGATGCTGGGTAATGGTGGGCAGTGGTGGGCACTCTGATGCTGGGTAGTGGTGGGCAGTGGTGGGCAGTGGTGGGCACTCTGATGCTGGGTAGTGGTGGGCAGTGGTGGGGGTGTTAGCCACACACACACACACTCTGATGCTGGGCAGTGGTGGGCAGTGGTGGGCACTCTGATGCTGGGTAGTGGTGGGCAGTGGTGGGCACTCTGATGCTGGGTAGTGGTGGGCAGTGGTGGGGGTGTTAGCCACACACACACTCTGATGCTGGGTAGTGGTGGGCAGTGGTGGGCACTCTGATGCTGGGTAGTGGTGGGCAGTGGTGGGCAGTGGTGGGCACTCTGATGCTGGGTTGTGGTGGGCAGTGGTGGGGGTGTTAGCCACACACACACACTCTGATGCTGGGCAGTGGTGGGCAGTGGTGGGCACTCTGATGCTGGGTAGTGGTGGGCAGTGGTGGGCACTCTGATGCTGGGTAGTGGTGGGCAGTGGTGGGCAGTGGTGGGCACTCTGATGCTGGGTAGTGGTGGGCAGTGGTGGGAGTGTTAGCCACACACACACACACTCTGATGCTGGGTAATGGTGGGCACTCTGATGCTGGGTAGTGGTGGGCAGTGGTGGGCAGTGGTGGGCACTCTGATGCTGGGTAGTGGTGGGCAGTGGTGGGGGTGTTAGCCACACACAAACACACTCTGATGCTGGGTAGTGGTGGGCACTCTGATGCTGGGTAGTGGTGGGCAGTGGTGGGCAGTGGTGGGCACTCTGATGCTGGGTAGTGGTGGGCAGTGGTGGGGGTGTTAGCCACACACACACACACTCTGATGCTGGGTAGTGGTGGGCACTCTGATGCTGGGTAGTGGTGGGCAGTGGTGGGCAGTGGTGGATGTGTTTACTATACACCACTTAGACTTACATTGACATAGCAGACGTATGTCCCACACGTCTATTGCACTGGTGATGTGCGTGACGTACCGTACCCCGTGGTCGATGACGTAGGTACGGCCTGTCACCGTATTACTCTACTGATGTGCGGTGGCGTTCCGTACCACGTGGTCGATTACGTAGGTGCGCCCTGTCACCGTATTACACTAGTGATGTGCGGTGACGTACCGTACCCCGTGGTCGATGACGTAGGTGCGGCCTGTCACCGTATTACTCTACTGATGTGCGGTGACGTTCCGTACCACGTGGTCGATTACGTAGGTGCGCCCTGTCACCGTATTACACTAGTGATGTGCAGTGACATACCGTACCCCGTGGTCGATGACGTAGGTGCGGCCTGTCACCGTATTACTCTACTGATGTGCGGTGACGTACCGTACCCTGTGGTCGATGACGTAGGTGCGGCCTGTCACCGTATTACTCTACTGATGTGCGGTGACATTCCGTACCATGTGGTCGATTACGTAGGTGCGCCCTGTCACCGTATTACACTAGTGATGTGCGGTGACGTACCGTACCCCGTGGTCGATGACGTAGGTGCGGCCGGTCACCGTATTACTCTACTGATGTGCGGTGACGTACCGTACCCCGTGGTCGATGACGTAGGTGCGGCCTGTCACCGTATTACTCTACTGATGTGCGGTGATGTTCCGTACCACGTGGTCGATTATGTTGGTGCGCCCTGTCACCGTATTACACTAGTGATGTGCGGTGACGTACCGTACCCCGTGGTCGATGACGTAGGTGCGGCCTGTCACCGTAATACTCTACTGATGTTCGGTGACGTTCCGTACCACGTGGTTGATTACGTAGGTGCGCCCGTCCACGTATTACAATGGGGTTGTGCGGTGACGTGCCCTACCCCGTGGTCGATGACGAAGATATGGCCTCTCTCCGTATTACACTAGGGATGTGCGGGAGTGTGTGGCGCTACATACCCAGACATTACAATCGTGCAATGGCGATGTGCCCGTCTGGCAACACGTACAGGTATGTTGGACTTCGTTGTGCTCACCTTCTGCGCTGTCGTCGGTTTCTAAGTACGAGGTGGTGGCCGTACAGGATAGGGATGAGACGGACGATGGCGTTCATGTCCTGCTTGTCGTGTACCGAGTGCGGGTCTTGCCGGAGTGTGGTTTTACGCTAGTTTTGAGCTCTCGTAGAAAAAGAGCTGTATGGAGTGTGTTCAACGCGGATCGTACTTCCTGGTTCGGAAGGCACGGTCTATTTACGTACAGACGTGGCGTGGTGCGTCAGCCGACTGCAATTCGTATGGACTTTCGATTTGTACGGCCTTTTTTACGTGCCGTACGGAGTGACGCCTTAGGTTGTGATCGTACTTGCTGATTCGTACGGGGACGCATGCAGGTGCGATTTGTACGGAGAAAAACGCTCCGAACAGCAATTCGGGGCGCTTTTTACCGGATCGGAATCGACGCCTATGTGTGGAGTTTTGAAATGTACAAATATTCCTCTAAAATCAGCCGAACTACGAATTCTGATTTACATACTTGTTATCAGAAGAGACCTCAGTGCTGCATCTTTGATCCCAGTACTGATCCTGAAAAGTAATTCTAACCATTCTTACCAGTAACTTGAATTTCCATCCATAGGCTAACATTGACTGGTTTCATTTGGAAATTCTTGTAAGTGTGGAGTTTTGAAACTTACAAATATTCCTCTAAAATCAATCGAACTACGAATTCAAATGTACTCACCTGTTATCTGGAGAGAACCCAGTGCTGCATCTTTCGTCCCAGCACTGACCCTGAAAAGTAATTCTAACCGTACTTACCAGTAACTTGTGTTTCCTTCTATAGGACTCTATAGTCTGGTTTTCACAAGAAAAGTGTCTATTTTCACGTACTACAAATATTCCTTAAAAATCTTCTGATTGACTTAAATGCATTCTTTCAACTGTTTAGAGGAGATGCACCAGTGCTGGATCCAGGATCCACCACTGAGTAATATTGTCACATGGATGATGTCATCAGTGATGTCATTTGCGATATCAAAGGTGATGTCATCATGTGATATCACTGACCATGTCATAATTGATGTAATATGTGACATCATCAGCAGTGGATTGCGGGCGCGCAAGTTACACTTAGTACAATTAACTATAACGGAGGAATTTCAATGGTTTTGTACGAGTGAAATGTCCAGCTAACTATAACAGCCCTAAAACCTATGTTTTTTTCAGTGAGTTGCTAAGGTTTTTTAAACGCTAATTCCTAACTGAATCACTGACATAATATCGTTAGACACAATATCGACCTACATAAATATCGACACAAAAATATAGATGACAATAATATCGACATCCTATACATAACTAAAAACATACACAAATATCGAATACACAATATCGAGCTACAAAAACATCGATCTCACTAAAATCGACAACAAACATATCGAATGTTTTAAATATCGATTATATTAAAATGTATACCCTAAGTCAAAAATATCTAAAACACAATTATCGACAACAATATTATCGTTATTTTATATATATCGAAATTATTTATATATATATATTTAATTATTTAGCAACATATTATAATAAAATTAACCAAGAAATACATATCTCTCATAAAATAATATTAATATATAAACATTTCAATTTTATTAAAAATCTAATAAAAGTAGAAATATATGTAAATGTTTTAAATTATATTAAATTAATTTAAAACGCTAAATTATTCTTTTACATTTGCATTATATATACAAATAAACCTAACTGATATTCAAAAATACAAACTGACCAATGAAAACACTTTAATTATAAATTAACCAATGGCAAACTAATTACTAACTCCAAACCACTATATAAACAATAACATTCTAAACACAAACCACCTGGAAAACAAAAACAGGAGAAAACACTTGGGAGAAATTCGACTAAACCTACAAGAACACCAAGATTGAACCGAAAATTCTAGTGATTAAAAGTAAGTAACTAAATTAAACTAAATAAAAGTAACTACTAAATTGTGATTAATTCCAAACATGATAAAAAATACTAATGCATATCTACTTTTTTTTCTACTACCAGTACAGAATACTTTACTAACAAAGAACAGAGAACAAAATTCTGAAAAACAAGATATAAATAACGAAGTCAGTGTATTCAAATATTTAAGTACCTGTTAAAACGTTAAAAATTAAATACATGCTCAAATTATTAAAGCATATCTACTTTTAACTTTCTCCTACCACTACAGAATACTCTACTGACAAAGAACAGACAACAAAATTCAGAAATCCAAAATACAACTAACAAAGTAAGTATATTCAAACCTTAAACTAACTGCTAAAATGTTTAAAATGACTAACATGCTCAAATTACTAAAACATATCTACTTTTAATTTTCTCCTACCACAACAGAATACTCTACTGACAAAAAACAGACAACAAAAATCTGAAAACAAACATACAAATAACAAAGTAAGTATATTCAAACCTAAAAGTAACTGCTAAAATGTTTTACATTACTAACATGGTCAAATTACTAAAACAAATCTACTTTTAACTTTCTCCTACCACTAGAGGATACTCTACTAACAAAAAACAGACAACAAAAAACTGAAAAGCAAGATACAACTAACAAAGTAAGTATATTCAAACCTTAAAGTAACTGCTAAAATGTTTCAAATTACTAACATGCTCAAAATACAAAAAAATATGTACTTTTTATTTTTTCCTAACACTACAAAATACTCTACTGACAAATAACAGAGAACAAAATTCAGAAAACCAAGATAAAACAAAATAAGTAAGTATATTGTAACATTTTCTGCAACACATAAATGTAATTTAAGCTAAATGTTTCACCAAATATTTGATTGCAACCTACAAAATATCTCCAAAAAATTAACACAAATAAATACTTTATTTCTAAACAGATAAAGAAAGCACAGAAAATAAAGGCTACAACTAACTTGTCAAGTACATCAAATTCAAAAACAGATTTTCTAAAAACGTAAGTATATACTATAGATTTTGTGTTAAATTAACTTAAAACACAAATACAATTTTTTAAATAATTACAACATACATTTCTTGTAGACCAACATAGAACAAAATGAGTGAAGGAGCAGAATGTGTTACCAGCCAGAAAGGAAAACTACTACTCTGCTATATGGGTTACACTTATACCAAAGAAAAACAAATTGGGATGAAAGTAAATTGGAAATGTAGCAAATTTTACTCCAACAAATGTTACGGAAGGGCAACAACTAGAGAAGCAACAGTACTTTATACTAGGGAACACAATCACCCACCAAACGAACAGAAATACAAGTTTAATACAGCATTAGAAAACATAAAAGAGGCAAGCACAGGTTCCCAAAAGGAACAACCACCATCTTAAAAGAACAAATTCCCAAAATACCAAAAACTGCAACTACTCAAATGGCAAATATTATTTCCCTAAAAAGAACAATAGCCTGAACAAAATGAGCAACTACTACTACCACTCCACCTCCTCGAACATATTGCGATATAAATTTAAATCCCAATCAAACTATAACTTTAAACAAACGACCATTTGTTATTTACGACAATGAAAGCAATGATAAAAGACTCATAATTGTTGGCACAAATATAAACCTGATCAGACTTCAGCAAAGCCAATATTGGATGATGGATGGGACTAAACCTTTTTTCCAATTATATACAATACATGGCCTATACCAAAACTGCAACATACCTCTAATTTATGCACTACTACCAAATAAAACTAATTCCACATATATGGAAATATTAACCACAATCAAACAAAAAACTAATGACTATTCCCCTGAAAAAATAATACTTGATTTTGAACAAGCAATTCTTTCAAGTATTTTAAAAATACACACCCATACCTGTATTCAAGGCTGCTATTATCATTTTAACCAGTGTCTATTGAGACATTTACAAAAGACAACTTTAAGTATCGAATATGCAACAAACTCATCTTTTGCATATCAAATAAAAAAACTCACAGCACTGGCTTACGTTCCAGAAACTGACGTAGTGGAACACTACAACCTTTTAATTGATAGCAACTATTATAAACAAAATGAAGCTAACTTAAGTCCTCTTTTGGACTACTTTGAAGACACCTGGGTAGGCAGACTCCACAGATCTGGCCACAGAAGAAATCCAAAATTCCTAATACCCTGGTGGAACGTTTACCGAAGCACCATAAATGGTGAATCAAAAACAAACAACACAGTAGAAGGCTGGCACAACGCTTTCCTGCAATCAACCGGCCGAACTAAACCAAGTTTAGAAACATTTATAAAATGCCTACAAAAAGAACAAAGCTATCAAGAATTTAGAATGGAACAATCCATTACTGCACTAACTCCCAAAACATCAAAACAAACAAAACAAATGCACAAATACCTAGAACAACAAGTAAAGCTGTACCCTAGCACAAGAGGCATTGAATACCTCAACATAATAGCCAAAACACTACTCTAAATTACTATAAAGAACAAACCATTCCTAAAAATAAAACCAATACAATATCAATGAAAATAATATATTTTATTTCATACAAAATGAATGTGTGCAATATATATTAATTAATTTTAAATATATACACACATTAATTAATTATGAAATAAATAAAACATAACAATGATAATAATAACATTAACAACCCACAATAAATAAAAGTTAAAAAACTTACCAACCATATTCGAAGTACTGTAGAATCCATCTTGACCAAAACAATCCAGGTTGATAAAAATTAGCCCAAAAAAAATGAAAAAATACAACTGTGCCAAAAGTAAATAATCCATAGAACGAATATCCTTCGAATAACCATAAAAATCCCGAAAGTGTCAAAAATATAAAAGAAACTTTCCAGGAAACCCGAAAAATGTAAAGTAGTGTTCCAATCCATTAGTTAATAAATTTAACAAACACTTCTTTAAAAAAAAAAAACGACTGCTTCTGATATCACGAACACCTGCAACAAAAATATATAAAACATACATTCCCACCCACACCACTAGTAACATTATATTTCACCTAAATGTACTTTTAACAACGAAATACTAACTATACAAACAAGCCTAGGAAAAGCTAAAAATACGTACATACACCATACGTAAATACAACATATAAATAAGTTAAATATATCTAAGGTACTTATAACAACACTAAACAGTACCACACTACTATCAAAATTACTTGTAAACACACTTAAAACATATAAAACAAACCTTACCTTTGGCGACGTGAAGTGTCTCCCAACCGCGAGCTAGTCTTCATCCAAATGACACAAAACGACCTAAAGCGGTTACAAAATAAAACACCCAAAACTAATAAAATAGATTAACCTTACAAACATATAATATAATTTTCTAAAATATGCCTTCACTAAATGAGAAATAAATAAAATGTTAAAAAATATCTGTTTTTGTAAATTGTATTAAAATACTTAAAAAAATGTATATATTGTGTTAAATTATAAGAATAAATATAAAATACATATTTATTATTATAATTTAAAAACATTGTTATAAATTTTGTGATCTAATTTTTTTTATTATATAAATATACCTGTGTTAAAATATTATTTTCATGTCAATATATTTTTTTAAAAATGTATATTAATAATTTCATTATTAATATTATTTGTAAAACTAAATGCACAACCAAAATGTATAACAATATGAGAATGTAATGTATTATGTTAAAAAAATGTACTTTTCTGTAATTTTTGACCATACTTAAATCAGTATTTTTTTTTATAAAATGTACAATTTAAAAAAAGTTTAACAATGTTAAATAAACATTCAATGTTTTCTCAAACATATATAACAACATTTTTTTCCATGTTATCAAAAAATAAAAAAATTCTAACTACACAAAATTTGTATTCATTTATTAATAGTAATACATAATATATTATTCCCACACCACTCTACATAAAATTGGGGTAGATGCTGGACACTAATTAAATATAATTTACTATTCCCACTCCAGTCTACATTAAATTGTGGTAGGTGCTGGACACTAATTAAATATAATTTACTATTCCCACTCCAGTCTACATTAAATTGGGGTAGGTGCTGGACACTAATTAATTATAATTTACTATTCCCACTCCAGTCTACATAAAATTGGGGTAGGTGTTGGACACTCATTAATTATAATTTACTATTCCCACTCCAGTCTACATTAAATTGGGGTAGGTGCTGGACACTAATTAAATATAATTTACTATTCCCACTCCAGTCTACATTAAATTGGGTAGGTGCTGGACACTAATAAAATATAATTTACTATTCCCACTCCAGTCTACATTAAATTGGGGTAGGTGCTGGACACGAATTAAATATAAGTTACTATTCCCACTCCAGTCTACATTAAATTGGGGTAGGTGCTGGACACTAATTAATTATAATTTACTATTCCCACTCCAGTCTATATAAAATTGGGGTAGGTGTTGGACACTCCTTAATTATAATTTACTATTCCCACTCCAGTCTACATAAAATTGGGGTAGATGTTGGACACTCATTAATTATAATTTACTATTCCCACTCCAGTCTACATTAAATTGGGATAGGTGCTGGACACTAATTAAATATAATTTACTTATCCGACTCCAGTCTATATTAAATTTGGGTAGGTGCTGGACACTAATTAAATATAATTTACTTTTCCCACTCCAGTCTACATTAAATTGGGGAAAGTGCTGGACACTCATTAATAAAAATGTACTATTCCAACTCCAGTCTACATTAAATAGATGTAGGTGCTGGACAGTAATTAATAATATTTTACTATTCCCACTCCAGTAAAATATTTTAATTTTAATAATTATTTAAATTAATAAACAAATAGTACTTCAATTTCTCAAAATATTAAAAATGTCCCCACACTTATCCCCTATAAACTCAATATTGCACAACTAAATGTGGATTTATATATAATTTTTATAATTTTCTGAACAAAATTATTTATTTTCCCAAATATAAATTGAACAATTATAATGAAATAATAATTATTTTTATTATATTTTTTTAAAATTTTAACAAATATTTAAATATTAATTAATATTATTTTTTAGATATTTTTAATATATTAACAAATATTACTTCCATTTCACTAAATATTTAAACAAGCCCAACACTTATCCCCTAAAAACACAATATCACACTACTAAATGTTAAATTTAATCATATATTTTTTTTAAAAATATTTTTAATATATTTCCAAATATTAATTTACAAATTTATAAAAAACTAAATTTTGATTTTTATTATTTTAATTTTTAAATATTTTTATATTTAAAATAATTTTGGATACATTTATTCTAATATTTAATTTTTTTTTTAAACTCCCCACCCTTATCCCCTATAAACCCAACATCCAGTTCCTAAAATATATATGAAAATATTTTAATTTTTAAATGTAAAAATTTCAAAAAATTAAAAACAATTTTTGTATTTTTTTAAAATGTAATTTTTTTATTGTAAATTTTTTTTACATTATTAATCGATTTTTTTAAAAAAATACTCCCCACCCTTATCCACTATAAACCGAACATCCCATTCCTAAAAATATATATATTTTTTTAATTTTTTTATTTGTTTTTTATTTATTTTTAAATTTACAATTAATTTAATTGTAATATTTAAATTTTTAAAACACTCCCCACCCTTATCCCCTATAAACCTAACATCCCGCTCCAAAAAATATATATGATACATATTTTTTTAATTTTAAAAATTTATAAAAAATTTAAAAATATTTTAATTTTTGAAAATGTTTAATTTTTTTTCTAATATTAATTCTAATATTTAATTTTTTAAAACACTCCCCACCCTTATCCCCTATAAAGCCAACATCCCGTTCCTAAAATTAGATATGATTTTTTTTTATATTTTTTAAAATTGTTAGATTTTCACAAATAATTTAATTCTAATATTTACATTTTTAAAACACTCCCCACCCTTATCCCCTATAAACCCAACATCCCGCTCCTAAAAATATATATGAATTTTTAAAATTATATATAAAAATAACAATTTTAACACATTGAATTTACTAATTATTAATAAACAATTAACATTGCTAAAATATAATAATTTGTACTAATTACTACTATTTTTTGATATTTTTATACAACGATATTTTGTCTTCCTATATTTTTGCTTCCGATATTAAATTAAACATACTTTAAACAATATTTTTGCTGTCGATATTTTAACATTCGATATCTTTACCATCGATATAAAAACTTCGATATTCTGTCATGTCAATATAAATAAGTCGATATTATGTCTGCTTACCTCCTAACTATAGCCTGCCTGAAAACTATGTTTTTTTCAGTGAATTTCAAAGTTTTTTAAAATGCTAATTGAATTGAATTGAATTGAATTGTGGATTTATATAGCACTAGAATCAACTCCCGGAGGAGTATCTCCGCGCTTCGACCGCTGGGGAACCCGTCCTGGCTCACCCTGAGAGATGGTCCCTAATGGGTATCTCTAAGGTGCGACCAAGCATCTCCGGCGGTCTGGGGGGCCGTTGTGAAGATGAGGCAAGCTAATGCCCAGAGTTGCCGAGTGTGGTCCCTGACTGGAGTAGGCACCGAGGCGAGATTTATCGAGCCCGCTGACCCTGGTCCACGACCCTGCCGCGTCGGGAATCGAACCCTGGTCCCGGGCCGTCCTCTGCTTACGGGTCTGCCGCCTCTAACCAGTGAGCCACACCACTTCACATATTTATTCACTGAAAAAAACATAGGTTTCAGCCACGTTATAGTTAGGAATTAGCATTTAAAAAACCTTCAAAATTCACTGAAAAAACCATAGGCTTCTGCCACGTTATAAATAAGAATTAGCATTTAAAAAACCTTAGAAATTCACTGAAAAAAATCATAGGTTTCAAACATGTTATAGTTAGCTGGACATTTCACTCATACAAAACCATTGAAATTCCCCCGTTATAGTTAGTTACGCTAACTATAACTCGCGCGCCCGCAATGCACTGCTGATGCACCAGGAGGTATACTGAGGCCACGTCCCTTTTTACACCTCTCTGCAACGCAGCCCCCTGACCCATACTGGAGGCTTCTGGTGGGCTAGTTGTACCCCAGGAACTCCCAGCATGCAAGGGGAATTACTTCCCCCTCTGCACAAGCCAGGGGTGCATTTGCAGAGAAGTGCAGGGAGGGGGCGTGGCCTCCTCCTGATCCCATTTTTTTAAAATTTTACTTTTAAGAAGGGGGGTATGTTGCCCTTCTTCTTTTTCTGTTTTTGGGGCCCTGGCGACCCCATCCCCCAGGGCCTCACCCCAATTCTTATTTACTTATTTTTCTTATGGGAAAGGGGCAGCGTGGCCCCCATCCCATGGCCAAACTGGTCCCAGGGACCCCATCCCCCGGGGCATGGCCAACTTTTATATTATTTTTGTGGAGGGGGCAGCGTAGCCCCCCTCCTATGCCCACTTAAGGCCCTGGGGACACCTTCCCCCTGGGCCTGCCAATCTTTTTTTTTTTAAATCTTTAATGGTGGAGGGGGACTGTGTGGCCCCCCTCCTGGGCAAATTATAGCCCTGGGGACCCCTTCCCCCTGGGCCTGCCCTCTCCGTTGGGAACCGTGGGGTCCCCAAGCCTCCCAGGGTCCCTGCTGGCATTGCTTTTCTTCATGGGGAGCAGCTAACATGCTGCTCCCCATGAAGAAAATCAATGTGGCTTTGGTTTTTGAAAGAGATTAAAAAACCAGAGCAAACAGCGGTGTCCTGGGGGTAGGCACCCTGGGACACTGAAGTAGCTGGCTCTGGGGGGTGGCAGTCCCCAGGGCCACCAAGGGATCCAGGAGGGGGCCGAGCGTCCCCCTCCCACCAGTTAAAAGCCCCTGGGGTGGTGGTCCCTCGGGCTGGTGGGTCCATCACAGACCCCCTAGTTTTGACTATTAGTGCCCCGGGGAGGTGGCGGTCCCCAAGGCATGTGGGGGGGCTTGAGCCCCCACACAGGTTTTTTTAATTTTCATTTTCAAAAAGAAGCCCGGGGGGTAGTGGTCCCCGGAGCTGTGGGGGCTGTTATCCCCCCGGCATACATAATATTAAAGCCCCAGGGGGTGGTGGTCCCCGGGTCCCCCATTATTATTAAAAAAAAGAAGCCCCGGGGGGTGGTGGTCCCCAGGGCTGCGGGTAGGCTGTGAGCCCCCCTAATAAAATAAACAAAAATTCCCCCGGGATTTGGCTCCCCGGGGGCTAATTAACAAGCTATCGGCTTCAGCGGGCGCCAGTAGGTAGTTATAATTAGTACCTTATTTCCATAGGAAATCCACACCATTCTATTTGGAATAACTTTGGCGCTGGTGGACGAATCTTCGCGAATTTCTCCAAGAAAATGGCCTGCTCTGCTCGACTCCTTCCCTGAAAGTTTTGGGGTGATTCGTCAAGTGAGAGCAGAGAAAAAAGGGGGGTCCCAAAATGTGTTTTCCCAATGCAAATCTCCATAGGGACCTTTAGCCAGGGCTACAACCCGAACGGCTGAACGGAATTACATCAAATTTGGCAGAGAGTTATAGTTCGATTCGCAGATTGTGCTTTTTGTGCTTCTTGTTAAATAGTGTAAATCCGTAATTCAGTAAAATCATAGCGATATCTAGAGACGAAGTACGGCACGCATACTGAAATCCATACAATTACGAGCACGAGCTGCATGCTGATTGGATGTCAACTGTCTGTCAACACTCCAAATCAGGAAGTGTTCTCAGCCATTTTGTGCCTCGGTAGCACTGAGTCGCAAGAAAACAGGAAAACAAAGTTGAAAAATAAGGAAAGGGGGCAGGGTAGAAACATGTTGACCCTCTAGGCCTGCTCAGGGGGTTCCACATAGATCTTAAGACGCAACATTTTTTTTTTTAAATAAAAAAACACGGGGTGCACGTATGGTACTGGTACGAGGTGGAAAAGGAAAACAAAACTAGAAGGCTGTTTCATTCTTAATTAGCTCCCGGGGGCAATTTTTTTCTAAAATGGGGGGACAGGAACAAAAGAATGAAAAAAAATAACTAATGTGGAGGACAGCGATGCTCCTGCTTCCTGCGTTTTATCAGGTCAATAGACTGTTCCCCATAACACAAAAGTTTATTGCAATAAATGCATAGAATGTTAACTTTAGCAAAATCAGGATTCATTTGTGGGTGTGGACTGCTTGCTGAAAATGCTGGTGCAGCAGTTGATGTGCTTGGTGCAGCAGCAGGTGGGTTGTCCTTCAACCTCCGTGTTGCAGCTCGAGCAAAGTTGTTGGGGTGTAAGTTCTTCACGTGTCGCTCCATATTTGCTGTGCCAAAGGACTATTTTTTGGATGGATCACCCCTTGAAAGAGTTGTTTGGCAAATTTTACAGGTTATTTTTGGGAGCATTAACCTTTTTTTACCCTTCAGGAAAAGTAAAAAACTTTCAAATAGGCGCTTCTTTCCTCTTCCTTGGAGGTTCTTCAGGAATGAAATCTCCGTCTGAAGAATGGCTGGAAGATGAGTCCATTGCTGTTTTTATGGTAAACTTCGTTCTATTTGACAAGATTCTCGGAAGAGATGCTTCTTCTTAGAAAGTGAAAGTAGAATTGTTAAAATGGGAAGGAAGTTTCAATAGTTGTAATTGGAAGTGTTATGAACCAATCAAATGTCTTCTTTTAAAGTCACATGGATTTGCGTACGCTTACGCTGTGCTTACGGTACTCTTACCATGCGAGTACGCATGACGTTCCACCACAATTTGTGTAATTCTTTTAAAAGTAATATAGGATTATTAGAACTTAAAAAAAATGTTTTCATAATTATCCTAGATAATGTCTTCTGTTAGTGTGTTCATTAAATACATAAATATATGTTTTTAAACAATTAAGGACATTCGCGTCTTTGCGTACGGGGCGCCGTACATGACGTCACATCGAAGCTTTGATGCGACGCGTAACGTGAAAACATATTCGTAGCGTATGCTGAGAATGATTAGCAGCACAAACTATGGTGCGATCACTCTCTCACTAGGGCGCACTATGAGAATGGTTAGAAGTGGTCACTCATTGGAGATCCGATTCAGCTGTGGGGGTTATCCACGGTATCATAACGTTACTTTTTAGCCTGTTTAAGTTTGATGTTTGCATGAAATACTATGCTGTAGGCAGATATGGATATTTAGGCAGCGCTTATCTCCACGAAGCTTGGTTATTATCATTTACATATAGGTGCCTGCGGGAGGGAAAAGAAGTCTATCTGAATGGCGGGGATTGCACAATAGCACCAGATCACTCCTTAATTTGTAGACACATACAATTGCATGGCTCCTGCAATCAAGATGCGCCTAATTTGGTCTGAGTTTTGAAAGGCACTCCGACACCTGTTATCATACCTACGTTCAGTTTACTCGAAACGTGAGTTATTTAATTTGAAATAATGCAGATTGTTGTGCAATGTTAGCAGGCATCGCTTACATAATTACGACCTTGAAAGCAGAGTCAACCAAATGAGCCGTATAAGAGCGCTATTGTCTCAAAAAGAGGTCGCTCTTACATCGGCTAGAGAAAAATGTGTCCTTCATGTAGCAAACACCCGCACAGAAGTGCATGATTTATTAAATACAGACGTGGCCCTAAATTCAGAGTATCTTTAATGAGTCCTTGACTACGGGGTTAACTTACTTTTTTAAAGTTAGAAGTCGTGGCCTTGTGACTTCTTTTCAAAGTATATTTGGTGTATTTTTGGCATTTTTTCATTCGATTTTTTCCAGCATCTTTGGTGGATTCCCCTTAATACTCTCATTAGTTGCCGGTGTGCTTGTAATAATTTGTTTACTTAAATATGGATGCACATCCTGCAGCACACGAGAATATGTCCCGGCTGTTGCTGCTCCGCAACCGAATGCTTAGTTATTACGGAGCGCTGCCTCTGGCTACATTGAGTGTAGTTTATGGATTCTCCTTTTTCACATGCGTTCAACCTGTCTTTCATTGCCTGAGCTGCGATTTCGACTGGGCCCTGGATTTGTGTCTCTGCAGTACGGTGTCTCCCAACGCGGATTATGACCAGCTGATGAACCCCTTAGTGGTTCATGACTTGCTCTGTTCTGGCACAGGATTATGGCTTTAGCAGCGATTAATGGAATATTGGGATGTTGGAATGTTTTTGGCAGCGGCGCTTGACTTCTTGGCACGCAGTTACATTGAAGATGACCCGAGTTTTCCTGCGATGGTGATAGAGGCTCCGGTCATTGAGGAACATGTATGTTTATTCTCACTATTGAATTGGAAGGCTGAAATGTTTTCAGCTGAGAGCAATGACTTCCTCTTGGACGCTGTTGAGACATACTGTGCTTATACGCTGTTGGATTAAGACTTTTTGAATTTTCTACCTATTCTTTATTATTTAGTTACTGTTTTCTATCAAACAGCGAATAATTTTTTTTGCAAAATTGAACTTGACTCTGCTTTTCAGGCTTGGACTCTGCGTTCATAATTCGCCCACGTTTATATCACGTGCTTCAATCGAGGGAGGGCGTCGTGGGCTGAGCCTTGCACCCCCACCGTGTTAAGTCAACATGGGTTTATTAGAAGCTTAAACGCCACTTTTTGCTTCCCTGCTCTGCTTTGCACACAACACACACTTGTGATATTGTTTAGAGAAGGCTGAGTATTTTGCTTCATATGAGAATAATTTGTTATGCTCCTTTTCTAGACTGCCTTTCTAGCTTAGTGTGTATATTGAGAGTATGGAACATCAAGGTTATCTTGGATACTGTGTCTGTTATTCAGAATGATCCTCGCACGTTCGACCCATAACACATATGCAGCTGTGGCCACCTCTGATACTGGCGTGTTTAATAATGCATTGTGGAGGCATAATTACACACAGTTGGAGAACATTCGTATCCTGACAGTTTGTGCAGAACTCAATGTGATCCACTACTGCTGAGTACCAGAGATATGGGTCCGCCCATGTAATCCTATGGGACCTTCTGTAGTTATAAACCAACCTGGTAGGTAAGGAGGGTGAAATGTGGGTATATTTTAAATTTGTTTACCTTTAGCATTATAGGATGCTTTTTCCCTTTGTATTTTATGGAATAGTAACAACGCTGAATACCTTGATTCTGATAATATGTTTGGTTGTATTATGTAAGGTACTGTGCATGAGATTACGGCATTAGAAATAAACATTTCAAACTTGCACATGTCTTTATTTACTCCTTGTTTTGGACTGGTGTAAGACTATAACGAAAGAGTGATCTTGTTATCCACCTTATTTGAGGTAATCTAAGTCGCATGTTCTGTGTTGACTAGTCATTGGTGTTTTTGCTATATGACGAAGAATGAATGAGTCACTGATTGATAGTCTGGTAGGGGTTTTGGGTACTAAGGTGGGTTTTGGTACACCGTAATTCACTGAGGTCCTAAGTCTTTTATGCACAGTTCTGTGTAGGAGCAGAATTCCTGCAACAGTAGTTACAACAAAAATGCTCGATAAAGGGCCTTGAGTTTGAATCAGAATATGAAATTGAAAAATAATTGATAATCCCAGGCAAGAAAGGGAGCAAGTGTGCAAATTTACAGTGCCTTCGGCCGGGGTAATTGATACAATAAAAAGGCTTGATAAAGGCCTGCGCTTTGAATAGGAATATGAAATAGAAGAATAGTTGATTATCATAGCTAAGGAATGCAGCAAGCAGTTGTGTGTATGTGTGGATGATGTGTTGATTGAGTGGAAGAATAAAAAGGTGAAAGATAAGAAAGGCTGGAGACACGCAAACTACCTACTGCATTGTCAGTGAAGTGGATCTTTGGACTTCCAGCTCATTACACAGATAGGGTGTTGAATTCCGCAGTGGGAGTTAAAGAAACGAGTACCACATCTAAGGAAGCAAGCTAGTGCATAAAGTACACACAGTCGGGCAGATTTACAAGCCCCTTGCGCCACTTTTGCATCATATTTAACATGAGAAAAATGACGCAAAAGTGACGCAAGGGGTGTGTAGATCTGTCCCAGTGTGAGGTAGAAAAGACGCAAGAAGGGACGGAAGTGTGCAAATTACCCACTATTATAAACAGGTAGTAGTTACCAAAAAGGCTGAATAAAGGGCCTGCACTTAGAATTTGAATTAAATAAGAATAGCTGATAAGCTCAGCCAAGAAAGGCAGCAAGTAGGTGTCTGTATTTGTGGATGTTGTGTTGATTGAGCGGAAGATGAATAAGGTGAAAAATAAGAGAGGCTGCAGAGATGCAAACTTTCCATTTCTTTGTAAGGGAAGTGGGTGTTTAGTTTTTCAGTGCATATATATGTATATATATTCACTAAAAAAAACATAGTTTTCACAATCGTTATAGTTAGGAATTAGCATTTAAAAGACCATTGAAATTCACTGAAAAAACCATAGGTTTCACACTCGTTATAGTTAGGAATTAGCATTTAAAAAACCTTTGAAATTCACTGAAAAAAACATAGGTTTCACACCAGTTATAGTTAGCTGAACATTTTACTCATACAAAACCATTGAAATTCCCACGTTATAGTTAGTTGTACTCACTATAACTCGCGCGCCCCCATCCACTGCTGATGATGTCACATATTACATCATTCATGACATGGTCAGTGACATCACTGATGACATCACTGATGACATATCAAATGACATCACTGATGACATCTCAAATGACATCACTGATGACATCACTGATGACATCATCCAGTGAATGTGTGTTTCTGAAAAGTAAAAATATGTTTTATATATTGAAGAATGAGTGGCTGTATGAGTGTCTGGATGAAGGATTTAGTAGGTGTGTAACTGACTGTATGAGTGAGGGATTAAATGTGTCTTACTGAATGCATTGGTTAGTGACTAAACTGTCTGAATGTCTGCATCAGTATGTCTGTTGTTGTGTAAGCTGCTGCATGTGTCGATCAGTAGCTATATGAGTGGCGATATGGGTTATTGGTTGGTTGTCCAAGTATTTGTATGTGAGGGTGAGTGTGTGTGTGTGTGTGGCTGGGAGGTGTGTGACTCTGTGCATACATGTGTGAGCAGTTGATTCACTAGGTGTATGAGTTCAAGAGTGCATGTGGAAAGAGCTGTATGGGTGATTGACTGTCTGCATGGGTGTGTTGGCGAGTGAATGGCTATCTCAGTGCTCCATGTCCAAGTAAGTACATATGTAAAACACAGTGCATGTGAGAGTTTGCATATATAAATCACTATACATGAGAGCATGTGATTACGTAAGTGACTGTATGGATCAATGTGTACTTGTATCAGTGATTGTAAAAGAGAGTAAGTATTTGTTAGTATATGTTTGAATAAGTAAGGTTTAGTGTGTATAACTGTGTAGTTGAGGAAATGGGAGTGTGATTGATTCTTTGCATAATTGACTGGGTGTGTGAGTAACTCTGTGGATGAATGTCAGCGTGTGAGTGTCTGTATAGGTGTATGAGTGGATATGATAGTGTTCTATTGATGAGTGACTGTATGTATGAGTGATTCTATGGGTGAATGAGTGGATGTGTGTGTAGACCTAGAAATCAGTGAGTGCGTATGTAGTTACTGGTATTGGTGTGTCAATAATTTTTAGGAATGGTAGTTTGTATTTAACACTGGGTGTATCAAAGGTTAGATTAGAGTGTGAGGAGGTGCATCATAATATCACATGGATGATGTAATCAGTGATGTCATTTGAGATGGCATCAGTGATGTCATCAGTGATGTCATTTGAGATGTCATCAGTGATGTCATCAGTGATATTACTGACCATGTCATGAATGATGTAATATGACATCATCAGCAGTGGATGCGGGCGCGCGAGTTATAGTGAGTCCAACTAACTATAACATGGGAATTTCAATGGTTTTGTATGAGTAAAATGTTCAGCTAACTATAACTGGTGTGAAACCTATGGTTTTTTCAGTGAATTTCAAAGGTTTTTTAAATACTAATTCCTAACTATAACGATTGTGAAACCTATGTTTTTTTTAGTGAATTTCAAAGGTTTATTAAAAGCTAATTCCTTACTACAACGTTTGTGAAACGCATGGTTTTTTCAGTGAATTTCATAGTTTTTTTGAAAGCTAATTCCTTTGTACATCGACTTTGTAACCTACGATTATTTTTTTTATTAGCTGTTTTTTTACAATTAATTATATATATATATATTTTTTTTTATTATTTTTTCAATGTATATTTTTTTTAATATTTTTTCCTGGTGCGCTCAGGGTGCGCGGACTGGTAAGCTCTCCCGAGAGCGCTCCGAGAGCGCTATTTCTGCGTTCGTAAAAAAAATATGTATGAAAAGTAAATAATAATGCAAGACATTTAGTACCATACTTATAAAAGCAGTATTTTTGATTTACGAAATGAAAATGATTTTGCATTTCCGTAAAGCTATCAAAAGTTCACTCAGGCAAGCCGTGTAAGCGCCCCCGGAAGCGCCTACGTTCGTGCCGCGTAAGCGCCCCCGGAAGCACTCCGGTACGCGCAGCGTAAGCGCGTCAAGTCATGTGACCTTAAAATAACTCTTTTCATTGGTTGCTAACAGTTTTTTTTTACAAAGAATAAAATCCCCACCCATTTCCTTCACTTCTTCTTTCACTTTTGTGACTGCAAGACCTGTCTTTTTGCTCTCGAATCTATCTTGGATTACCATGGCTGCCAGAGCATCCAGCAGCGAAGATGACACAGAGGGATTTATAGATGAAGAGGTTCCTCAGCCCAGGATAAAAGAACACTTCATATGGAAGTTTTTTTCCATTCCAGATGATAAAAAAAAAGTAAATGCTCCAAAGGTGGAGTGCAGGATTTGTCACACTGTCCTGTCACGGGGTGTCCCCACCAAAAAATATTCGTTCGGAAACTCCACCATGATTCGCCACGTCGAGAGGAGGCACTCCCAGAACTATGCCCGGGAGAGTGTCAGGGCTCTGGCACGAGAGGCTCCCAGTGATGGTGCCTCTACTTCAACCGGAGGACCAACTACATCAGTGAGGGGGCGATCACAAGAGCTTATCCCTAATATTCAGCCTGCTTTTAATAGAGGTGTAATTAAATGCAGAGATTGTGATCAGCTACTTTGCTATGGGGAACAAAGTGTTCTGCTCATGGTTCGAGCATTAGACAACCACCGCTGCCGTCCCCAGCCCTAATTTTGTTTTTTGCTCCTGTTGAGCAGTTTCCCATTCCCTGTTTTTGTTCAAAAAAAAGGAAAAAAGAAAAAAAAAAGTTATTTTCAGAACTACCTCCAATTCTCATCAAAGAGCTGTATTCTTAAAAAAATTAAATAGAGTAAGTGAAGTGGAGTGCAGTGAGAAAGGAGAGGAAAATGAGTGAGAAAGTAAAGAAAGGGACGAGAGAGGAAGGGAGGGGAAGGGAAGTGAAGTAGGGGGACTGAAAGAAGGTGAGTGTGGGGAAGGAGAGTGAGGAGAAGGAGAGTGAACATGGGGAATGTGGATAAGTGAAGAAAATGTAGTAAAGGAACGGGGTGTGGAAGGGTAAGAAAAGAGCAGTGATGTTTAGGAAAGAGTGGAGATACAACCTGGATAAAGACAAGTGAGTGTGAGACCAGGTAAGTAAGGCAGTGAAGAAACAGAGAAAGTGAAAGAAAAAATAAGAGTAGAAGACTGAAGGCCTCATTTATGCACCTGCCTCACAGCAGGCGTAACACTGACGCAGGCCCTTTAACATGGGCCTGGCCCCATGTGAAAGGATGCATTGTTGGGGTTGCGTCACTTTTGTAACACACTCCAGCAATACATCACTTTTGTGCTTACAGATACGTCAGAAATACTGACTTATCTGTAACTCCTTGCGACATAATGCGTCATACATTAAATATGACGCATGAGTAGAAGACTGAAGGCCTCATTTATGAGGCCATGCGTCACTTTTACGCCACCGGTGCGTCATTTTTGTGACGCACCAGTGCTGTAAAAAATACACCTTGTTGAGTCATATTTACAAAGTGACGCATCTAGGTAGATGCGTCACTTTGTAAACCCCTGCGCCACATTATACCTGCGCCAGCTGTAATGTATGCAAAGGGGGCGTATTGACATAAGGAAGGGTCGTAGAAGTGACGCAGTGAAATCTATGAGATTTCACTGCGTCACTTCTATGACGCTGTTGCGTCCAAATCTTGCGCCTGCCTCACAGCAGGCGTAAGACTGACGCAGGCCCTTCCACATGGGACTGGCCCCATATGAAAGGATGCATTGCTGGAGTAGCATCATTTTTGTGACACACTTTAGAAAATGCATCACTTTCCTCTAAACACTCTACTCTTCGTTTTACTCTATTTTTTTACACTGTTTTTCCCCGTGGTGCGCTCAGGGTGCGCGTACCAGAGAGCGCACCCGGGAGCGCACCCAGCGTTTACCCCGCGAATTTAAAAAAAAAACAAAACTTTTTTTTGCCCTTTAGGGTCGTTCTAGGCCCCCCTCAGAAAACCTAGGGGGTCAGGCGGTGGCTACTCTGCCCCTTTTGAATTATTTCCCCATTTATTTTTCACCTCTTGTGTCTCTGTTCTTTAGAGTCACAAGATGGCGGACTATGCAGACCATTTATAATGTTTAGAGACACCCAAGAGCCAATTAGCTTTTGAAATTTACAACCAATTAAAATGTTTCTTTGGTTTTGAATTTGTGTGTGATGAAGTTTCATTGGTTTTCTACTAATGAAATGGTTTTCTAATGAGAGGGAAACACAGCCATTTTGTGATAGTACTCTTTGAGGTACATTTGTGAGGAATTTTCGGTGTTCTATTTCTGGTGTGAAATTTACACAGTATTAACTCTTCTACTGCTTACTAAAAGGTGAGTTGTTAATTTGTAAGGGGAATTTAATACTTTATAAAGCTAGTTTAATATTTTCTATTACTAAAAATGATAAATTAAAGTGATTTTTTTTTCTGCAATTTACAGCAAGAAATTTGAAAAGAATATGGATCTCAATGAGGACACCGTTAATATTAATTTTTTAATTTCTGCGACCTTTGTTGAGACGAGTTTGATTGAGGTCTTAAATGATCCTGTTGATAACACTATCCATGAAGAAGACCTTCTTTTGAGAGGAGATGGAATGGAGGATGTTAATGATGAGACTTTGGATGCTGAATTAATGGAATGTTTGGACTATATTGAGTTCCAGGAGTCATTTATGAAGAGTTCTGATGAGGAGATTCCTGATCATTTAATGTTAGAAGTTCTTCTAAATTGTGAAAATTCTGAAGAATAAATTTATATTTATAAATTATAAATTGTTTCAGACATTTTTCTATTATTCTACTTGAAATTTATGAGATAGTAGTGAAATGATTGTGGTATAAAGTGAGACTTATAGTATAGAGTGCAACATTTCTGTGTTACATAGTAAGTTTACTCACAGTTACTTCCCTTATTATTTATTATTTATTATTTATGGATTTTATAAAGCGCACGGCTACCCCCAGCGGGGGTGTCCCGGCGCTAAAATTATCTGCTAGAAGAGAAGAGCAATCTAGATAGAAGCGAATAGCCAAGTTTTCAGGCATCTTCGAAACAGAGCTTCAGATGGGGCGAATCTCAGGTCGATCGGTAAGCTGTTCCAATGTTTGGCAGCTAAGACAGCGAATGCTCTGCCACCCATTCTTGATCGACGGAATCTAGGCACAAACATGAGACGCAGATTGTTAGAACGAAGGTCTCTGACTGAGTGAGACAATCTCAATCTCTTTCTTAAGTATTCTGGGCCAGAGCCGTTCAGAGCTCGATAGGCCAGAACAAGCGTTTTAAATTTGATACGGTTGGCTATAGGAAGCCAATGGAGTTCTTTGCGGAACGCAGAGATAGAGTGTCTATATGGGATGTTACCAATCAGTCTTGCTGCAGCATTCTGTACCACCTGCAGGCGTTCAATTTGATATAAAGGGGCCCCAGCATACAGACTGTTGGCATAATCCAGATGGGCAGTGATTAATGCCTGAGTGACGGTTCTGCGAGCCTCCATTGGCAGAAATGGAAAGATCTTTCTCATCATTTTTAATTTGCCAAAGCAGGTCGCAGTAACCTTATTGATTTGAGGGCTGCAGGAGAGGGTATCATCAAATGTAAACCCCAGATTGCGGGCAGAATGGACCGGGACTGGAGGGGGGTTAAGTACCGTAGGCCACCAAAGTGGGGGTGGAATGGTCATTTTTTGATTAAAAAACAAGACCTCAGTCTTGTCAGTATTAAGCCGTAGGTGATTCGAGGACATCCACGCACAGATTTCGCCCAGACAATGGCGGAAGCTGGAGAGGCTGGAGTCAGAGTGATCTCTAAATGAGAATATCAGCTGTGTGTCATCCGCATATGAGATCACTCTGACTCCACATGCCTCCACCACCCTGGCTAGCGGGGCTAGGTAAACATTGAAAAACAAAGGACTTAGCGCTGAGCCTTGTGGGACTCCGCGTTCGAGAGGTTTGCATCCAGATTTAAAGGGTCTAAGAAGAACCCTCTGTGAACGTTCCAGAAGAAAAGAACAGACCCATGCTAAGGCAGTGCCGCTCAGTCCAATCTGCTCCAGTCGGCCTAGAAGAATTTGGTGGGACACTGTATCGAAAGCGGCGGATAGGTCGAGGAGGACCAACATGGCCTCCTCGCCCTTATCCACACATTCTCGTACAGTCTCCGAAACCTCTAGTAGTGCGGTCTCCGTACTGAAACCAGCACGAAAGCCGGACTGGGAATCATGTAGCAGAGAGTAGGTCTCTAAGTACTCTGCCAGTTGTAGTTGGACTGCCTTCTCCAAAACCTTCGCGGGTTTCGGGAGAAGGGAAATGGGCCGATAGTTACTGAATTGCATAGGGTCAGCATCTGATTTCTTTAGGATGGGCACAAGAAGAGCCTCCTTCCACGCAGAAGGGAATTGGCCTAATCGTAGGGAGGCATTCCAGATGGTAGTGAGTGGCTCCAGCAGTAGGGTAGACAGTTCACTCATGATTTTTGGGGGGACAGGGTCTAACGGGGAACCCGATTTGCACTGTAAAAATAATTTAAGTGCAAGGTCAGGAGTAAGATCCTTAAAGGAGTCTAGAGTAGGAGCAGTATCATGGGTGGTAGAGGCCAAGGGGAGGGGAATGGCAGGTGGAGGAAAGGAGGATGCAATTTTTTCAATTTTTTCTTGAAAAAAATCAGATAGTCCGCTGCAAAGAGACTGGTTGGCTAAGTTGTTGGGAGTCATAGCAGGGGGTTTTACAAAGTCTTTAACAATTTTAAACAGTGTCTTAGCTGAATTGTCAGCGGCTTTTATTTGGGTGGCAAAGAACTCTGTCATGGCAGATTTTTTTAATTTGATGAATTTCTTAAGGGCCGTTCTGTAGATAGTTTTAGCCTCAGCATCATATGTCCGTCTCCAGCAGCGTTCTAATTTTTTACAGTGACTTTTCTCTTTACGTAAAGCGGCTGAGAACCAGGGAGCACTACACTATCTCCCACTATATTTTCTCCAATGTGCATTTCACATCTCTTCTTCATCTCATGCCTTCTTTCTCTCACTGTCTCTCTCTAATGTACACTATCGCCGCCATTTTTTGTATTTTCAGAAGACAGTGAAATGTAATGCTCCAAATGTGGAGTGCAATATCTGCCATACTATATTTTGCAAAGGAGACCCCAGAATGAAGTACAATTTTGGTAATCCAACTATTATTCAGCACATGCAGAGGAGGCACCCCCAGAACTATGTCCGGAAGAGTGTCAGGGCTCTGGCACGAGAGGCTCCAAGAGATGGTGCCTCTACTTCAACTGGAGAAACAACTGCATTGGTGAGGGGGCGAACAGAGCAGCTGATCCCAAATATTCAGCCTGTTTTTAATGAGGCCTCCATCAAATGCAAAAATTGTGATGCCCTACTTTGTTACGGTGAACAAAGTATTATGATCATTGTTCGAGCATTAGAGAACCACCGCTGCCATCCCCAGTCCTAATTTTAGTGAGAGAGGAAAGGAAAATGAGTGAGGGAGCAAAAAAAGGGACAAGAGGGGAAGGGAAGTGAAGTAGGGGGATTGAAAGAAGGTGAGTGTGTGAGTATAACTAAGTTATAGGGAGTGAGCTTAACAGAAGAGGAGTGAGAGACTAAAGAGACAGAGAGAATAAGACTAACAGAGACAGAATGAGGTAAGGGGAGTGTAGAACAAAGAAGATAGAGGGAGTAAGACAAGGAATTAGTGAAGTGGATTAAGGAGAGTAAGGGAAGGGAAAATAGTGACAGAGCGTAGGATGGGAAGAGAGAGGAAGGAATGTAGGGGAGAAGGCCTGAAAGAAGATGAATGTGGGAATATGGCTCACTAATAGGGAGTGAGCATGGTAGAAGAGGAGTGAAAGACTAAGTGGACAGAGAGAATGGGGTAACACCGAGAGAGTGAGAACAGGGGAGTGAGTAAGTTAGAGAACAGAGGGATTGACAGAAGCAGTTACTGAACTGCAGAAAGAGGAGTAAGGGAAGGGAAAAGAGTGAAGGAGTGAAGGATGGGAAAAGAGAGGAAGGAGAAGGTCTGAAAGAAGGTGAGTGTAGGAGTATGGCTGAGTTATAGGGAGTGAGTGTGATAGAAAAGGAGTGAGAGACTAAGAGGACAGAGAGAATGAGGCTAACAGAGAGAGAATGAGGGAAGGAGAGTGTACAAATAAGAGGACAAAAGGAGTAAGAGAAGGAGTTAGTACAGTGGAGTAAGAAATTAAGGGAAGAGAAAAGAGTGAAGGAGCAAAGGAAGGAAAGAGAGAGGAAGCAAACTAAAGGAGAAGGTCTGACAGAAGGTGAGTGTGGGAGTATAGCTGAGTTATAGGCAGTGAGCGTGGCAGAAGAAAAGTGAGAGACTAAGGGGATGGAGAGAATGAGGCTAACAGAAAGAGATTATGGGGAGTGTAAAAGTAAGAAGACAGAGAAATAAAGAGAAGTAGTAAGTGAAGTGGAGTCAGGAGAATAAAATAAGGGAAATATATAAAACAATGAAGTAAAAGAAGAGAAAGGAAATAAAATAAAGGAGAAGGCCTGTTTTTCCCTATGGTGCGCTTCAGGACCTCATTTATGAGGACATGCGTCACTTTCACGCCGCCGGTGCAGCACTTTTTGTGACGCACCAGTGGTGTAAAAATTGCACCTTGTTGAGTCATATTTACAAAGTGACGCATCTAGGTAGATGCGTCACTTTGTAAACCCCTGCGCCACATTATACCTGCACCAGGTATAATATATGCTAAGGGGGCGTATTGACGCAAAGAAGGGTTGTACAAGTGACGCAGTGACATCTAAGAAATTTCACTGCGTCACTTTCAGGACGCCGTTGTGTCAAAATCTTGCGCCTGCCTCACAGCAGGCCTAAGACTGACGCAGGCCCTTTCACATGGGGCTTACCCCATGTGAAAGGATGCATTGCTTGAAATTATTTTTTTACTATAATTTTTTACACTGTTTTTCTCTGTGGTGCGCTACAGGGCCTCATTTATGAAGTCATGTGTCACTTTTACACCGCCTGTGCGTCACTTTTTGTGATGCACCAGTGGTGTAAAAATTGTACCTTCTTGAGTCATATTTACAAAGTGACACATCTAGGTAGATGCGTCACTTTGTAAACCCCTGCGCCACATTATACCTGCATCAGGTGTAATGTATGCAAAGGGGGCGTATTGACGCAAGGAAAGGTCGTAGAAGTGACGCAGTGAAATCTATAAGATTTCACTGCGTCACTTTTTTCGACGCTGTTGCGTCCAAATCTTGCGTCTGCCTCACAGCAGGCGTAAGACTGATGCAGGCACTTTCACATGGGACTTGCCCCATGTGAAAGGATGCATTGCTGGAAATTATTTGAGGGTAATAGAGAAAGAGTGAGAAAAGTGGAGTGAATAAAATAGAAGACAGAGGGTTTGAGAGAAGGAGTTATTGAAGTGGAGTAAGAAGAGTAAGAGAAAGCAAAAGAATGAAAGAGCAAAGGATGGGAAGAGAGAGGAAGGTAAGTAAAGGAGAAGGTATCAAAAAAGGTGAGTGTGTGAGTATAACTAAGTTATAGGGAGTGAGCTTGACAGAAGAGGAGTGAGTGACTAAAGAAACGGAGAGAATGAGGCTAACAGAGAGAGAATGAGGTAAGAGGAGGGTAGAAGGAAGAGGATAGAGGGAGTAAGACAAGAAATTAATGAAGTGGAGTAAGGAGAGTAAGGGAAGTGAAAACAGTGAAGGAGCGAATGATGGAAAGACAGAGGAAGGAAAGTAAAGGAAAAGATCTGAAAAAAGGTGAGTGTAGGAGTATGGCTGAGTTATAGGGAGTGAGCATGATAGAAAAGGAGTGAGAGAATAAGAGGACAGAGAGAATGATGCTAACAGAGAGAGAATGAGGTAAGGGGAGTGTACAATTAGGAAGACAGAAGTAGTAAGAGAAGGAGTTAGTACAGTGGAATAAGAAAATAAGGGAAGACAAAAGAGTGAAGGAAAGATTGAGGAAGCAAACTAAAGAAGAAGGTCTGAAAGAAGGTGAGTTTGGGAGTATGGCTGAGTTATAGGCAGTGAGAGTGACAGAAGAGAATTGAGAGACCAAGGGAATGGAGAGAATAAAGCTAACAGAAAGAGATTGAGGAAAGGGGAGTGTAGAAGTAAGAAGACAGAGGAAGTAAGAGAAGGAGTTGATGAAATGCAGTAAGGAGAGTAAAGGAAGGGAAAAAATAAAACAAAGAAGTAAGAGAAGAGAGAGGAAAGAAAGTAAAAGAGTAGGCCTGAAAGAAGGTGAGAGTAAGAGAAGAGTGTGAAAAAAGAGAGTAAATGTGGGGATTCAGAATAAGTGAGGCAAGCGCAATAAGGGAACAGAGGTGTGGGAATATCAAAGAAGAGTAGTGAGGTAATGGAAAACAGTATAGAGAAAATAAATATTGTACATCAAACTTACCTTATAAGTAATGTCAACTTAGTATTATATTTACATTTAAATTTATATCCGTGAAAGACAAAACAAAATAAGTTACAATATTTATAATATATATTTTACAATACAAGAGACAAAGTAGGAGATTAACAAGGGTAAGTGAGGGTGAGTGAAGGGCAGGGAGGTTGATGAAAAAGGAAAAAAAAAGAGAGGATAAAAGCTAGTGAGCTTGAGACAAAGGAAGTGAAGGAATGAGAATATATAGGTAGTAAAGGAAAGAGTGACAGAAAGGAACTGAGTAAGAGAGCAAAGAAAGGTAAGGAAGGGAGTGTGTGTCAGTTTTAGGGAGTAAGCATGACGGAAGAGGAGTGAGACAGTGAGAGGATCCAGAGACTGAAGCTAAGAGACAGGCTGTGAGGGAAAGGGAGTGAGGATGTGAGAGGACAGAGGAAGTGAGAAAAGGAGTGAGTGAAGTGTAATAAGCTGAGTGAGAGAAGGGGAATTATTGAGGGAACAAAGGAAGGAAAAAAGGAGAAGGGGAGTGAAGTAGAGGGACTGACAGCTGGAAAGTGGTGGATGGGAGAGAGGTAAAGGGTCGTGAAGGAGTGGTTAATGAGAATAAGTGAGGAAAATGGAATAAGGGAAGGGAGGTGAGGGAGAGTCAAAAAAGGCCAGTGAGGGTGAGTTAAGAAGAGTGATAGAAGGTGGAAATAGGTAAGTCAGCATAAGAGAAAGGGATAATAATATATATTTAATTATAGGAAATACAAAATAATTTCAACAACATGTTAAATGGTTTATTTTTGCTGTTCTCAGAATATATTGAATTTCACTTAAAATAGTGACTTCAATAGTACTCATCATATAACAGCGGGCAAAAAAAAACACAATCAAAATGATTGTGTTTAAAAAACCCATGGAATAATTTCTTAAATAATGGAAAATTTTAAAAACCATATCTAAACTCACTTTTGATCCATCCACTTTTCCATGAGGCCAAATAGTATATGGAAAGTCCTTTTCTATGGAAATTAGTCCAGAGTATTCTTAATGTCTCATTTACCCGACTTTCTGAAAGAAAAGCTCCAACATCTTTTACATTATGAAACAAGAGTTTTACTTCCACCTCTAGCTTATATTTTATAAATAATTTCTATAATACTCACAGCACACTTTATATGATAAACATATGCTATCTCTATGAGAACTACATGTTTTTTATCACCTTCATCACTCTCATTCAGAAAGTAATGTTGAAGAGCAAACTTAGAGGTCGATTAGGATGGCGGACGGAAACGGGTACTGTCCGCCATGGTCACGGAAAATTTACTCCCGCCCGCACCGTGAAGAATCCACGGTTGCGATTAGGATATTCATGTCAAGAAACTCCAACCGCGGCGGACGGATCACATCAAACACCGTCCGCGGTGGACGGAACACATCTAACACCGTCCGCGGCGGACAGAACCAAATAAACACCCACCGCCGCGGACGGACATGACCGCGGGAACAGCCACATCTACCGCCATACCTGCTAAGGCTTCGTGTCCGCGATTAGGATAACGCCGCCTGTACCCCGGTACGCACCGCCATCCACGTCAACACACCCACCTACCACCTGACTACCAACAACCATTGAGACACGACTATAAAATGACACCCACCCACTAGCACAATCCTTTGCATCACAGCATAGCTGCTAGCACGAGGCCCAATACGACCGACAGCATACACCAATTGAAGACACACAACCACCACCCTACCACACCCACCACACAAACACCCACCACACCATTCCTACACAACACACAACACACACCTGCACCCCCCAACTCACTCAACCCACACACTGAGCACCACACACCATGGCACCCAAAAGAAAACCTAAATTCACGGAGACCGAGTTGAAGTTAATGGTGGATGAAATTATCCGTGTTAAGCCCCACATATTCGGGGCCCAAGTCCAGCAGACCACTATTGGGCAAAAAAATCACATGTGGGACAGGATCGTCAGTCGGGTGAATGCGTCAGGGACCGTGCCAAGGACAAAGCACGAAATACAGAGGCGGTGGCATGACCTGAAAACCAGGGTGAAAGGCATCCGTGCCAAAAACCTTGTGAGAGCAAATCACACTGGCGGCGGCACACCCCCGGAGAACATACCCTACACTGATTGGGAGGAAAAGGTGCTGGGCATACTGCACCCAGAGAGCCTGGATGGACTTGAGGAAGGAGAAGAGGCTGGTAAGTACAAACCAAGCACCACGATCAGAATGACATGGTCAGCCTCACACAACTGAGAAGACACATCTTCCCGGCCCCAACCCATGCACCTGGGCCACATACTCACCAAAATTTAAATGGCTACCAACAGGCCCCCATGTCCACAGGGAGGGCGGTGGTGGTGGATGGGGTTTGTGAGAGGTCACCACTACAACTCCCAACAGGCCCCCATGTCCACAGGGAGGGCGGTGGTGGTGAGTGGGGTGTGTGAGAGGTCACCACCACAACTCCCAACAGGCCCCCATGTCCACAGGGAGGGCGGTGGTGGTGGGTGGGGTGTGTGAGAGGTCACCACTACAACTCCCAACAGGCCCCCATGTCCACAGGGAGGGCGGTGGTGGTGGGTGGGATGTGTGAGAGGTCACCACTACAACTCCCAACAGGCCCCCATGTCCACAGGGAGGGCGGTGGTGGTGGGTGGGGTGTGTGAGAGGTCACCACTACAACTCCCAACAGGCCCCCATGTCCACAGGGAGGGCGGTGGTGGTGGGTGGGGTGTGTGAGAGGTCACCACTACAACTCCCAACAGGCCCCCATGTCCACAGGGAGGGCGGTGGTGGTGGGTGGGGTGTGTGAGAGGTCACCACTACAACTCCCAACAGGCCCCCATGTCCACAGGGAGGGCGGTGGTGGTGGGTGGGGTGTGTGAGAGGTCACCACTACAACTCCCAACAGGCCCCCATGTCCACAGGGAGGGCGGTGGTGGTGGGTGGGGTGTGTGAGAGGTCACCACTACAACTCCCAACAGGCCCCCATGTCCACAGGGAGGGCGGTGGTGGTGGGTGGGGTGTGTGAGAGGTCACCACTACAACTCCCAACAGGCCCCCATGTCCACAGGGAGGGCGGTGGTGGTGTGTGGGGTGTGTGAGAGGTCACCACTACAACTCCCAACAGGCCCCCATGTCCACAGGGAGGGCGGTGGTGGTGGGTGGGGTGTGTGCAACAGAACACTGAAATGTAATCAAATTGATAGGAACATGTAATGTCCACAGTACTGATCAGCACAATCTTGTCCCTCAGGTGATCGTAATCTGACTGGTGTCACCAGCAACCGGCCGCAAGACTCGCCTCATACCCATACCGGACTCTCAGAGGACGATGCCACAGCCAGCTCCGGTGAGGAGGATGGTGCGGGCCAAAGCAGACTGCCAGGGCCATCTGGCTCACAGGAAATCCCGGCCCCGACAACCGTCACCTGTTTAACTCCTGCAACACCGGCCACAGTGAGCTGCAGACCCACCACCACCACCAGTACCACCACTCCTGCCTGTGCCAACCTGCCTAACCCACCGCACGACGCAGGGCCCTCGGCCCCCCAGCCAAGCAGGGAGAGTGGGCCACAAAGGAGAGAGGCGAGGCCACATCAGCCAATCAGGAGATCCACACTCCATCGCGCTGAGGAAGGACACCCACCCCATCCTGTGGCAGAGTCACTTGAAGCCCTAGCCAGGTCCGAGGCTGGAAGTGGGTGAGAGCAGGGAGGGTGCTCCATCCCCACGCTCCAAGAGGGGCCGACAATGACTCTGACACTGCCTGAGCCAGCCATTCACCCTGCCAACTATCCTGTCCCACATAGCCAATCATTGGCACAGGTCTGCTAGACTAGCCTGACATCACCCAATGTGGTGTCAGCACGGACATTTCATCTGCCATTACCTTCAAATCCCACTCCCCCACCCCACACTTACTTGTAAATATTCACCAGCATCAATGCACAACCTGTAAATAAATGCCACTTACACACTCAATGATGTGTTGCCTCCATGTTTAATCACATGGTTGCCTCAGAAACAGACGTAACCAGGTGCAGGGATCCAAGTCGTACATAATCCTGCCGCTGCGGGAGTGACCTAGGGAAATTCGGAGACAGCAAACACACGTCAGGAAACAGATTCACACCCATCACAACCCACTGCACAGCAACATTCCACAAACCACACTCATCACAAAATCATTGGATGAGAGGACACACATCATGGAGACTTGCATGTCCAAATAAATGAACACACACATATGCAACCATCACATAGCAGAACACCCAGCTGATGCACACCACATCCACACAACACCAGCAAACATACATAGGGCATTGTCAACCGGCACAAGAGGTAGTTACTCACATTCAAGGGAAGTAGCGATCAATGAGCTGGCGCCTCTGGTCCACACCTTCCTCCTCGCCACTATCCTCATCAGTCGACATGGGTGGGATGGGAGGCCGAGGAACTTGTTGGTCTTCAGGGTCCAAGAGCAGTTCAATGTTATTGCGCACGGCCAGGTTGTGGAGCATGCAGCAGGCAATCACGATCCTGCATACTTTGCCTGGTGAGTAAGGCAGGGCCCCTCCGGTCTTATCCAGGCACCGAAACCTAGACTTTAGCAGTCCAAACGTACGTTCCAACAATCTACGTGTCCCTCCATGTGCATCATTGTAGCGCATTTCACCCGCTGTAGTAGGATTACGTATGGGACTCAGGAGCCAGGGCCGGTTTGGGTACGCCGAGTCGCCTATGTAGGGGGATGACAGACAGAAATATCACAACCAGATTTGGTGGGTACCCCATGCCACATAGAAATCACAAAAGTCCCCACAGCATACTCACCAACAAGCCACGCTTGACCGGGACACAGATTTGCCATCAGTTGGGGGACAATGTTGCTCCTCATGATGTGGGCGTTATGTGCGGAGCCTGGAAATCTTGCACACACATGGGAGATGATGTTGTCGGCCAGGCACACCACCTGCACGTTCAGCGAATGGAAGTGCTTCCGATTCCTATAAACCTGCTCACGTGCCCGTGGTGGAATGAGAGCGATATGTGTGCCATCAATGGAACCCACTACGTGTGGTATCTGGCCCAGTGCATAGAAGTCTGCTTTGACTGCTGGCAACTCTTCTGGCCGCGGGAAATGGATGTAGTCATTCTCGTACAGCATCATAGCTTTTAGAACATCCCGAAGTACCATGCTGAACATGGACTGTGACATCCCCCGGCATGTCGAACTGTGTACTGAAAGGTGCCAGTAGCAAAAAAGTGTAGTGCCGCCATCACCTTTGCTGTGGGTGTAATGGAACCAGGATACGTCCTTCATGGCTGCAGATGAGGAGACAATTGGGCAACAAGCTCCATCAATCGACGTCGATCTAGCCGGAATTTCCTGATCACCTCCTCGTCAACCATATCCTCCAGCACAGTGTATGGCCGATGCACATTTGCAGCCCTCCTGTGTGGGAGAGAGATGTAACTTGAGCCAACTTACAAACGACGCATAGGTGTGCAACTCCATCACATGTAAGCCAACATTAGCAAGAAGAAAAATGTTTTTGACAATGGTCATATGTGTGACATCTCTGATAGTAACTACAATACGGAGTGCCCCCTTAACAATGTGCAGCCACTTGCAACAGGAAGTGTGTCAACACGTACAACGTAACTTGGTCACATGTCAACATTACTGACAAGACGTGTGTCATGACCCTAATGTGTAGAAGCCACATCACAGACACACATGCAAGTGCATGCCCACAAACGATAATGATACACACACACCATGTCATCATGCACCAATGCCAACACCAATAATGGTGAGCATACGGACATTACATGCATGGTGACACAACAGGCAACACACATACACTGAATGCATGTGTACCCCCACCATTGTAGTGACCTCACATGAACCACATACTGACAACAGATTCTGAATGTGGCGATACAGCCGTGATGTACTGTGTAGATGTGAAGAAATTAAAACGTCTGTAGGGTCACACCAGACGTCAACACGTCGACATGCACATCTGTTGCACATTGTGTGCACACCGATGGGCATAGTATGGACACACATGGAATAGTGCATGGCATATGAAGTTTCCCTTTCACGCTCACAACCCTCATGACACAACTGCAGACAATACACAACGGTGCAGCGTCTGAAAATATACTTCTCATTGGCGCCGCCATGGCGGTGCACTGCTTCCGCTATTCTCGAATGGGCATACGCGGCCCGCGTTCCCTCTCCCCATTGGCTGCATGTGCACGGACCGTCACGGTCACACATCGGCAACCGCATGTGCAAGCTTCCGGGACGGATGCTTCTTTTGCAACAATGTTCTATCACTGGCGCCACCAACGCGGTGCATGTATTCGGCGGGGGAGGTGCAGGCCTACACACCCTTTAGATGTAGTCAATGGACATGGCAGTTCATGACCCCCCTTACAGTCACATTGCATCATCCACCGTACACTGGCCGGACCAGCCCGGCCCAGGACCGCTGTGCCGGCCATGTCCACAACCGCCGTGCCATGCCCGGCCTAGGACCGCCGTGCCGGCCATGTCAGCCACCGCCGTGCCAGGCCCGGCCTAGGACCGCCGTGCCGGCCATGTCAGCCACCGCCGTGCCAGGCCCGGCCTAGGACCGCCGTGCCGGCCATGTCAGCCACCGCGGTGCCAGGCGAGTGAACACCTGTCGGGTGTTATAACCGCCCTTTAATCCTCTCTGTAAATCTGAAGGAGGCAATTTCCCTGTCTTAGGCTCCAAGCGAACAATAGCCTGAAAAGGATGCACACATTGAATCAGAATAGACTCATAGGTATTTAAATCCATCAATTCAGAAGGAATGTCTACCAACTCCATATTATGAACAGCTCTATCAGGCATTTTATTTTCATTTAATTTATTATAGCAATATGTACAAATACGTTGATCAGAGCCCAAATCAAAACAATTTTCAACCAACAAATAAGTTGCAAAATCCTTCCACTCATTATTATTTATCTTTTCGCTTTTTACATATAAATCAACTAATCTAGTCTGATGCTTATAATGAGGTCGTTGACAACAAACACAAGAAAAATTAGGCCTTTCACTTGAATTGACTTTAAACTTTATAATTTCATTTTCAAAACGTTCTGTATTTAAAATCTCTACATTACCTTCTATTACTGTATCAATTTCTGCACTGACCTCTTTTTCACCAAAGTAACAAAACTCAATTTCATCACAAATGTTTTTGACATCTAATTCAGTTCCATGCAAAAGAGCACTGTTTAACTGTTTTAGTTTAAGTGCTGGACTTTTTGCATAGAACACCTTCTCACTAATTTCCTCACTTTATTATGATGCACTGCTAACATCCTAAAATGGTGAAAAACACTCTGACATACTTTTCTTGAAAGACAAGCCAATGAATGCCCTTGCAAACCGTTTTTTTCTCTCAGTCTACAAGGATCTAACTCTTGTAAAATTTTCATTTTTTGTTTCACACTTTTCTTAGTATATGTCCGTAAGAAATTGCAAAACAAATCAATTGATTTCTGTCGAACACTACAAATACTACTACAATTCCATGTATACACTGGAGCCTTAGGACATCTCCCTAAAACTTCATTTGCTAACACCTCTTCTGTATTTCTAGACACAATCTCTTCTTTTTCAACTGGACAACCATCCTTCACCTCATATGCTCGACCACTGGTGTCAACTGCATGCACCAAATCATTATCTTGAGAGTAACTTTCTTCATTAAAAAATGGCTCCGAACTTGAACTATGGTTCCATTCTCCAGAAAAAACATCACAGAAATGAGTTCGATTAATTACTCTCCGACACTTTCATTTTGATTGGAACACATTGATTATCTTATCAAGTGTACAAATTCTATTCATTACTAAACTAAACAATTTATTTTTCACTTTAAATGCTTCATCCACAATCTTAACTATGTGTTTATTTTTCTTGTAAAAAGCGGTATTTTTTTTATACCTTTTGATATTTTTTAATAAATGTAATACAATTCTGTTGTAAAACATGTGTCTACGAATGTCAGAAAATTGTTTACTTCTTCTATTGCTTTGCAAGATATTGTCTCCTTGTACACATCTAACATTTTTAGAAGGATATCCTGTCTTTTTTGAAATTACAGGTGTTTCATTGTTCTTAGGTAAAAAACTTTTTTTTTGCTTGACATTTTAATAACTTCCTCAGAAAAGTTTTACTTTGCTTACCAGGAGCATTTTTCTTTTTCTCTGAAGGTTTTATTTTGGTTGGTTCTTGACTTTCTTTTTCCTTAGACCTTAATTTTCTTTTATAATTTTTCTCTGTTCTTGTTTTAGAAGGCATCTTTTTGTTTGTTTGTATAGATGATTATAATCTGTGGAAAACAAAAAATAACATATTATAGACCACTACAAACATATTACATAACAATTACAATAAGTAAACAATACTCAATGCACCATAATCGTGACCTTCACCCGCATTTGCGGGGCTTAGTTAGGGTCAGGGCTTCATCTGGGCGCTGTGTGTGACTTTGGCCGCCATCTTAGGTGGGGGTGTTTTCGTTTGGGCCGACTTTGGGCGCCATCTTGTAGTGGGTCCAGTGGTTTTACTCCCAGGACTCCCGCGCACAGGAAGGGTATTTAAACCACTCCCTTACCTATCTTTGTCAGACCACTTGCATTTATCACGCGCATTCTGCGCTGTAACTGCCTTTTTAATTTATTGCTTTGCTACTGCGCTTTGCGCTTTTATTTCTGGGCGTGTGTGGCTGCATTTGAGGGGCATCCAGGGGGCTTTTGAGCAGGGACTCACTTGCACCATAATTGTGACCTTCACCCGCATTTGTGGGGCTTAGTTAGGGTCAGGGCTTCATCTGGGCGCTGTGTGTGACTTTGGTCGCCATCTTAGGTGGGGGTGTTTTCGTTTGGGCCGACTTCGGGCGCCATCTTGTAGCGGGTCCAGTGGTTTTACTCCCAGGACTCCCGCGCGGGACACCATAAGTAGAGATGTCTAGGCGAGCGCGCAGCGGGCGCTCCGGCGGGGAGCCGGAGGTGCGCCAGAGGTAAGTCCGTTTGTGCCCGTTCGCGCTCCGGATGCGCTTAGCGCTAGAGACGCTGCCTCAGCACGTCTGACATACTCCAAGGAAGATCTTTGCCTGATGAACCATCTCCCTAGCACGGGTGTACGCTCGGCCCCTTTATCGGCCCCCCTGGTGAGTATTAACTGCGGTCTACTGAATGTTCGCTCCCTCTGCAAACATCATGCAGAGACAGCTCTTCTCATTGATTCACTGCAGCTCGATATCATGTTTCTCACTGAAACCTGGACCAGGGCGGAGAGTAATGTAGAGTTGGGATGGGCTTGCCCGCCAGGGTATTCTATCAGGCATATTCCACGACCCAATGGGAGAGGCGGTGGAGTGGGCTTTATTTTTAGAGACTCACTCTCGCTCTCTCACCTCGAAGTCAAACCGGTCAAGGGCTTTGAGCTTATGGGTTTCTCTCTAAAAGATCTGAGTGGAACACTGGTCTCGGGGCTACTGTGTTATCGCCCTCCCACCAGCGCGACATCATCTGTACAAGATCTGATAGATCGAATTTATGATCTATCTAATACCCATGCTAGACTCTTAATCCTGGGTGATTTTAATCTCTGGCCCAGTGGTCCTCATGACCTTGCATACCATGATCTGTACCAAGCTTGCAATAATCTGCATCTTACGCAGCTTGTGTCCACCCCGACTCATGTGAAGGGCCGTGTTCTGGATATGATCTTCGCAGAGGAGCCGCTGGTCTCGATTAAGGAGGTCGTGGGTCAATGCTGGACAGATCATGCCTTGATCCACTTTTCTATCCTGTTACCAGCTGGATCACTGAGTAAGAGTGCTCCGGTCAAGCCTAAACTCAGGAGACAGTGGGCGCGGTTATTTACGGGCTCCAGTATACCCATATTACTGCCCAGGGCCTTTTCATTAGGTCAGAATGTGGAGGAGAGCTATTCAACTCTCTGTCATCAGCTCGTTGAGTCACTTGACAGGATGATTCCAATGCGTAAGGTGAAAGATAAGCCGCAAAAAGTCACTCCCTAGTTTTCCAGTGACCTTTTTCAGCAGAGACTTCACTGTAAACAGGCGGAACGGGTCTGGAGAAGACACTATTCAGAAACAGATAGAGTGGTCTATAAAAAAAACCTTCAGGAGTATAAAACTCAGATCAGGATGGCTAAAGCTAACCATCTCGAGGACACACTGGCCAAGGCTGGTAACAAATCACAAACCTTGTTTAAGTTGGTCAAAAACCTCTCCAACCCAGCCTGTGTTACATCTGCCATTCCGGCCTCGCAGGAGCTATGCGACTCATTAGCCTCGGCTTTTGAGGAAAAAATTAATACCATCCTGGCGGGCCTCTCTGCCCCCAGTGTGTCTAGCCTCCCTGATCTCTGCCCCTTGGGACTAGTCAGCCGAGTAGCTCGGGAGGTGACTATGGAGGAAGCAGTGCAACCTTGGCTGACCTGCTTTCCTACTCCTTCCCTGGAGGATTTCTGTCTGTTGGCAAATGGTGTGTCATCCGGTTCCCCGTTAGATCCCCTGCCGCACAAATTCTGGAAGGTGTTCCAGGTAGAACTCTTCCCCCCGCTCCATTCCATCTGCTGCCAGTCTTTGACTACGGCCATGGTCCCGGATAGCTGGAAACTGGCAGTGATTACGCCACTGCTAAAAAAAGCCACCTTGGACTCTCTATGTCCGACCAACTATAGGCCTATTTCACTCTTGCCTTTCTCAATAAAAATCCTAGAGAAATTGGTCACTAGGGCCCTATCCAGCTTCCTGGAATCTAACGATCTATTGGACGTGGCCCAATTTGGCTTTAGGCCGGCCCACGGTACGGAGTATGCCCTGGTGGCCATCCTGGATGACCTGCGTTCGCGTGTCGACATGGGAGGTGCAGCGTTTCTGGTGTTGCTTGACATGTCGGCCGCGTTCGACACGGTTGACCACGCGGTTCTACTGGGTAGGCTCCAGGAGTCCGGGGTAACGGGCTTAGCCTTGGACTGGCTGGCCTCATATCTCTGTAACAGGCGGCAATCTGTGGCTATGCCGCCGTTTCGCTCGTTGGTGAGAGAGGTAAAACAGGGAGTGCCGCAGGGTTCGGCAATCAGCCCGATCCTTTTTAACTTATACCTTCGCCCTCTAATAAGCCTGATCAAGTCATTCGGCATGTCTGTCATCAATTATGCCGATGACACTCAGCTTATTTTTTCCATCGAGGGCAGGAATGCGGTCCCCTTGGAATCCTTTCACCAATGCATGTCGGCAGCTGCGGGTTGGCTGCGTCAGAACTCGTTACAGTTTAATGGGGCAAAAACTGAAGTTTTCTACTGTTCGGCAGATCGTATACCCCGCCCTCTGCCAGAGGGACTTTGGCCTTCTTATACCTTAGGCACTGTCGCAGCGGCGGACTCAGTCCGTAACGTAGGTATCCTGCTCGGGCCTGGTCTCCAGCTGGACGCCTTCGTTAATAAAACTACGGCGACCTGCATGCTGCTGTTACGCATGCTGCGAAAGATCCTTCCGCTTCTCCCTCACTCTGCGAGGACGGAAGCAGTGCGTAGTATCATTCTCAGTAGGTTAGACTACTGTAACGCACTGCTTCTGGGAGCTCCCAGTACCCTAATTATGAAGCTACAGCGGGTACAGAACATGGCGGCTAAACTGGCGCTCTCGCGGCCATGGCATGCTTCGTCCTCTCTTGCCCTTTCGGACCTACACTGGCTTCCGGTACAAAAACAGATCTGTTTTAAATCAGCTTGCTTGGTCTTTAGAGCCTTGCATGGGCTGGGTCCAGTGGTGTTGCGAGGTCTTTTTTCCTGGTACTCTGCTGCCAGACTCTTGAGATCCTCCTCGGCCTTCTTGGTGACTGTTCCCAAGATAAAAAGGGTTAGGATGGGCGGCCGTTCCTTCAGCTTTGCGGCCGCCATGCTCTGGAACTCCCTACCTCTGGCCCTAAGGTGCAAGAAGGATCTCTTACCTTTTAGAAAGGATCTTAAAACCTACCTTTTTCCTAAGGCAGCGTAATTGTCATCTGTAAGAATGTCTGTGGTCAAAGCGCCAGGATGCCCTCTGGGTGACAGACGCGCTATATAAGTATGCCTACATACATGCATACATACATACATACATACATAAACACTGGTATACAACAAAAGACTCATTTACATCACATGTGCTTTGCTTTGTGTCAAAAACGATTTAATAATTAATGTTATATCTTGTTTATATATAGGTGGCCTGTTTTTGGCCTGTAGATACAGAGAAATAATTAGTGCAGAGACACACATACTGCTTGCAGAGACAGAGATGGTAGATTACATGTAATATCGTGGACATGTGCGTAAGATCACACCAAATCTATTGCATTTTCAATGCTTGTTTACCTTGCCTCCATCAAGAAAGCAGTCAGATGTGTCACACATTTGCCATACATTTAGAATGTTAGCACTCTAGTTGCTCATTATTTCAAGCTTCACTCACAGTATAATCTTAGGAAGATTAATTGGATTTTAGATGTAATGTACCATGTCTGTCACTGCCAACAGTATGTGTGACACCGAGGGCAAGATCTATTGCATTTTCAATGCTTGTTTACTTTGATTCCATCAAGAAGGCATTCAGATGTGTCACACATTTGCCATAAATTCTGAATGTTTGACATTAATGCTGGTCCAGAGATAGTGTAAAGGTTTCATTGGCATATTTACAAACCGCTTGCGCAATGTTAGATATAATTTACTAATTAATGTTATATCTTGTTTGCATATAGGTGGCCTGTTTTTGACTTGTAGATACAGAGAAATAATTTGTGCAGAGACACACATACTGCTTGCACAGACAGAGATGGTAGATTACATGTAATATCATGGACATGTGCCTAAAATCACACCAAATCTATTGCATTTTCAATGCTTGTTTACTTTGGTTCCATCAAGAAGGCATTCAGATGTGTCACACATTTGCCATAAATTCTGAATGTTTGACAATATTGCTGGTCCAGAGATAGTGTAAAGGTTTCATTGGCATACTTACAAGCCGCTTCCGCAATGTTAAATATAATTTACTAATTAATGTTATGTCTTGTTTATATATAGGTTGTCTGTTTTTCGCCTGTAAATACTTAGAAATAATATCAGCAGAGACATATATACTGCTTGCAGACAAAGAGATGGTAGATTACATGTAATATGGTGCACATGTGCCTAAGATCACACCACATCTATTGTATTTTCAATGCTTGTTTACTTTAGTTCCATCAAGAAGGCATTCAGATGTGTCACACATTCGCCATAAATTCTGAATGTTAGCACTCTAGTTGCTCATTATATCAAGCTTCACTCACAGTGTGATCTAAGGCAGATTAATAGAATTTTAGTTATAATGTACCATGTCTGTCCCTGCCGACAGTATATGTGACTCTGCCTAACATCACAATAATGGGTGAATGAAGCTTCACTCACAGTGTGATCTTAGGCACATGATCAGAATGTTAGATATAATGTACCATGTCTGTCTCTGTCAACAGTATGTGTGACTCTGCCTAAGATTACAATGATGGGTAAATCAAGCTTCACTTACAGTGTGATCTTAGGCAGATTAGTAGAATTTTAGATATAATGTACCATGTCTGTCTCTACCAACAGTATGTCTGACAACGAGGTCGAGATCTATTGAATTTTCAATGCTTATTTACTTTCGTTATATCAACAAGGCATTGAGATATGTCACACATTTTCCATAAATTCAGAATGTTAGCACTCTACTTGCTCATTATTATGATAAATTGAAATTGTGTAATGGTTTCATTGGACTTGTAAATATGCTCCTTTTTTTTGAAGCGCCTTGTGCAACCTTTAGTATAGGTGGAAGCAGTGAATGTATGGAGAAGGATAGGAAGAGCAGATAGAAAACCATATGAAATGGTGTTGGAGATGCATGAAGTATTTCAGTAATGTTATCAATTGAGATGGAATATAAGATAAAGAGGGACATATTTACAAGACTCTTGTGCAATTTTTGACATGGGTGCAAGCAGAAAATGCATGCAGAATAATAAAATATGCACCCAGACAAGAATATGAAATGCCGTGAGAGATGTTAAAATTGTGAGAGTCTCCCTTATAAACACACAGATATGTCAAAGATTGCGCACGCAGCTTGTAAATATACCTCTCTTTTTTTGTATATTCTATCTCAATTTATGCCATTAAAGAGAAGCTTTAAACATCTCTCACAGCATTTCACTGTCTCTACAGGCCAAAAACAGGCCACCTATATACAGGCAACACATAACATTAATTTCTCATTACATGTAACATCCTGCTCATGTGCCTAAAATAACACTGTGACTGAAGCTTGATTCACCCATCAGTGTGATGTTAGGCAGATGACAAGAATGTCACATGTAATCTACCATGTCTTTAACAAAAATGTACTTCCAGATTTTTAAAGACATCAAGTAAGCATATTATTCACCCAGATCCATTTAAAATGAAGCTTGACTCACAGTGAAATCTTAAACACATGAGGAGCATGTTACATGTAATTTACCATCTCTGCCTCAGCAAGCAGTATGTGTGTCTCTGCTCATAATATTTCACTGTCTCTACTGGCCAAAAACAGGCCACCTATATATCAGCAACACATAACATTAATTTCTCTTTACATGTAACACCCTGCTCATGTGCCTAAAATAACACTGTGACTGAAGCTTGATTCACCCATCAGTGTGATGTTAGGCAGATGACAAGAATGTCACATGTAATGTACCATGTCTTTAAAAAACATGTACTTCAATATTTTTAAAGACATCAAGTAAGCATATTATTCACCCAGATCCATTTAAAATTAAGCTTGACTCACAGTGTCATCTTAAACACATTAGCAGCATGAACGATCGTTTCTTTAGCGTTGCCTTGCCACCGTTCCAGTCCCAATTCCTTCCTCTGAGACAGGGGGTCCCGCAAGGCTCCTCGCTGAGTCCCACGTTGTTCAATCTATACGTGAGACCGCTGGCTGAGATCGTCAAGCAATGGGACATGACTATGGTCTTGTATGCTGACGATACTCAGCTAGCGGTTACCATCAGCGGGGATGCGGACCGGGATGCCCCCAGGTTTCAGAGCGGACTTAGGGCGGTGGCAAGCTGGATGAAGAACAACTGTCTCCAGCTCAACGCGAAGAAAACCGAGATCATGATCGTTGGCAGGAGGGCGGAACTGTGGGGGGACAAGTGGTGGCCCGTTGAACTGGGGCCGGTCCCTCTCCCGGTCACTGAACTTAGGAATTTGGGAGTTTGGATGGACCCTGCTCTTAGTTATGAGGGCCATTCGAAGAAAATCGCGGCCTGCTGTTTTGGTATCTTGCGGTCGCTGAGGCCCATTCTTAAGTTCTTTGACCGTGGTACCAGACAGCTGATAGTCCAGGCCACGGTACTATCTCGCCTGGACTATGCTAGCTCCCTTCTGGTAGGGACCAACGTGTCTGAGACCACCCGCCTCCAACGCGTGCAGAATGCTGCGGCGAGAGCCATTGTTGGCCTACCCCGAACGAGTCCTGTTTCGGGAGTCTTGAGATCTCTGCACTGGCTCCCCATCAAATCACGCATCCAGTTTAAGGTGCTGTGCTTCGCGTTTAAGATCTTGAGGGGAGTAGGTCCACCAATTCTTGCTGATCTCCTGTCGTGGTATGTTCCTTCCCGCGCTTTGAGATCGGGAAGTCAAGCGCTTGCTGTGGTCCCCCGATACAGGCTGTGTCGGGTTGGTGGCCGCTCTTTCCGGGTTAGGGCGGCTGAACTTTGGAATTCTCTCCCAGCTGATTTGCGGCTATTGGATGACCTCTTGGCCTTCCGCAAAGCATTGAAAACTTTCCTTTTTAAATAAATTCCTTTTTATCTGTGTTGTGTTCCTGCTAACTGTTGCACATTGCCTGCCATGCGCAGGACGCCCCTTAGCTGGGGCAGCTGTGCGCAATACAAATGTGCATAACATAACATAACATAACATGTTGCATGCAATTTACCATCTCTGTCTCTGCAAGCAGTATGTGTGTCTCTGCTCATATTATTTCACTGTCTCTACTAGCCAAAAACATGCCACCTATATGTAAGCAATACATAACATTAATTTCTCATTACATGTAACATCCTGCTCATGTGCCTGAGATCCCACTGTGAGTGAAGCTTGATTCACCCATCAGTGTGATGTTAGGCAGATGACCAGAATATCACATGCAATCTACCATTTCTTTAAAAACATGTAGTTGCATATTTTCAAAGACATCAATTAAGCATATTATTCACCCAGAACCATTTAAAATGAAGCTTGACTCACAGTGTCCTCTTAAACACATGAGCAGCATATTACATGTAATTTACCATCTCTGCCTTTGCAAGCAGTATATGTGTCTCTGCTCATAATATTTCACTGTCTCTACTGGCCAAAAACAGGCCACCTATATATAAGCATATATATATACCAGACTTTTTACCAGAAAACATTTTCCATACTAAATCATTTTTAACACAGAGCACAACACATTTAAATGACCACTACAAAGCAAAGCAGAAACCTAACTCATTTCCAAAATTCATTTCCAATATACACCATACAAAAACACAATATGCTTCTTAAAAACTCAATATAAATGTTTATAAGGTAGACTCTCACAATGTTAACATCTCTCACAGCATTTCATATTCTAGTCTTGGTGCATATTTTATTATTCTGCATGCATTTTCCGCTTGCACCAATGTCAAAAATTGCGCAAGAGTCTTGTAAATATGCCCCTCTTTATCTTATATTCCATCTCATTTGATACCATTACTGAAATACTTCATGCATCTCCCCACCATTTCATGTGGTTTTCTATCTGGTATTCCTATCCCTCTCCATACATTCACTGCTTCCACCCATGCTAAAGGTTGCACAAGGCGCTTCAAAAAAAGGAGCATATTTACAAGACCAATAAAACCATTACACAATTTCTAAACCAGCATTGAATCCAAGCATAAAAAACAATTTATAAATAAGTCTACCTCATAAACACACAGCTATGTCAAAGATTGCGCCCGCAGCTTGTAAATATGTCTCTCTTTTTTTGTATATTCTATCTCTATTTATGCCATTTAAAAAAATAATTTCCAGCGATGCATCCTTTCACATGGGGCAAGCCCCATGTGAAAGGGCCTGCGTCAGTCTTACACCTGCTGTGAGGCAGGCGCAAAATTTTGACACAACAGCGTCCTAAAAGTGACGCAGTGAAATCTCATAGATTTCATTGCGTCATTTGTACGACCCTTCTTTGCGTCAATATGCCCATTTGCATACATTATACCTGGCGCACGTATAATGTGGCACAGGGCTTTACAAAGTGACGCATCTACCTAGATGCGTCACTTTGTAAATATGACTCAACAAGGTGCAATTTTTACACCACTGCTGTGTCACAAAAAGTGACGCACCGGCGGCGTAAAAGTGACGCATGGCCTCATAAATGAGACCCTGAAGTGCACCACAGGGAAAACAGTGTAAACAATTGTAGTAAAAAAATAATTTCAAGCAATGCACCTTTCACATGGGGCAATCCCATGACCTTACCTTATGTAATGTGAGAGATGTTAACATTGTGAGAGTCTACCTTATAAACACACAGCTATGTCAAAGATTGTGCAGGCAGCTTGTAAATATGCACCCAGACAAGAATATGAAATGCCGTAAGAGATGTTATCATTGTGAGAGTCTACCTTATAAACACACAGCTATGTCAAATATTGCTTTGTCTGGGTGCATATTTACAAGCTGCGTGCACAATCTTTGACATAGCTGTGTGTTTATAAGGTAGACTCTCACAATGTTATCATCTCTCACGGCATTTCATATTCTTGTCTGGGTGCATATTTTATTATTCTGCATGCATTTTCTGCTTGCGCCCATGTCTAAAATTGCGCAAAAGTCTTGTAAATATGCCCCTCTTTATCTTATATTCCATCTCATTTGATACCATTACTGAAATACTTTATGCATCTCCCCACCATTTCATATGGTTTACTATCTGCTATTCCTATCCCTCTCCATACATTCACTGCTTCCAACCATGCTAAAGGTTGCACAATGTTCTTCAAAAAAAGGAGCATATTTACAAGTCCAATGAAACCATTACACAATTTCTAAACCAGCATTGAATCTAAGCATAAAAACAAGTTTTTAAGAAGTCTACCTTATAAACACACAGCTAACATTATGGAAAAAGGTAAAAATATAATTCCTTAATTCACACAGACACTCACTATGATACTTGTCAAAAATCTTTAAGCTCTCTATCTTTTTTAAAAGAATCATTATTCACCTTTAAAAATGCTTTGGAAGATGTCAAACAGTGTCAGTCACAGACAACAGATATTCTTAACAGAATCTCTGAACAATGCTTCCTTCACTGGGAGCCTTTCAATAATGGCACAGATTATTACTGATTTCAGAGCCATATTCTTGCACATAGCCAATAAAAATTGTTCCCACACAAATTCAAAACCAAACTGCACATTTTAATTGGTTGTAGATTTCAAGACTTTGAAACTAACATAACATTCACCCATCCCCCAGTGCTCATTCACCGAGTAACCATGGTAACTCCCTCTTAAACCAGCACAGAGTTCACAAGTTCATTTTACTATGTTGCAAAAAAATCCATCAAGGCTGCTTGACCTCTCAATCTACTAGCTAATAAAATGCAATGTTTCTTTAAATGACTTTTTCTCAACCATTGAAATGACTTCTTTAAAAAAAAAGCATGCACCCTAATTTTCAGTGGAGATTTTTAACAAAGCTCCAATCATTTCTAGTTATTCATCTGCACTGATTCTCAAACACTTTTTTCATAATCAAACTGACATTTCATTTCCACAACTCATCTGACTAGAAGCACATCTACCTTCAAAATGACAAAAGTCTGGTTTGTGGGTCATAGCTATGTCCACTGGGCTCAAAAATACGCAGCTAACAGAGGTTTTTACAATCTTGATTTACCAAATGTGGACATTGTATGGATTGGACAAAGAGGATTGAGGAGTCGCCAATTGATACCATTGGTAAAATCCTTTATGCATTTACCACACCCTGACCTTATAATTGTGCACTGTGGTGGAAATGACTTAGGCACTTTGACTGGGGTAGGTCTGGAAATGCTTTTAAAGGACATCTTTTGGCAATTGATGTCACTTTTTCCAAAAACTTCCTTGGCATTTTCTGATATATGCCAAAGGCAAAAATGGAACTGGTCCAACCAATTTTGTCCACAGATTGAGAAAGCAAGGAAACATGTAAATAAATCTGTTTCTGCTTTCCTCAGAGACTATGCTATGGGTTCCATTTACCACAACAACTTGCGTTACAACATGCAAGACATCTATAGGAGAGATGGTGTGCATTTTACAGATATGGGGAATAGAGTTTTCCTCTTGAATATAAGACTCTGCATTGGTACCTACTTGTAGGTACAAAAAACACCCACATAACACAACAGCTTTTTTCAGAGCTGACTTACCTCCAAACACTCTACATTATTTTTTACTCTATTTTTTTTACACTGTTTTTCCCCGTGGTGCGCTCATGGTGTGTGTACCGGAGCGCGCACCTGGGAGCGCATCCAGCGCGCACCCAGCAAAAATTTTGAAAAAAACCCACTTTTTTTTGTCCTTCAGGGTCCTTCTAGGCCACCCTCAGAAAACCTAGGGGGTCAGGGGATGTCTACTCTTCCCCCTTTTAATTATATCCCCCTTTCTTTTTTCACCTCTTGTTTCTCGATTCTACCGAGACACAAGATGGCGGACTCTCCGGACTGTTTAGAATGTTGACAGACCCCCTACAGCCAATCAGCTTTCCGCTCGCACACTCCCGTAGCGCACCAGGTGCGCTCCCCGGTACGCATACCGGTGAGCGCTCGGAGCGCGCCTATAGATATATATGTGTTTTTGAAGTTAATTTTCAAAAAACCCACTGGAGCAATTTTCAGCAAATATAGCAAAGGCACATCTGCGTACCAGTCCCTACAATTTTGCCAAGTTTGGCGTAATTCGGTTCAGCGGTTCGGGCTGTAGACTTGTCAGACCGTCCTATGGAAATTAACATGGGGACCCCCCTTTTTTCTCAGCCCTTACTTCACGAATCCCCCCCGAAACTTTCAGGGAAGGAGCGTAGCGGAGCTGGCCAAAGTTTTGGAAAATTACACACAAATTCCTCAACCGGTGCCAGAGTTATTCCCAATAGAATGTTGCGGATTTCCTATGGTAGCCAATCCTAACTATAGCTAACTACTGGCGACCGCCAGTAGGTAATATATATATATATATATATATATTCACTGAAAAAACCATAGGTTATAGACCATATATAGTTAGGAATTAGCATTTACAAAACCTTATTTTACTCACACAAAACCATTGAAATTCCATATACAATTAGTTGTACTAACTATATATCGCGTACCCGCAATCCACTGCTGATCATGTCACATATTACATCATTCATGACATGGTCAGTGACATCACTGATGACATCACTGATGACATCTCAAATGACATCACTGATGACATCTCAAATGACATCACTGATGACATCACTGATGACAACATCCAGTGACTGTATGTTTCTGTAAAGTTAAAATATGTCTTACATATTGAAGAATGAGTGGATGTATAAGTGTCTGGATGAAGGATTTAGTAGGTGCATGACTGACTGTATGAGTGAGTGATTAAATGTGTCTCACTGAGTGCATGGGTTAGTGACTAAACTGTCTTAATTTGTGCATCATTATGTCTGTTGTTCTGTAAACTGCTGCATGTGTTGATTAGTAGCTATATGAGTAACTATATGGGTTATTGATTGGTTGCCCAAGTATTTGTATGGGAGACTGAGTGTGTGTGTGTGTGGCTGGGAGGTGTATGACTCTGTGCATAGATGTGTGAGCAGTTGATTCTCTAGATGTATGGGTTCAAAAGTGCACGTGGAAACAGCTGTATGGGCGGTTGACTGTGTGCATGAGTGCATTGGTGAGTGAATGGATATCTCAGTGCTACATGTCAAAGTAAGTACATATGTAAAACACAGTACATGTGAGAGTTGACATATATAAATAACTGTGCATAAGAGCCAGTGAATGTGTGAGTGGCTGTATGAATCATTGTGAACTTGTATCAGGGATTGTATAAGAGAGTAAATATGTGTTAGTATATGTTTGAATAAGTAAGGTGTGTATAACTGTATAGTTGAGGAAATGGAGGTGTGATTGATTCTTTGCATGACTGACTAGGTGTGTGAGTAACTCCATGGATGAGTGACAGTCTGTGAGTGTCTGTTTACACTGAGTGTATCTAAGTTTTTATTAGAGTCTGAAGAGATTCATCGTATTATCACATGAATAATGTCATCAGTGATCTCATCAGTGATGTCTTTTGAGATGTGATCAGTGATGTCATCAGTGATGTCATCGGTGATGTCATTTGAGATGTCATCAATGATGTCATCAGTGATGTCATCAGTGATATCATCAATGATGTCATTTGAGATGTCATCAGTGATGTCATCAGTGATGTCATTTGAGATGTCATCAGTGATGTCATCAGTGATGTCATTTGAGATGTCATCAGTGATGTCATCAGTGATGTCATTTGAGATGTCATCAGTGATGTCATCAGTGATGTCACTGACCATGTCATGAATGATGTAATATGTGACATGATCAGCAGTGGATTGCGGGTGCGCGATATATAGTTTGTACAACTAACTATATATGGAATTTCAATGGTTTTGTGTGAGTAAAATAAGGTTTTGTAAATGCTAATTCCTAACTATATATGGTCTATAACCTATGGTTTTTTCAGTGAATTTCAATGGTTTTTTAATAGCAAATATCAAAAGCTTTAAAATGTATTCTTCTTTAAATCGAAAAATATATTTTACACGTTTTTAATACAATTTATTATTTTTTTTATTATTTTTTTTGTTTCGCTCCCGGTCCGCGAACCTGTTAGCTTCCCGTTAGCTCAATTTGGTGCCGCGACCCGGTCCGCGAACCGGTAAACTTTCCGTTTCCGCAACTGCAGCGTTAGAAAACAACATCGTGACGCGTCGCGTCAGCGTGACGTATCGCGTTGTCGCGTGATACGTCATATGACGCGCCGCGTTAGCGTACCCGGAAGTGAACCGGTACGCGAAGCGAGGCGCGAAGCGCAGCTCCCCGGAAGCGATCCGGGACGCGGCGCGGAGCGCGTAACGTAAACACAACAGATCATGTGACTTGTTAATAACACTTTTCATTGGTTCATTTCACTTTTGGTTTCCTAATGATGTAAGACTAGGTCATGTGACCTAAAAGTAACACTTTTCATTGGTTTAGAACTATTGTTTTTCCCAAATGATGAAAATCCCTCCTTCTTTCCTCACTCTGACTTTCATCTTTGTGAGAGAAAGACCCTTTGTGATCAGTGAGCAATGGCTTTATTAGTAGCTTCAATTGGTGCTTCCCCACCACCTCCACCACCTCCAAGGAAGAGAGGACCACCTGCTGAAGTTTTCATTCAGCAAGAAGAGGAAGAGGAGGAAGAGCAGGAAGAGAGGCAGTTTTTGCCTGAGGAGACCAGGAGGTCTCATCTGAAAGAAAACTTTATTTGGCAATTTTTTTAATCTCCCCGGGGCCAAAAAAAAGTCAATGCCCGGTACGTAACTTGCCTCATCTGTAAGAAGGATTTGTCCAGAGGGACAGATAAGAAGTACAGTTACGGCAATTATACTATGCATCGCCATATGGATAGGTGGCATCCTATCAACTACAGTGCTGCGCAGTTACGTGACCAGCAAGATAATCCCCCTTCTATGGCCAGAAGATCAGTTGTACAGGAAGTGACGGGACCAGAGGCGAGGGAGATGGTCCCAAATATACAGATGAGGTTCGGGGAAATCAAACAAGTGTGCGTGCGTTGCGGTCAGTTGATTTGCTACAGAGAAAGTAGCATCACTTTAATCAACTCAGCAATTGATAATCATGTTTGTACAAAACGATTCAGAAAATAAATTATCTTTTTTTTTTTGCTCCTGTTGAGCCCTTTACAATGAATCGTTTTCGTTTCCCCCCCCAAAAAAACCCCAAAAAAATATAAAACTTCAAAAAATACAAAAAAAGTAAAAAAATGTTCAGAAAAAAAAAATATATATATAAAACAACAAAAACAATAAAAAAAAAAGTTCTTATCAGAACTACCTCCCCGTTATAAAAAAATTGGTAGAATATTTAGAACTCTGCCAACCTCTATTTCTTTTGGTTCGCTTCCCGGTTCGCTCGCCGGTACGCGAACCGGGAGCGAAACAAAAAAAAAATTAAAAAAAAAGAAGAGTAAGTATAAGGGAAGTAAACAGACAGTTATGTTAAAAGAAAGACAGCTATAGGGAGTAAACTAGAGATACTGTTTAATAGATCTATTTACTGAAGAAAAGATTTAAGAGGGTATAATTGTGAAAAACAAAATAGATAAGGAAGTGAAAAAAAAAAGGAGAGTAGAAGAATGACAAACAAGAGTTTCTTAGAGAATGTGACTGAATGATCAAATTAAGATTAAAACATTGGAATAACAGAGAGAAAAAACACAATGCAGAAAAGAAGAAGTAACAGAAAAGGAATGATTGAAACAGCAAAGAAATGTAAATAATATAGGGGCATATTATCAACATAGGTGATAAAAATTTTGCTGCTTTTATCGGCAGAAATCTGACGCTAAAGACGCTTTTGCAGCAGTTTTCTGCCGATAATTACTGCTTTTATCGGCAGAAAACTGCTGCTAAAGCCGCTTCTCCGGAAGAAAACTGCTGCTAAAGCCACTTTTGCGGCAGTTTTCTGCCGATAAAAGCACCGATAATTTTATTGCCTGTGTTGATAATATGCCCCTTACTGTGCTTGAACTACAGAGAGAAAGCATAATGAACAAGTAGTGAAAGAGTGATCAGTCAGAAACAGTGAGAGTAATAGAGACAGAGTGAGTGAACAAGAGTGAGGAAGTATGAGAAGAGAGGGACTGAGAAAAATAGTGGAAGGAGTAGAGTAAGTAAGTAATAGAGAAAGGAATGAGGGAAGTAGCAAAGGAAGGAAAGTGAGGGTTAAAGAAATGAAGTAGTGAAACTAATAGAAGTTAAATGTGATAGAAATGTAACGAAAAGAGTACAAAACATATACCTTATAATTGTCGTTAACTTAGTCACTTGTTATTTTTATACTTTCAATCTGTGAAAGAGAGAACAAACATTTGAAAAATATTAAAACATGTATTTAAAAATTAGAAAAGACAAGGGAAAAGATTGAAGGACAAACAGTTTTTCAACAACTTTGACACTTACAGAAGCCTCTGCTTCTCCATGCCCCTACACAGTCCTAAAAATATACATTTTAAACTAACAGTATCTTGATGCAGATGAAGTGAGGCCTATCTTGCAACATGGTGCATCTTTTGCACTGCTGCTGTCTCACAACAGTGATGCAATGGCAGCGCAAAAGAGGTGCACAGCCATCATAAAACTGTCCCTAATATTTTAAATGATTGTTTCAGGATGCCAATAAGGTGTGTCCTATCCAGAGGTTTGTTTGAGGTGAGGCCTACTCAGGGTTGCAGATGAAATTTAGAGTTGTTGAAGAGTACAGAGGAGATAATACTTTTGCAGGCCTACCAATGAAGTGAGTCATGTCCACTGCACTCTTGAACAAAGGCCAGACCTCCTCTGTTTCCCTGGACAGGCCTAAACTTGATCTGCACAATGTGATGTGTAATGTTAGGAAACACAGGTGATGTAATTGAAAAACGTGCAATTTCTTTTGCTCATTTGTAAATGTAAATGTAGTATACTTGTAAAGCGCACAGCTGCCCCAGCAACGGGGCGTCCCGGCGCTGTATAACTCTGAGGAACCCGTCCTGGCTTTCCCTGTGGGATGGTCCCTTGCTGGGAGTCCCCAAGGTGGAGCCAGGCATCCCTGGAATTGGTGGGGCCGTTGTGGAGATTAGGCAAGCTAATGCCCAGAGTTGCCGAGTGGAACCCCTGATTAGAGTAAGCACCGAAGCGAGAATTATCGAGCCCGCTGACCAAGGTCCACAACCCTGCCGCGTCGGGAATTGAACCCTGGTCCCGGGCTGACTTCTGCTCTCAGGCCTGCCGCCTCTAACCAGTGAGCCACACTACTCCACAATCACATCACTTGTGTTTCCTTTGCTTAGGTATCTCATTGTGCAGATGTAGTCCAGCATATGAAACAGTACCCAGAAGTGCAGCACTGCATGCAACAACTTTGACACTTACTGAAGCCTCAGCTTTTGCATGCCCCCTACACAGTCCTAATTATATACATTTTAAACTGACAGTATCTTGCTGGAGATGAACTGAGGCCTATCTTGCAACATGGTGCATGTTTTACACTGCTGCTGCGTCACAAAAGTGACGGAACAGCGGCGCAAAAGAGGCACACGGCCATCATAAATCTGCACTTAACATTTTAAATGATTGTTTCTAGATGCTGATAAGGTGTAGCCTATCCAGAGATTTGTTTCAGGTAAGTCCTACTCAGGGTTGCAGATGAAATTTAGGCTTGTTGAAGAGTATAGAGGAGATAATACATGTGCAGGCCTACCAACGAAGTGAGTCATGTCCACTGCACTCTTGAACAAATATCAGACCTCCTCTGTCTCCTGGAACAGGCCTAAACCTCATCTACACACTGTGATGTGTAATGTTAGGAAACACAGGTAATATAATTGAAAAATGTGCAACCTTTTTTGCTCATTCCACAATCACATCACCTGTGTTTCCTTTGCTTAGGTATCTCATTGTGGAAATGTAGTCTATCATATGAAAGACTACGTAGAATGTGAGCACTGTATGCAACAACTTTGACACTTACAGAAGCCTCAGCTTCTCCATGCCTCCTACACAGTTCTAAATGTACATCATAAATACAAAAAGTACAGAATTAATTATACATGTTAAATGGTTTATTTTTGCTGTTCTCAGAATGTATCAAATTTCACTAAAAACAGTGACTTGAAGGTATTCATCATATAACAGCGGGGAAAAAAACACAATCAAAATGATTGTGTTTAAAAAACCCATATAACACAACCAATCAGAAATCAGAACTCCTCAAAAGTAACTTACTTTCCATGACGTCGAAGGATGTCCTATGAACAGCTTACACTCTGTTGTGCTGTTTTTATTTTCAGCCCGCCACTTTCTGAAAGAAAACCTCCATCGTTTTGAAAAATATGGTACATACAATAAATGACTTCCCGCTCTCTACCACACGTTTCCACAAGGCCAAATCATGTAAGAGCCATTTATAACTCTTGGAATTCTTGTAAGCAAATCCCGTCATTTTCTATTTCCGCAACTTTCAGAAAGAAAACGTTCAAGATCACTTTCACAATCCTGGACTAGTAATATCTTACCCTTCTTGCTCACTCATGTTCTACATTTCCTATGACACTGATACTGCTTACTATGAAGCAGACTTACACTACCTCTATGACTACTACAATTATTTAATTCTCTACATCACTTTTAATCACAAAGCAATATAAAACAGTAGATACAATTATATCAACCCCTAGTAGTTACCTACCCTAAATTCTCTTTTCTGAAAACAGAAAGTAAGAATATTTTTAAGTAAAAAGGCAACATTGTATCGTAGTCAAATGGGAATCATTTCCGAAACAGCAATTTTTTTTACATTTTCAATAAGCTGTGTAATAAGCGGATCTTGTCAAAGGACCATCATGCCATATAATAGCTGCAGTTACAAATGTTCTTCCTAAAATCAACGACTGTGTAGCCACAACATTTGTAATTAAAGTTGAAGACTTACTTTCATCAGGTTTATATAGTTGGATTTTTAATATTACATTATAATCAAAAGTTTGGACCAATAATCTAGACAGCATTGCAGACTTACATTACCTCTACTCCATGTTTTGATTGGCTGCTTGAATTAGCTTATAAAAAGAAACAGTTTTTCTGAACTCATTCAAAGTGCAGTTATTTTTCCATGACGTCAAGTGTTATGGTAAGAACACCGTTTGCTTTGGGAAATACTCTGTTGTCCTTCAACTAATCTGTGCCCACCACTTTCTGTAAGAAAATCTTCTTTTTTTCCAGGAACTATTTAAAACTCAAAAATAACTTTTGACTCTGTACTACACTTATCCTCAAGGCCAAATCGTGTAGGAGCCATTAGAACCTCTTGAAATTCCTCAGAGCAAATCCCGAGATTCCTTCTCTAAAATTTTGGTTTTAAAAACACCAGGTAAGAATTTTTAAGGTCAAAAGGCAATTTTTTTTTTTAAAGTTAAAACAGAATCGTTGCAGAATGACCAGCCATTTCTAGACTTTAAATAAGCTGTGTAATGTCCTGATGTTATTGAAGGACCGTCATGATATATAATTGCTGCAGTTACAAAAGTCCTTCCTGATATTGACAACTGCGAAGCCACAAAATTTTTAATTAAAGTTGTCAATTTTGTTCCATCAGGCCTACATCGTTGGAACATTAAAATGACATACTGGCCATATGTTCGTATAAATAATGTTGACATCATTTCAGATTTACATTGGCTACACTCCATGTTGTGATCAGCTGCTTTTACTAGCTTATTAATGGACACTGATTTACTGTCTGGCAAAGTTAAATATATAAACTTTTCTGAGTCTACACTAGTAGCACTTGATACCCTACAGTTCTCGCAGTCATGCTGCCATTGATAAGAAAGCCCAAACAAGTGATCTACATCTACACCTTCAGCATGCAATACATCAAGCATATACATTAAAAACTCCTGACAATCTTGCTGAATATTTTGAGAGAATTGTGTTTGACCTGAACAGCTGTCTAACAGATTTTGAATTTCAGACACACTTTCTATTTTTGTTCTATCAGTGCTACATTTCTCTAACACAGAATTTAACAAACTACAAAATCTTTGATCCGAATTGACCACAATCTCTTCTTTTACATTTTCTAGAGAAAACAAAACATTAACCACTACATTAGCATAGCAGTTGACACCAGAACTGTTTTCAAATTGAAAACCAACAACATCTTCAACAGAATCCTTTTTCTTTCTGCTTATAATTTCAGGTTCATCGACTTTTTGTCTTTTTGCTACAACCTCCCTACTATTGGTCACATTTCTTCGTTTCCGGCCTACCACACGTTTCTCAAACAAAGGATATTGAGGCAAATGTGGCGCATACTCTCTTCTTAACCTATTGTATTCCTTAACACAATCTAGATCCGCACAAATGTTTGTGACATCACACTCAATCAAGTACAATCCCGATAAAGTTCTAACTCGTGACAATGCCACATATGCCATACCCTCCTTGAACACAGAACTGCCAATATTCACCAATGCACTGTCTACACTTAAACCTTGCGATTTATGGATTGTCACCGCATATGCCAAGCAAACAGGAAACTGCTTACGGCGAACATATAAGTCTTTTACAAGCAAAAATCTAGCAGAACTACGACCAATTAGCTGTACTTCCTCAATGCCATCAAATTTAATTTTTAAAAATTCAATTCCATCTCTATTTCTGTATTTCACAAAATCAACAACATTACCCATTGATCCATTTACCAGACCTCTTTCAACATGTAAATTCCTTCTTAAAATTATACGGCAATTTAAGCACACATTCAGAGTCTTTTCAAAACCTGCAGTTTTAGATATAGTCTTCTCTAATGAATCCAATTTTGTTTTCAAATTCTCAGACAAAATAATTGTTGATCCCATATGCTCTACTCTGTCAATAGCTTCCAGTTTCACAATCTCTTGGTTTTCTAAATGCAACATTTTGTTGTAGAAGATGGCACATTCTGCAAGAGTTGGCATCAAACATATTCCAGATTTCTTCTCAGTAATTTTCTGAAAAATATTCTCAGGCACAACGTCTTGTTCTTGATATAAATTTGACAGTAATCGTGCATCTAAAGCTTCTTTCCCATGCTCGGTCACTTTTCCAATTCTAACATCTTGTAGAATATTCTTGTAATCTTCATCCTTCGCCTGACGCATATTTTCATGCAGTTCAGCATAATTGAAGTTTAACCATATATTGACGTTGCCAATGCTCCCTAGGCACTTCCTGGTATCTTCATGCGTGAGCATTTTGAACACAGGTTGTCCTTTCACTGGTGTCAGCTGCAGAAGATCTCCGAAAACAATGATGTGTTTGCCACCAAATAACACATCATACTCTGTTTTAAGAACTTCTTGCATTCTCAAATGCACAAAGGCAATCATGACATTGGAAACCATGCTTACTTCGTCAATGATAAGAAGTTTCATTTTCCTCAAGACTCTTGAAACTTCACAACAAGCATCTCCAGATAACTTGTGGTATTGTAATTTGTTATCATGCTCCACTGGCAGCATCAGTAGACGATGCAAAGTAATACCTTTAATGTTATGTGCTGCCAGTCCAGTTGGAGCGGTGACAACACAAGACAGCGATGACTCAGTCCTTTACTGCAAATAACATGAAATTGCTTTAATGAGGAAACTTTTTCCAGTTCCCGCTTCTCCACTCACGTACAGTCGGACAGGCTTCAACGACGTACATGAGCACTCTTTCTTCTCATGACTTAATCCATGATCAATTTGGTTGGTAACTTCGTCATATATTTTCCTCTGCTCAACGTTGAGTTGTCTTTCCAAGTCTTCTAAGTTAACCGCATCCTCCTGAGCATGTGCCATGGCTCTTTCCACTTCATTCATGACAGTGACAGCTTCATTTTCGATAACAGGTCCTCCTAGTGGATCCTGACTCAATGAAACAGAACTCTGACTGTCCTGAGAACTGTCTCTGGCAATCTCGGCTGCAATCGTTGCTTCCTGCTCGATTTCCGCATTCAACATTTCTAGATATTTGGGAAAAACAGGACATTCTATGGTCTCCTTGGCGGCAGTGAAAGAGTCTTCGTAACAGAGGAAATCTCCAAGCAGTTCCTCTTCTGCACGCCAAGGCTTGAAAAGTTGCAAAAGTGCTAAATAGAAAAACTCCTTTTTTTCAGGAGATTCGCCACTCAATTTTCGATGGTTTACCAAGTGGCATTTTCTTTGCTTGACCAGACATCCCTCACTTCCAATTACAGCATACACTCCTTTATCAATATCTTCTTTGATGTTCCTCTTGAATATGTAATTTTGTAGAACCTCATACAGACAAACATTCTCGAGGTGACTGCTTCGATTTGGATAATATGTATCCAACATGTTGGTCTTCAAAATATCGGTACTGTTCGGCTCCTTTTCCGCCAAATACTCAATTTCCCGCACAGGTTTCAGAACTCGATTACGCGTTGCAGCAAGACCAAGACTCGCCCAAACGATACTCCTGGATTTGGCATAGAGACTTGCTGAAGACAACCGGTCAGAACATTCGTAAGCTCCGATTTCTCGATGTAACAACATCTTCAGACTGAAACTGTACAACTTCTTGCTGAGGCTCTTTTCATGGGAAATGTCCTCCCACATATCCTTCAATTCTGTCTTTTCTTTTTTGGTGATGTAAGATGTCACATACCGAGCCACAGCCATACAGTTATCAGCCACAAACTGTATATCCATGTTAGCATTCCACATGGACAAAATCACTGGGTTGTAATCATTGATGTACTTGGACTCTTCGTTCCTTTTCAAATTGTATGTGCTTTTAGGTGATTTCTTCATCACATTATGTCGCAGCGAAGACATCAAACTGTTTACTCTTCCTTTAGAAATCACCGGTCGTGGAAAGCCGAAACGACATTTGGTGTAGAACTTGTCCTTGTTTCTGAATTTACGACGACAGTACTTTCCACAACGATGGCTTTGGAAACGTAGAACTTGTTCTCTTAGGCTTTTCTTCTCCTTTGCGTTTGGAACAGCACACGTAGAATACTGTTGTATGAAACTCATCACTAAGTCTTCTGGATCTGTTCCAAATTTAGGTGCATCCTTGATCCACAGCAGCATATGTATATGAGGAGCACCTCTTGCTTGGTACTCCTTTCTCCAGAAGAAATCCAACACCTCTCCAAGAGGTGGATTCTTCTTATTCATGATGAAAGACATCATAGCTTCAAATCTATGATTGAAGTACCTGCATACATTCACTGGATCCAAAGAGCACAGTTCTCAGGGTGTCTTGAATTCGATATTTTCAATGTTTCCATTTGCATCTCGTAGAAATTCAAGTAAGTCTTCCCAGCCATACTCGGCACAGCTCAGAGTGAGGAACCATGTGGGAGTTCCTAAGTTCCTCAGCATACATTTTAAATCACCATGACGACGGTACCAGTACTCATTAGTACCACGCTGACACGCCATGAGATTAATCAGGTGAGAATCCAAAATACTGTCTTGCACATTGACTTTATCCATAAAGTCACTTGCCGAGATGTTTTGCATCTGCATACCACTTTTCAAGATGTGGTTCACTGCATATGACAGTCCAGACAGATCGCTTTCAAACAGGAGATGAAACAAATAGGGAATGCATTGTCGAAACCTAGCATCTTCTGCATACAATCGTAAAGTCCGGTATTCAGAAGCAGGAATTTGATGAGGTCGCTCATCATATCTTCCTCCTTGACCTGTTGGAAATAGCTGTGGGAAACACAAAGCTTCCAAACTTTCCTTCCAAACACTAATGGGACTCCCTTTGGCTTGTTTCATTTGAAACAACTCAAGAGCATTCCCCATGACTTCCTTGGAATGCAAGGGATGAACACTATAATGTTCATATATTTCTTCACTTTTAGAGGGTTCTACTTTCTCAATTTGACCAGCACACAAATCGCTATCCTCTTCTTCACTTACTTCCTCTTCTGCAACATATACATTCTTATAGTACTTATTATTTTTTTTTCAAATACAATGTTGCCTTTTTGACTTTCCTAACATCCACTAAATCTTGCCATATTTTCTTACTCTTTGTCGGAACCCCATTAACTAAGATAACCAGAGGTTCCTCTTCCACTTTTTCTACTCCAATTGTATTAATGTTTTTCTTCAAATCTAGAGGCAAATAAACAACTCTTCCCTTTAATCCTCTCTGTAAATCTGATGGAGGCAATTTCCCTGTCTTTGGCTCCATTCTTACAATAGCCTGAAAGGGATGGATACTTTGAATCAAAATAGATTCATAAGTATTTAAATCCTTCAATTCAGAAGGAATCTCAACCAATTCCAGATTATTATGAACCGCTCTAGCAGGCATCTGGTTTTGATTTAATTTGTTACCACAATAAGTACACACACGTTGATCCGATCCCAAATCAAAACAATTTTCTACCATCAAGTATGTTGCGAAATCCTTCCATTCACTATTATTTTCCCTTTCACTTTTTGCATATAAATCCACTAACTTAGTCTGATTCTTATAATAAGTGCGTCGACAACACACACAAGTGAAATTAGGCCTCTCACTTGATTTCACCTGAAACGTGGCAATTTCCTTCTGAAAATTATCTGTACTGGAAACCTGTACACTATCTTCCACATTACCCTCTTCTTCTGGGTCAATTTCAACATTCTCCTTTTTACTTCCAAAGTAACAAAACTCAATTTCTTCACAAATATTCTTCACATCTATTTCAGAACCATGCAAAAGAGCAGTGCATAATTGTTTAAGCATAATTGCGGGACTCTTAGCATAATACAACATTCTAACTAATTTCCTCACTTTATTATGATGCACTGCTAGCATCCTGAAATGATGAAAAACACTCTGGCATACTATCCTGGAAAGACAAGCCAGTGAATGACCATGCAAACCTGTCACTTCTCTCACTCTGCAAGGATCTAATTCTTGCAACAACATCATTTTCTGCTTCAAACTTTTCTTATTAAATGTCCGTACAAAATCACAAAGCATATTGATGGAATCCTGTTGCACACTGCAAATACTACTACACTTCCAGGTGTACACAGGTCCCTTAGGACGTCTTCCTAAAACCTCATTACCTAACACCTCTTCTGCCTCTGTTGTCACAAGTTTTTCTTTTTCAACTGGACAACCATCTTTCACCTCATAAGCTCGACCACTGGTGTCAACTGCATGCACCAAATCATTATCCTGGAAATAACTCTCCTCATTAAAAAATGCCTCACAACTTGAACTATGCATCCATTCTCCGGAAAAAACTTCACAAAAAATACTACGATTAACTATTCTCTTCCATCTACTATTTCTTTTGAAATCATAAATTGCCTTGTTTAGCTTCCTAATTCTATTGATTATCAAAATAAATAACTTTCGCTTAATTTCAAATGCCTGATCAATAATTTTCTCAACTTTTTTTTTTCTCTTATAAAAAACCACTTTCTGTTGACCTTTCTTAATATTTTTTAACAAATTGCCAATTATCCTGTTGCGGAACATTCGTTTACGAATGTCCCTAAACTGTTGTTTCCTTCTACTATCATGCACAGAGTTATCTCTTGCTCTAGCAGTAAAATTTTTGATTGGCCTTTCCTTTCCGTTTAAATTGCTTCTCTTTTTCTGGACTAAAACATTTTCTGTAGTACTACTTTTTTTTCTACAAATGTTTCTTATGAATGATTTCGTTGTCTTACCCGGTGCTTTCTTGGTGACTTGACGATTTTTTATTGTAGAGGACTGCTGCAATAATTGATGAACCTGCTGTCTTTGACGTTTTGTAGCCTTTCAGATTCTATCCTTAGACGGCATTCTCTAATTTTGATATGATCTGCAGTTGAATCTGTGGTAAAATATAATAAAAAATGTTATTAACCACTATTACCAAACAGTAAATCAATAACAGTCGTCAAAAACTTAACACACTACTTGTCATTTTTACATAGAATAATTTTTAGTGCATTGGCAAATTTAGTATTCACAAATAGTAGGAAAGAAATGGAATGCTTCTACATTTTATCTCTGCTGTTTTATATGTGAATCTGATCTAATTTTATGAGCATATTATACTATTTTGTTAAAGACACTACACATAACCTGTTTTTGAAGTTGTGTTTAATTTTAAATGAAACGGTTTACATTTTTACTTTTTATTTCCGTTACATTTTAAAAATAAATGTTTATAGTTCCATAGGCTCAAGCAGGTCAGCTACCCACCCTATGTCATACAATTCTGACAAATCGGCATCCTCATCATGTTCTTCATCATCCTCAGGATTTAAATCATCTAAGGGATCTACTTCCACTGACGTTTCAATGACAAGTTCAACGATAAGATCGAGATCAACGGATTGCTCATTATCACTCATGGTTGATGTTGTCGTTATCTTTAAAGAAAGAGAACAACAATGAGATGTTGCAGAGTAAGAGACAAATCTCAGAGACTATAATAGTAAAATTGTTTAACAAGAGTAACATTTTGCAGCTATTATTTAGCCATGTCCAGCGATGCTGAGGAGGTGAGGCCTATGTCCAATTTTTCAGTGAACAGGACTCATCTCTTCTTAACCTTGGATAAGCCTCACCGACTCTGTGTCCCCTGCTCATACTTAGATGTAAAGGGGCAGATTTATGTTAACTGGCGCATCCCCAGGGATGCACCAGTTAATGTGCACCGCTGCTCTGCCACCCATGGTGTGCCGCATTTACAATGTGGAGCACCATTGAGTAAAAACAGCACAGATGCGTCACGCATCTGTGCCGCAAAAGCAGCACATTGCAGGAATCACGTCGTAAGCACGACATGTCTACTGCAATGCACAGGAGGAAGCCACACATTGCTTGGTGCATCACTCCTTATGCCTGTTTCAAACAGGTATAAGGATTTGATTCAGCAATGCTATAAAGCTGACTCAGTGAAATCTTCTAAATTTAACTGAGTTAGTTTTACAGGGCTTTCATGCAAATGAATGCCCACCCTGCAACAAAACACCTATATGAAACCTGACGCAGGTTTCATGTGGCACAGGACTTTACAGCATAACACATCTGCCTAGATGCATCAAGTTGTAAATATGTCACAACATAGCAAATCTTTTGCATCGCCGCTGCATCACAAAAGTGACGCACAGCGGCGCAAAAGAGGCACACACCTATCATAAATCTGTCCCTAACATTTTAAATGATTGATTCAGGATGACGATAAGGTGTAGCCTATCCAGAGGTTTGTTTGAGGTGAGGCCTACTCAGGGTTGCAGATGAAATTTAGGGTTGTTGAAGAATACAGAGGAGATAATACATGTGCAAGCCTACCAATGAAGTGAGTCAAGTCCACTTCACTCTTGAACAAAGGCCAGACCTCTTCTGTGTCCGTGGACAGGCCTAAAGCTCATCTGCACAATGTCATTCGTAAAGTTAGGAAACACAGGTGATGTAAGTGAAAAATGTGGAGTTTCTTTTCCTCATTTCACAATCACATCACCTGTGTTTCCTTTGCTTAGGTATCTCATAGTGCAGATGGAGTCTAGCATATCAAAGAGTACACAGAAGTTGAGCAGTGTATACTACAATTTTGACATTTACAGAAGATTCAGTTTCTTATCTTGTTGGAGATGAAGTGAGGCCTGTCTTGCAACATGGTGCATCTTTTCCATCACTGCTGCATCAGTTTCATGTGGCATGGGACTTTACAGCATGACACATCTGCCTAGATGCATCAAGTTGTAAATATGTCGCCACATAGCAAATCTTTTGCACCGCGGCTGCGTCACAAAAGTGACGCACAGTGACGCAAAAGAGGCATACACCTATCATAAATCTGTCCCTAACATTTTAAATGATTGATTCAGGATGACGATAAGGTGTGGCCTATCCAGAGGTTTGTTTAAGGTGAGGCCTACTCAGGGTTGCAGATGAAATTTACGCTTGTTGAAGAGTACAGAGGAGATAATACATGTGAAGGCCTACCAATGAAGTAAGCCATGTCCACTTCACTCTTGAACAAAGGCCAGACCTCTTCTGTGTCCGTGGACAGACCTAAACCTCATCTGCACAATGTCATTCGTAAACTTAGGAAACACAGGTGATGTAATTGAAAAATATGGAGATTCTTTTCCTCATTTCACAATCACATCACCTGTGTTTCCTTTTGCTTAGGTATCTCATAGTGAAGATGGACTCTAGCATATCAAAGAGTACACATAAGTTGAGCAGTGTATACAACAATTTTGACATTTACAGAAGATTCAGCTTCTTATCTTGTTGGAGATGAAGTGAGGCCTGCCTTGCAACATGGTGCATCTTTTCCATCACTGCTGCATCGGTTTCATGTGGCACGGGACTTTACAGTATGACACATCTGCCTAGTTGCATCAAGTTGTAAATATGTCGCCACATAGCAAATCTTTTGCACCGCCGCTGCTTCACAAAAGTGACGCACAGTGGCACAAAAGAGGCACACGGCTATCATAAATCTGTCCCTAACATTGTAAATGATTGATTCAGGATGACGATAAGGTGTGGCCTATTCAGAGGTTTGTTTGAGGTGAGGCCTACTCAGGGTTGCAGATGAAATTTAAGCTTGTTGAAGAGTACAGAGGAGATAATACATGTGCAGGCCTACCATTGAAGCAAGTCATGTCCACTTCACTCTTGAACAAAGGCCAGACCTCTTCTGTGTCTGTGTACAGGCCTAAACCTCATCTGCACAATGTTATTCGTAAAGTTAGGAAACACAGGTGATGTAATTGAAAAATGTGGAATTTCTTTTCCTCATTTCACAATCACATCACCTGTGTTTCCTTTGCTTAGGTATCTCATTGTGCAGATGGAGTCTAGCATATCAAAGACTACGCAGAAGGTGAGCACTGTATGGAACATGGCTATATAACTCAAAGAATCAAAATCTAAATTTGCCAAGCACACATGGGGGTGTATTTACAAGGACCTTCCACCACGGGGAAATGTCTTAAATTAAAATGGGAAAAATAACATCAAAAGGACTCAAATGCTTTTTAAATATACCCCAAGCAACCTATGAAACTCTAGCACTACATATCAAGAAACCTAATTGATTTAAAAAAACGTTTTTAAACACATCATCTAAATCAATTATATACCTACATTCAAGGGGAAAGGACTTAAAATGCCCTATGACACATGAAAGCGTTTTTTTAAGGCCCTTGCACCATTTTTGGGTCACTTTTAACATTGCTATGTAACTCAAAGAATCAAAATCTAAATTTGCCAAGCACAGATGGGGGCGTATTTACAAGGACCTTGCACCACGGGGAAAGGTCTTAAATTAAAATGGGAAAAATAACATCAGAGACACTCAAAGGCCTTATAAATATGCCCCAAGCAACCTATGAAACTCTAGCAGTACATATCAAGAAACCTAATTGATTTCAAAAAAATGTTTTTAAACAAATCTTGTAAAGCAATTATATTCCTACATTCATGGGGAAGTGAGTTAAAATGCCCTAAGACACATGAAATCGTTTTTTTAAGGCCCTTGCATAATTTTTGCGTTACTTTTAACATGGCTATGTAACTCAAAGAATCAAAATCTAAATTTGCCAAGCACACATGGGGGCGTATTTACAAGGACCTTGCACCACAAGGAAATGTCTTAAAATAAAATGGGAAAAATTACATCAAAGGAACTCAAAAGCCTTGTAAATATGCCCCAAGCAACCTATGAAACTCTAGCAGTACATATCAAGAAACCTAATTGATTTCAAAAAACGTTTTTAGACAAATCTTGTAAAGCAATTATATTCCTACATTCATGGGGAAGTGAGTTAAAATGCCCTAAGACACATGAAATCGTTTTTTTAAGACCATTGCACTATTTTTGCGTCACTTTTAACATGGCTATGTAACTCAAAGAAACAAAATCTATTTGTAAAACACTTGACACAAATCAACTTTTTAAATACACAACGTTCTTCATAATTTTCTCCTTAAAGCATACTATTCTCTATTTAAATTAAATGAAACTTTTCTCACCTTAGCAAATACTTTATGAGTTTCAAAACAGTCTCAGACACACACCAATTTGTCTTTAGCAGAGCAAAAGGTATGCACTCCAGAGGCTGCAGCCATAAAAAGCACAGAAATGCTGTAATTCATCACACATATCTCTCATGTCACCCAATCAAAACTCTTCCCTCACTTTTTTCAAATCAACACCCTTCCCCCCTCTGCCCTTTCTGCCTTTTTTGCATAGCAACCACCTCCTGAAAGACCTCTGGTGTTTGCAAATTCACACACAATGTTTCAATTGACCTCTGAACGCTCAGTACACCTGCATATCCAGTGCAATCTTTCATTAAATGATTTTTTCTTGACCATTCAAATTACATCTTTGAAAGAACTCATCCATGCACCCTAACTTTCTGTTTTCAGCAATCAAAATCCACCAATCACTGCTACTGCTTCATTAACACAGAAACTCTACAGTTTTTTTCATTTTAAACTCTTATTTTTTCAACTGCCATTTCATTGCCACACTTCATCTGACTGCAGCAGAACCTTCTCTCACCATGTTTTCTGTCTGGATTGTTGGACATAGTTACATCTACTGGGCTCAGAGGTATGCTGATAACAGAAATTTACAAAATGTGGAAATTAAGTGGATTTGTCACAGAGGATTAAAATGTCACCAATTGATACCATTGGTGAAAACCTTTATGCATTTGCCTAAACCTGACCTGTTAATTGTGCACTGTGGAGGAAATGACTTGGGCACTTTGACTGGGGTAGGTCTGGAAATGCTTTTAAAGGACACCTTTGAGCAATTGATGGCACTTTTTCCTCAAACTGCCTTGGTATATTCAAATATATGCCAAAGACAGAAATGGAGGTGGTCGAACCAATTTTGTCCACAAATTGAGAAGTCGAGGAAGCATGTAAACAAATCTGTTTCAGCTTACATGAGAGACCATGGAATGGGCTCCATGTACAACAATAACTTGCGTTACTACATGCAAGATATCTACAGAGGAGATGGAGTTCACTTCTCAGATGAGGGGAACAGAATTTTCATTTTGAATTTAAGACTGTGCATTGGTACCTACTTATAAGTACCTAAATGTACCATAAACCCAAAAGCTCTTCTCAGAGCTACCCTAACTATGATCACCATAAACAATATTTTAATGTAATTTTTTTTTACTAATTTTCACAATTTACGCTTTCCGGAGCGCTACCCGGTACGCGTACCGGAGGCTAACCGCGCGAATTTTTTTTAAAAAATGTTTTTTTTTCGCACATATGGACCTCCTCAGCCACCCGCAGAAAACCTAGGGGGTCAGGATACGTCTACTGTGCCCCCTTCTACCCATTCTGACAATTTTTGTCCTCCATCTTGTATCTCAATTCTACCGAAACACAAAATGGAGGACTCCCGTAACGCTGCCGGTTCGCGTACCGGGGCGCTCACCGGGAAGCGTTCATTTAAAAAAAGGTGGGAAAGTAATTTACAGAAAAACGACTGGAGACACTTTCACCAAATATAGATTAGCTCATACTACATACCAATCCCTACCATTTTCACAAATTTGATTGAACTTCCATTTAGCCATTTAGCCTGTAGACCTCTCTAAATACCCTGAGGTAAATTACTTCACAAAACACATCTGAAGTGTTGGAATTGGCAACCAATTAAAATGTTACTTTCATTTTCTACTTTTTTTACCTGACATTTGATTGGTTATGTACCTGAATATATATAAATAAAGAGAGAGAAACACAGCCATTTTGACTACTACTTCCTGAAGTACATTGCAAGATCATTTTCACTCACAACTTAAATTTGTTTTTAAAAGGTAAGATGTTATTTTATAAATTTGAAAACATTTTCAGATAGTTATATACTATCCCTCTGTAAGAGATAGACATTGAGAAATGCTTGTTTATTATAATTATGGATTGATTTAGGTTTCTGTAGTATAATTATGAATTTACGTAGGCTTTTTCACAGGCACTTTTTAATTGTACTACTTCATGCCTCAAAAGTACCTGTCTGAACTTAAAACCAACACTGCCCTATCTCTACTGATATATTTATTTTTTATTCAAATTTCAGCACAAAAATACAAGAAGAACAGAACGTTTCCTTTGAAATTGTCCTAGACATGAACAATGAGGAAATCATTGAACCCATTGACTTAGAATTCATGGATGAATCACGAGACCATGAACTTCTACAATGTGTAGAATCTGTGGATTTGTTACTTCATTATGATGACGGTCAAATGTGGGAAGTTATGTTCACTCAACAAGAGGACATATCGGACAGTCAAATGTTAGACGTTCTATTAAATTTTGAAAAAGAATCAGAAAAATAAAATTATATTTAATATTAAAAAATTGCTTGAGTCTTTAATCATTTTTATATGTAATTCATAAACTACTACCAAATTCATTATAATGTAAAGTCAGACTTATAGTATACTGTGCACAATCCCAAAAATAAATGTATATTTAATAATCATTAATACTGCTACTTAAATATTTTTTTTTTTTTTAAAAACAACAAAAAGAACAATCAATAAACATACAATATTTCAAAATATCATAGTCTTTCATTCTTTTTTCCTTATAGAACGCTCCCCAGACCGCTTCCCGGTGCGCGTACCGGGCGCTCCCTACGAAAAACAAAAAAAAACATTTTTTATTTTTTTTTGCCCCGCGGGGCCCTTTTAAATCCTCCACATCAAACCTAGGGGGTCAGGGAGGATCTACTATGCCCCCTTATGGTCATTTCCCCCTTTGTTTTGGCCTCCTCTTGTCTCTCGATCCTACCGAGAGACAAGATGGCGGCCGCTCCGGACTGTTTAGAATGTTGACAGACACCGGAGAGCCAATCAGCTTCGTTTCGCGAAGTTTCGTTACGCGTCAAGTACGCGAACCGGGGCGCTGCCCGGAGCGCTGTTACAGATATATACATTTTTTGACGGTTAAGTTATCAAAATCCACTGGAGCACATATATTAAGACCTAGCAAAGGCACATCGGGCTAACAGTCCCTACAATTTTGCCAAGTTTCGTGCAAATCCATTCAGCCGTTCGGGCTAAAAGTGAGGCCAACCGCCCTATGGAAATTAACATGGGAAAAACGCGTTTTAGGACCCCCCTTTTTTCTCAGCCCCCCCTTCAAGAACCCCCCCACAAATTTTCAGTGGCTGCTCAGAAACAAAATGTTCCATTTTCCTGTTAATTTCAGCCAATTCCGTTCACAAACGCCAAGTTATTAGACATAGAATTTTCAAAAATCCCATAGAGAAAAAATCCTAACTATATATACCTACTGGCGACCGCCAGTAGGTAATATATATATATATATATATATATATATATATATATATATATAGAATACAAGCTCCTCCTCGGATTTCACAGCGTTTCAAGCAGCAGCGCACGCCGGCAAACAAGGGAGACGGACCACAGGAATCAGCAAAGGTAATTTATTGTTGCAACCACACAGAGAACAGCTACGCGTTTCAGGCTAACTCGCCCTTGTTCACACACTATATATAATATATATATTTGGAATTGGCATTTCATTCATTTTGATCTCATAATTGGTGATCTAATGCCCTCCAATCCATCTATTGCCTTTCGGAAAGCAAGAAGTATGGGCAATATGTTATCTAGGAATAGCCAGGAAGCTTTCAAAAAGGACATTTGGTTACCCTCTAGAAGGGGCTTTTATAGATGCTTGACATGCAAGGCCTGTCAGTTTGGGGTGAACACCAAGGATTATATCACAGCATTCTCAGGGACTAAAAGAGTTATTAAACAACATCTGACCTGTAAGACAGAGTATTGTGTCTATGTCCTGGAATGTGACTGTCACCTCAAATACGTAGGCAGTACCAAACTACTAGCTATCACCAATAAGACAAGAATTATCCGGTTGCT